>NC_051071.1:40569029-40944029 GCF_004664715.2 Peromyscus leucopus | reverse complement strand
CTGGAACTGCCCCTCCACAACACGCCCCGGCAGACAGAACAGAACTGAGATACAGACAGCCTGTGATGGCAAAATTACTGACCGTTGATCCACTTCTCCATGCTGGCAGAATCATACCATTCCCTGTCGAGGATGGGGCTGGCACTCACAGCACTGGGCATTATCTGGGAAGGGCCTGACTACCTAGCAGCATCAGTTTTTGAGAGTCAGGAGCCAGGACTCTCACAAGCCATAACAAGCTAGCCCCTTCTTGGTTGTTCCAGAACAAAGCCTGGGTAAAAGGCTTCATGAACAGTAGACTACGCCTGAATTGGTCAAACCTGGTCCTCACTTCTTGTTCCCTCAGTATAGTATGTATCAGGTGCAGGGAATGTAAAAATGAGTGGACATAGTCTTGAAATTCAATGAACTAGGAAACTGAACAAGGTAGATCTCTCCCTTTCCCGTAATTTTTTTTAGGTGAAAAACTTGAAGCCCTGAAGTCCTAGAATCATCCAAGGAGAAAGTGGCAAGGCCAGCCTGACTCCAGAATCTGTTTTCCTACTCACCTGACAGAGACGACTCAACCAGTAAAAACGCCAACCCCAAAGGATCCCTGACAAACCTCAGCTCTGAGCAGTTACACTTGGCCACTCAGCAGAGCTGTGCTTGACATACATCTTCAATACTTTGTGCTATGGGCTGAGAACACCCACCGGCGCCCCCCAAATCCTCACTTTTATTGTTTCTTTGCATGGTATATAAACTTCTTCTTTCAACCAGTCATTTTCTTAAGGTAGGATAATTTCCTGATAAGTAAGGACTTAGCAAATTTAATGAAGTCAAGTATAATCTCTAATAGAAAAGTCAATGAAGCCATGTGTCTCTATTCAAATTTTAAATTTCTCTTTGGTTCATCTACTCATAAGCAAGATTAAAAATGAACCAGATTTCACCAGGGAATAAGCAGAAGGAAAATAATTTAAAAGCATTCACTTGTAATGTAAATAAACAAAACTTTCAAGAGCTAACTATATGAACACTGGTGAACTGGCTAAGTAAAATTAATCATTTTAGTTTGCCTTAAAATTATCCTGACCTAGCATTTGTCCTCTAATCTACAGGATTTCTGTAACTGACAGAAGGAGCTTTCACCACAAGAGGGAGCCAGCACCATTTCAGTTCACATCCACAGGAACATTTAACCATAGAAAACCAAAAGACAAAAGACAAATGTAAAATGCTTAGGACTGAAAGATATTGCATGCCATGGTATGCTCAAATGTATACTGAAACAATTGCTATTTATAAAGAAAGAGCATTTGCTCAGGGCTGGAGTTATGGCTCAGTGGTTAAGAGGATTTGATGCTTTTGCAGAGGACCCAGGTTTGATTCCCAGCACCCAGGCAGCAGCTATGGCCATCTGCGACTCTAGTTCCAGGATAATTTCCGGCTTCTGCAGACACCAGGCAGGCACGTGGTGACACATACATATATGCAGGCAAAACACTCATACATATAAAATAAAAAGTATCTTTGTCAATTTCATTACGCTGGGATTTGGAAAGGTAGTAACAGAGTCTACGAGTTCTCTGACTGAAGAAAACAATACTACCTAAGGATCACCAGGTACATTGCACTACAAAGGATTTACCCTTTCAATGTTACTAAACACTCCAACAAACAGACTAACTTTAAAAAAACAAAACAAAACAAAACCAGGCAGGGTCTTACTACGTAGCCCTGGCTGACCTAGAACTCAGAGATCTGCCTGCTACTGCTTCCCCAGTGCTGGGATTCAAGGTATGCACCACCATGCCAGCCAGGCTAGACTAGTAGTAGAGAGCCTATCATCCATTAGTGAATGCCACCTGGGTATGGTAGCACAGGCCTGTAAGCCCACTTGGGGAACTCAAGTTCCAGGTCAGCCTGGACCATACAACAAAACTGTCTCAAAACCAAAATGCACACCAGTTTTCATATACATTAATTCACAGAATTAAAGGCTGAGCATGTTAACTCCTGAGTGTACTCAAAACTACACTGTAAATGATGCAACCACCCTAGATCAACAGGAAGACAGATGGGTTTATTTGATTATTCAAGGCTTCTAAGAGGAAAAAAAAAAAATCACAAAATCCCCCATTTAATTAATTTTTAAAAATTATTCTTCTACTTTGAACTACTCAGTAGAAATAATCACAAAGTAAGTTTATGAAAAGACATTCTAAATAGGAAGCATAGTTCAACAGGCTGGACCTGAATGGAAAAAAAGTCCTTCTGGCTATAAACAAATGAATAGACAGAAATAACTATAATTAATCATAGTAACTGAAACTTGAAATACTTCTCAAATTTCCTGTCTTATCACAAATAATATCATAGGGCAAAATGTTATCATAATCTCAATTTTCACGTAATGTTAAATTTAGCTACTTAGACATCTGCAGGTAGCGTGTGACACTAAGGTTCTATTTTGTTTTCTAATTTAAATCACTGAAACAAGAAGACACGATCCCTATCACCAATTTTAATCTTTAAAACAGGTGCATTCAGGGGCTAGAGAGATGACTCAATAGTTTAGAGCCATGGGCTGCTCTTCCAGAGGATCCCAGTTCAGTTCCCAGCACCCACACGGCAGCACACAGCAGCCTGGATCTCCAGCTCCAGGGGATCTGACACCCTCTCTGGCCTCGTCAGGCACCAGGCACTCATGTGATACAACATACATGCAGGCAAATCACCCAACACAGTTAATATAAAACTATATCTTGGGGGGGCACTCACCTGCATTAACTCAGCTGGTATATCTAGCGGTAGTTTTTCTAGACATGCTATAATTATTGGAATAATTTTTTGTTTTGTTTTTGTTTTTCGAGACAGGGTTTCTCTGTTTAACAGCTCTGGCTATCCTGGAACTCATTCTGTAGACCAGGCTGGCCTCAAACTCACAAAGATCCACCTGTTCTACCTCTGCCTCCTGAGTGCTGGGATTAAAAGCATGCGCCACCACCACCCAGCAACTGGAATAATTTTACTCTGAGTTATCAATGCCAAATGTTAATGGGAGATGTGAAAACAATCATGGGGAAAAAAATAACATTTTATATATTTAAGTAAAAAGCATGTGTAAATGTTCTTAAGAGCTGACAGAATTTTCAGATCTAACTAGTACTAACATAAATAATGTTTATATCAAATAATACAAGCTAAGTTTGTTTGCTTAGCTCATTTTAATTTGGCTAAAGAGATCAAGCTGTAGTGTTTGAATCCCACATAAACTGGTAACTTCTGTTTGAACACGATACATTCAGCCCTTTTCTGCTTTGGAATTCACACTTTTCTGCTACGGAATGGCGTGCTCCATTGCATCCAAAGTGCCTTCACTCTCTCCTCCTGCCACCAGGTAGGTGTCTGCCCCCATCTTCCCACACAGCCCGACCTGAGTATCATTTCCTTCCGTGAAGTCTGACCTTTCACCCTAGAATTACAATTTCGTCTGAACCATAGGAGATGTGAAGTCAGCCACTTCCTCCTGGGGTTTTGACCTCTTGTGTCTAACCCGTCAAGCCTGAGCTCTTTGAAGCATGTTCTTTACCGGCCTAAGTGTGCCCCCACCGCACCCCCCTGCAATCCACGTAAATAACACATAACGGTGAGAGGGACGATTTAGCACTCCCGAGTCCTCTGAAAGCTTTGCACTTTGGTAGATTGCTCCTAGAAAGCTTGATACCAGCAATCTTCCTTTTTTCTAGAAAGTAAAAGAATTCAACTAACTTGTTAGCTCTCTTGAAGGTGCCAATGTTGGGACAATTGCTGCGTTTGTGATCCAATGCACCACAAATAAAGCAGCCATCTCTAGGGCCCGCACAGGAATGGTCTGGGAGTGTACAGCGGTTACAGGTGCTACAATGGATCCAGGCTGTAAAAGAAAAACAAGTTTCAGAAGAGGTTCATTGAACAGGATTTTTTATTTCATTAACTTCTGAGGAAGGTTATATGAATAATGTTTTTTTTTTTTTTTTTTTTTTTTTTTTTGGTTTTTTGAGACAGGGTTCCTCCGTGTAGCTTTGCGCCTTTCCTGGAACTCACTTGGTAGACCAGGCTGGCCTTGAACTCACAGAGATCCGACTGGCTCTGCCTCCCGAGTGCTGGGATTAAAGGCGTGCACCACCACCGCCCGGCTGAATAATGTTTACTTCAAATATTGTGGCTGGGTGGGCTTAGCTCATTTTACTTTGGCTAAAGAGATCAAGGCCAAGTGTTTGAATCCCACATAAACCAGCAGCTTCTGTTATAATGCGTACACATTCAACCCTTGCCCAACACGTCACGATCTGACAGCCACTGCCACAACAGAGGCTGGCTGAGAGGCACAGTGCCCAGTTGAAGTAATGGAGCCAGATGCCACACTGACATAGGCTAGCAGTCAGCTCTCCCTATGAAAGACATGTGTGTAGGTAATTATAAAAGTCAGTATCGGGCAGGGCGGCGGCGGCGCACACCTGTAATCCCAGCACTCGGGAGGCAAAGCCAGGCGGATCTCTGTGAGTTCAAGGCCAGCCTGGTCTACAGAGCAAGATCCAGGACAGCACCAAAACTACACAGAGAAAACCTGTCTCTAAAAAAAAAAAAAAAAAGTCAATATCGGTCTCTACATTATTTTCCTTTTATGAATATAATAAAAATCTTATTCACGTGAACGGAACTGGAAACTGTTTTCCCAGGATCTCAAACACTTACAAGGCTTCACACACTTTTTGCAGAGAAAGCAATGGCTCCATTTCCTCCCATCCTACAAAAACAAATTTTAAAATGTTCAATTTGTTATAAAAGCCAAGTTCCACAATTAAAAATTAAAATGTCTTATTAAAATATGTGTAAATTATTCATTCCTTATTTCTCCCTTTCCTGGGCTTCACAATTAAATACTTTGATTTTAATTTATGCATTTCTCCACTTAACTCAAATGCCTCCTTGATGGGCCTCAATTTCCTTAACTATGAAACCAGATTTATCCAAATGATCTTGAAAATCCACTCTGCTTCAAGCCATCCAATCTTCACAAAGAAGGACGCAAATGAAAATTTCAAGAGAATTAATGATTCCATAATTTTATGTTCTCTCTACTACATAGCCCCTAATGAAATTCATATTTGAGAGCTTCATGTAATTTAGAGAGATAGATTACAGGTTACTACTTGAGTAACTTTTTTAAATGTGAAGTAAAACATACCTAGAAAAGTACATTCAACATAGACACGCACTTTACTAGTATTAAAGCAACTGTGTGAAGGATTGGGGCCTCTTGAGCCCCTAGAAACCTGGCCGGGCCTCTCACCACAGCACGCCTCCTTCCCACCAGGTAGTACCTGTCCTGATTTTTGTGACCATCATTTCCCTATTCTTGTTCATTTTTACCACCCATGTGCATATTTCTAAATACGTTTTCCCCCTCGATTTTAAACTTTATACAACCTGACCACAAGACAGACCACTTCTAAACTAGTTGAAAATAGTTATATGAACCTAAACTTTTCTTTGGAAAATCATTTGTGCTTTTTAGGAACGCTAAACTCCAAAGGTTCTTTCTGACTAGACTTAGTAAAAATGAACAAGTAGCTGAAAGGTCATCCTACCTCCCTAAAAAAATCTTCATTATTGTTCAAAGTTGGAGGCAAGCAAGATGTCCTCCACTAGGTGAATGGTTACAAACTGTGATACTCCCAGACAACGGGAAGTCATTAACAAGAATGAACCTTTTGTCATGGAAAGACAGACAGGAGCTTTAAATGGCCACTTCAAGTGAGAAGCCAGTCTGAAAAGCAGTTACACATGCTGTGTGACTCCAATACTATGACCTTCCGGAAAAGGTAGCACTATAGAGACAGTAAGATCCGTGAGCAAGCAGTGCGGAGATGTTCAGGGGACACAGTGAGGCCACTCTGTATGACCCTACGGTGGCAGAAGCAGGTCATCACAGTCATCCCAGTCAAGGAACACACAGCACCCAAAGTGAACCTCACAGGAAAACGTGGACTTGGGGGTTAAGAGTAAGTGAGTTCATCAACTGTTCCCAGGGTACACTCCAGCCCAGATCCTGATGAAAGAAGGCTGTGTACGGGAACGGGGGTAGGAAGTATACACGAATCTCAGCACCTTCTGCTTCATGTGCAGCAAATCTAAAACGCTTTCAAAAGCAAAGGCTCTTGAGAACAACACAAGAGCTAAACCCACAAACAGGAGACGGGTCTCCTGTTCTGTAGCAGCTGTAAAAGAGCAGAGAGTGACCACCCCACCTCTCGGGGGCTACTTAGAGGACTAAATGTGTGAACCCATGCAAAGCTCTTAGGGACAAGCCTAGCACATAAAAAGTGCACAGTACATGTTACTAATCATTACTTCATCAGAACAGCAATGGTATCTAATGGTCCAATGCCTGATTTGAAACATCATAATTTTACCCTTAACAGACATATAAATTCAGCACTTAGTGCCTTATTTGAAACACTCTTGGTAAGTACCATATGAAAATGATTGAAATAGCTATTTACAATGATGAAAGAAATTAAGTACTTTTAAAAGCCTGTTTTCGGGCTGGAGAGATGGCTCAGTAGCAAAGACATTCATCACCAAGACTGATGCCCTGAATTTGATTCACAGAACTCACCTGGTGGAAGGAGAGACCCACATACTGGAAGTAGTCCTCTGACCTCCACATGAATGCTGTGCACACATGTGCCTACACATATGCACCTTCCACACTCGAGATTTTTTTAAGCTTATTAAATTTATAATCAGAAATAAGGTACTACTATATTAAGATTTAGAAGGTGATAATACATATAAATTTAAGTATTAACAAAACCTTTTTTGTTTTTTTGTTTTTTTCAGACAGGGTTTCTCTGTATAACAACTTTGCTATCCTGGAACTCACTCTGTATACCAGGCTGGCCTTGAACTCACAGAGATCCACCTGCCTCTGCTTCCCAAGTGCTGGGATCAAAGGCGTGTGCTACCACTGCCAGGCAACAAAACATTTTAAGAGAAATAAAACTATCAACTAACATAACCAACATTTAAATAAAAATGTATTACATAAGAGGACCATACCTTGGATGTGCAAGAATTACAATGCATACAGTGCTGATTCTCAAGAGAAACATATCTCTGACAGAGGGAGCAAAATCTAAAGACAGAAACAGAGAAATGAGCTGCATGTATTCATTTGAGATTCACAGAACAGACAAAAGCAAACAAGGTACTTGCTCCAAAAATTGGAGGTAATCAGAATTCAATTCAATGTGAAATTATGAACCAAATCTAAGAGCAATACAAGAACCACCTGATTCAATACTGAAAGCATTTTACTGTCCGGTACACATAACTGCATTTTCAGATGGCCCGTGAAGCTCAAAGGGGTCTCACCTGTACCCTTCTTCTGTAGGGAGGATGATTTTGTTGGGGGGAATGTTGGTGAAAATCCGCACAGGAGACTGTTTGCGACCTGTCTTTCCATGTTTGTAAAGTGTGTGATTATCATAATCTACCTAGAAAGTAAAGAGAAAATTCACTCAAATGAGTCAACGTTCTCTAAGCTCCTTTAACCAATAGACAAACAACCTGATGCTAAGATACAGGCTGAAGCAAGTAGTGAACAGGAAACTCCTAAGAGCAAGATCACTCACAGCCAACCTCGAGAGGCCTCCACAGCAGGGGCATCTCATCACAACAAGGGTAAGGGGTTATGACACATTCATGTCGGTGGATCATGGGAATGACTCGAACTTGACCTAAAAGGCTTCCTAAGAAAGTCTGTTTTGTAATTAGCTTTATTTCTGATGCTAAAAACAAGGTCTTTGGAGATGTGTGTGGATGTCACTGAGATGGTCCACTTCCTTGGGAAGACATTTGTCATTCACCAAGTCAAGTGCATCCTCAGTCTGGCCTTCCACTCGCCATCTGTCCTCTCACTTTCCAATGGAACAGAGGTCAGGGGTCAGACAACGGCTGTCACTTCCTTGTTAGATGACCGTAACAACCTTGAGGATGTTTTTAAACTGTAAAAGGAGGTCACAGATCCTGACCTGAAGAGTTGCTCTGAGGGTCAACACTTAGTCCAGAGTCTGGCACAAGGCAGAAGATGTCGAGGAAGAGAGAAGGGAGTCCACCTGTGCTTCGGCACCCCACAAACACTGACCTCCCCCAGCACCCGTACTTGTCATTTCAGCTGAGTGTCCGACAGAGAGGCCCACAGCATTGTTTACTCAAGTCTAAATTCCCTGTCCTCCTTCAGCCTGCTACTCACACACATTCTCAGTTTGACTTTGTGTCTGTTGTGAACCCATTTGGCTACTAAATCTGTTTTTCTTCAGCTCAGTTATACTCAGTGTTTGCGCAACACCAACATTGCCCAGGTCCTGTTACAAATGCAAATGTTTACTCAATCCAGCACCTACTATATCAGAGACTTTGGGAGTGGGGCCAGCAGTTGGTTTTAGCAAGCCTTCTGCACACACTCAAGTTTGAGGAGCACTGCTTTAGGTCATCCCCAAGGAGACCATGAGATGGTCAGGAGCTCAGGACAGGTGGATCCCAGCTCCCACATGAGGTGCAATGAACTGTTTTAATTAGAAACAAGGATACACGTAGGAAGCTGGAACAGACCAGGTTTGCAAGCTAACTTTTTTTTTTTTTTTTTTTTTTTTTTTTTTTTTTTAGACAGTTTCTGTGTAGCTTGCGCCTTTCTGGAGCTCATGGTAGCCAGGCTGCTCGAACTCACAGAGCCTTCTGCTCCCGAGTGCTGGATAAGCTGCACCACCCCGGCTGCAAGCTAACTTTTAATAAGCAAAGCACAAACATGGAAGGAAATCATGACAGGGAGACAGGAGTTTTTTTTTTTAAATCATTTAAAAAATGTATCCTTAGATTATTCATACATGTATACAATGTATCTTGATCATATCATATCCTGCCCAAAGAGAAACTCCCTTTTCCATTCCCCCTGACCCCACACCAATGCTTCCTCCTCTTACTTTCATGTCCTTTAAACACACACACACACACACACACAGCAGAGAGAGAGAGAGAGAGAGAGAGAGAGTCCAATCAGAACTACCTGCATGTGCATAGGTGAGGTCATCACTCAGCATGGAAAACCTACCAGCAACTACACCCTAGAAGAAAAATGACTCCCGTCTTCCAGCAGCCATGGGTTGTCAACAGCTCCTAGCTAGGGATAGATCCTCACAAGCCACCCTCCCATCCACGGCAGGATGCTGACAGATCTGGTACAGTTCATCATAACTACTGTGAATGCTTTGGGCACGTCATGGCCAGACAAACGGTCCTTCACAGCACTCCTCCCCACCCCCAGACTCCTACATTCTTTTCACTCCTTCTTCCGTGATGTTTCCTGAGACTGGTTAAGGATGCTGATATTCATGTCCCACTTCAGGGGTTCAGGGGAAGTAAGAGAGGGAAAGCGCAGGAGTGGTTATGACCCGAATACATCATATGAGAGTCTCAAAAGAATACATTTAAAAAATTACATGTAAAGTTCTAGTTAGAGCACAGCCTAGGAGGTCCCACAGATCTGTGTTTTGCTTCAACAATGTTTGGATGAAACAGAGCTGGGGACTCCCTCTTTCTTAGCTTCTAGCAACCTTTTAGTCTCTCTAGTTGCTTTGGCTCCTAGGACCAGCCAGCACCATCTCTTTGTGGTTAGCTCCATGTTTCGGATCAGCCATGACCTCCTAGATTCATCAGAATTACCCCACCAAAGTGCAAGCTGCCGTAAACTGCCTGGTCAACTTGTACCTGCGGGCCTCCTACACCTACCTCTCTCTGGGCTATTTTGATCGGGATGATGTGGCTCTGGAGGGTGTAGGCCACTTCTTCCCAAACTGGCCAAGGAGAAGCATGAGGGCACCTCCTCAAGTTGCAGAACAATCACGGAGGTGCACTTTTCCAGGCTGTGCAGCAGTCATCTCAAGATGAGTGGGGTAAAACCCAGGAGGTCATGGAAGCTGCCTTGGCCCTGGAGAAGAACCTGTACCAGGCCCCCTGGGGTCTTCATTTCCTGGGTTCTGCCCACACAAACCCTCACCTTGTAACTTGTTGGAAAACCACTTCCTGGGAGGAGATAAGAAGATGGGCAACCACCTGACCAACCTCTGTAGGACTGGCATGCCACAGCCATGTCTGGGCAGGTATTTCTTTGAGCAGCTCACTGTCAAGCATGACTAGGAGGCCTCCCCTTCCAAGGCTCTCTCCTCTGCTCAGCACCAGCCAGACTCAGGACCTCCACCTGAACCTTTCAAGCCAGTAGGCAGCTTGTAACCACCCTGGAGCCCTCCCCACCCCCCAGCCAAGTCCTGGACCAAGTAAAAGTAAAGCTTTTTGAAATATTAAAAAATAAAAAAAAAAAAAGGTTGGAGAGATGCCTCAGAGGTTAAGAGTACTGGTTGCTCTTTCTAGAGGTCCTAAGTTCAGTTCCCAGCAACGACACTGGTAGCTCACAACTGTCTGTAATGGGATCTGATGCCCTCTCCTGCATGCAGATAGAGTACTCATACACATAAAAATAAATAAATCTTTTTTTTTTTTTAAAGATTTATTTATTTATTATGTATACAGTGTTCTGTCTGCATGTATGCCTGCATGCCAGAAGAGGGCACCAGATCTCATTACAGATGGTTGTGAGCCACCATGTGGTTGCTGGGAATTGAACTCAGGACCTCTGGAAGAGTAGTCGGTGCTCTTAACCTCTGAGCCATCTCTCCAGCCCCTAAAAATAAATAAATCTTTAAAAATTAGCAGAAGGGATGAAAAACGACCATTAAACAGGGCCTATGGAAAAGGCTCGTGGAAGAGACGGTAGAGTACGCAGAGAAAGCAAGACAAAGGGAGAAATAAGACATGAGGGCTAAGTTTAAAAAAATAAAATGGGCCGATCATGAATAGGCCTGCACTTGATCGTCAGAAAACTTTCACGCCAAGGACTTGATTGGTGATTAATATATTGAGAAACCCAACACAAACTATAAAAATTGAAAACGACACAATCTAAAACACCAACAAAAAATAGACTGAGCATATATTCATAGGCCAAAATACACGTCACATACACTTGCAATAAGGCCATGGGCGAAATTACTTATTCTAATATCAACTTGATATTAGTCTTTAATAAAAAGAGTAGAGCATAGTTCTGCTTTTGATTACATAATTTTTAGCATATAAAATCAATTAAGGGAAACATTATAGGCATAAATGACGAGAATACACCTTGACTTCAACAATACTGGTATCTGTATGCTCCGGGCTGGAAAGGATATGAACCATATACTATATCGCAATATTGCTCTCTCAGACTTCAGATCACGATAGAATTCAACAAAAAAGAAAAAAGGATAAGTGCCGTGAGAATGGTCTACCAAAACATGTGGCCTAAATGAGAACGTGATTTAATCCCTGAGAAACATAAGTTAAAAGAGCAAAGTGGCAACATATGGGTAACCAATGTGTGTAAACTAGCCAGGCAGTGGATAAAGAACTACGCAGAATAGGATGATTGCCTCCAAAGCTCGGAAATGACCAGCTTAAACTGCAGTAAAACCACACAGTCAGAACAGAAAGAGATGCAACATACTGCCACAACAACAAGGAATGGCAACAAGGAGAGAAACGGCACTCTGAAAATTGTCCTCTAGATTCCACACTGCATGCAAAAAAAAGAAAGGCAAATAGGATGGCACGGAGCCACACTACCTTACTCATACACATTAATCAACACAAGCAAAAGACAAAACAAGTTCCATTTGGGGCAGAATACCCAAAGGTCATTTGTTCTCCACACTTCAACCAAACTGTTAGGGGTCAGGCTTCTGAAGGCAGACTGCTTGCCTCTCGGCAGCTCTGGTTTAACTCAGTGTTACCACATTTACAAGGAAATGCACTCCCTGAGACTCACTAACAAGCTTCAGCAGTGAGCAAACGCTAAGAGGATGAGATGAGGGGAGGCAGGAGCATGTGGGAAGCCCCTGCCCCCAGGGCTTCTGACTGGCTGCCAGCAGGGCCGTCCTCAGTCATGCTGACTGTGGTCTGTGTAGGCTGCTTGGAGGCCTCTGCATATGCGCAGCATCCCCATAAGCCAAGACTGAGTTAGCTCCCATTTGCAGCCCTGCATTCAGTCCTCACATTTTAAGAAAGACACTGATAAAACCGGGTCATTTCTACTGAAAATAATAGCAATGAATAGGATTTATAGTTTAACAAATTGGGGGTGTTTGCTCAGAAAAGACTGGGAAGAACTGACAGCTAGTTCATAACTGAAGGGGTATCATATGGAATAGAAATTAGACTTATCCTTTATTGCCTCGGAGAATAGAACCAGGAGCAATGGTTAGAAGTTAATGGGGAGCATATTTTATCTCAATATGAGAAAATTCTCTAACGATTAGAGCTATTAAATAAATTGAGTTGCCTTGTAAGGCTGTAGGACTCTGCGCCCCGAAAGCATCCGAGTGAAGCTCGATGAGTGCTTGTCATGAATTTAGCAGAGAGGATTATTACATTGGGAAGTCAGCCCAGGTTACCTCTACGTTTCTTTCCAACTTTCAAAATCCTATGAATATATGTTACCTATTAGAGGCAAGACACAAGAATAGATTTTACTTAAAACATCAACCTAAAATAGTAGTTTAAGTAGTTTTCTTTTAAGGGGATTTAAATTTATAATGTTTCCCCAGTGCACTCCTTTGTGGGCCTGAATATATGTGGTACCTTATTAAATTCAACAAAAGATATCCTGCATGCAAACTTACGAGTGTCATAAGGAAAACCATTCTTCCCCAGAGAATCTTGTGAAAACTTTCAAATGCTGGAGAGTTAGAGTGTGGGAAGACTTCTACTGAGTGGGATGTTCTGTGCACTACAACAGCAGATGGAGGGGGGCAGTTGCTTTATGGTTTCCCAAGGAGCTAGAGAATGCATGTGTCAGGAAGGTGGCTGATTGCTCGATTTTGCATAACCTAATTGAGATTATTATTATTTTTAAATGCGGGTTTGTTGTGCTAATTAACTATAAACATATGGTATGTAAAACGCATGCTGCTAGAGTAAATTAATGTACCTCTAACATACATCCATATTTCATAGCTTCATCCACACAAATAAACCTCCCGTGGAAGTGCTGTAAAGCAAACACAATTTTGCAAATTGCCTATCGCTAGTGCCTGAGCTGATCCACCATGTTCCCATCATTATCTCTGACATCTCACTCACAATGATGATGAGAGGCATTTTCAAACAGAAAATTTCTCCCACAGAACTGATTAATGTGATGAAGTACTGTATAGAAATGAGGGAAAGCACAAAATCTCTGCAATTCCCAACTTTTAATTTGAGCCATACGCAAATGTCTTCGGCTACACGAGACAGAAAGTAGTGAGCTGGAACACTGAGGTATTTGTTAGAGCACTAATCCTGTACCGACTATGCTCCAGGCAGGATGCCAGGCCACACTAGCATTTGCACAACTCCCCGAGGACTGTGCTCTGTGTAGTTTCACTAAGGTCTCAAGACCATGCCTCAGCTCCACCAACCGGCTCCCATCACCGCAGTCAGCCCTGTAGTCATAACCTCCCTGCCTTCGAACCCCGATTTCAAATTCCCACACAGACCTCATCCTGCTTCTTATTCAATACCTACTAAGTCTTTTTTATACACAGGGTTTCAAGAATTTGGTTGCCACCCCCCCCTTTTTTTCTTTCTTTCTTTCTTTTTTTTTTTTTTCAAGACAGGGTTTCTCTATGTAGCCCCAGGCTGGCCTTGAACTCACAGAGATCCACCGCCTCTGCCTCCCGAGTGCTGGGATTAAAGGCATGCCCAAGTTGACACCTTTTAATATTCAATAATTTCTCAAAATTCCTATCAAATATCTTTTCTAGTGTAAAGATAAGCTGGAAAAGGTTTCCTACACAGGCTGATAATAAAAAGGAGAGCTCTGACAAAGCAAACTGCTCTACTTTCAACATGTAAGATGTGCTCCATGATAAGAAATGACGAAACACGAGAGAACGAACATTCCAGGAGGGTTGAGATGTGGAAGCATCTCACCGGATGTGATAACCACATGACCACTGCCACTCCCTAACCCAGCTCCTAGCCCTTCACCCTGTGGCAGACATCACTAATCGATCCCGTTAATTCACCACGTGAGCCTGGCTTCCTCTGAACAAATCTAAGGAGTCACTACTGAAGGATTCTCAGGCTCAGCGCTGTGAGGGAGGACTGTCTGCCATCTATCTGCTCTTCCAGGCACTGGCTTTACAGGTGAGGCAAACAGGGATCGGGAAAGAGCAGCTGATCATCTGAGGTCACATCACTCTATGGGCAGTGCTGGGACTCAGAGTTCTAGCTCTAGATCAGAATTCCCCTTCTTCCTAATCTGCCTTAATGAAGCTGCAGTTAGGTTTCTCGGTTTCTGAGAACTACTTTATCATTGAAATCCACATGATTTATATTTCATGAAGGTTTGCAGCATTTGGACCGGCCACTTATCTGAAAAGCATCCTCCCTATCCCTAAAAAGATATTCAGTGATTCTGTTTTGTTTAACTTTTTGACTATGTTGTGGCTTGAAGTCTTATTGTGGCTTTGCTGGTAATTGGGGCAGGGGTTGGAGCTATGTGAGAAGATCTGTAATGGAAGACAGGAGACGTGTAGTTTCCCTTTTAATTATATTTGTCTGCAGTACTGGGGATCGAACCTGGGGCCTCAGGCATGTTATGTTTTGGTGTACAGATCTGATTCTCATTGTTCTTCTCAGCAGTTGGCTTTTGTTTTATCGAAAACATTGCTTTGCTCCTGTTCAGATACACATGAAATAACCTGAACATTTTTTTCTTTCTTTTTTTTTAAAAAAATTATTTTTTAAGACTTTTTTTAGATTTATTTATTATGTATACAGTGTTCTGCCTGCATGTATGTCTGCAGGTCAGAAGAGGGCACCATGTGGTTGCCGGGAATTGAACCCAGGTCCTCTGCAAGAGCAGTCAGTGCTCTTAACCTCTGAGCCATCTCTCCAGCCCCTGAACATTTTTTTCAGTAACACAGTGAATTGTACAATTATTTCCAGGAAGCTTAGGCTGTCCACTATTCCCCAAAGCCCTTTCCTAACGACACAGGCAGGCTAAGGGAGTGGCGTATAAATGGCAGTCTGCACTAACGTCCTTTGCCTACCCTGTTGAAGAGCTGCCTCCTTTTTCTATTTTTAATTTAATTTAATTTAATTTTACAATATAATTTAATTCTACATATCAGCCATGGATTCCCTTGTTCTCCCCCCTCCTCTTCCCCCTAGCCCAACCCCCCATTCCCATCTCCTCCAGGGCAAAGCCTCCCCCGAGGATTGAGATCAACCTGGTAGACTCAGTCCAGGCAGGTCCAGTCCCCTCCTCCCAGGCTGAACCAAGCGACCCTGCATAAGCCCAGGTTTCAAACGAGCTGCCCCCTTTTGCCCCATCACCATTTCAAATCCTGCCACTTCTGTGTATAGAGATGCAACCCCCTTCCAGGAGACCTGTGCTATCCAATCCTAAATTCTCAGACGTACAAAAAGAAAAGAAGGCTGACTACCCGAAGGATGACCATGCTGACAACGGCAGCCTGCACTCTAAGTGTAGAGACTGGCCACACGCTCTCACACATTACCTCAGGAGACATACCTGTTATCGTAGCTATTAGCAGTACTAATGCTCTCACCATCATCATCTTCACTGAACAGAGAGGCTAGGCAGCTGAGCCAAGACTCAGGCCCAGATCGTCTCAACGCTAGAGTCTGTGCTCTTTCCATTCAATCATTTGAAATAGACGGGACACCTACTGTGTGCCAACCATCACACCAGGGCACCACTTCCTCCGAAGGCAGCAGCAGGTGCCACTGAGACTGGAACCAGCTCAGTTACAGTTTAAGTCAGCTGCATCTGCACTGCAAACGCCAGTTCCAGAAGCAGCCCTCCCTCAAACAAGGAACAAAACCTGCAAGCTTGAAAAGGAGGGCACACAGCTGTGGAGGGAATCGTGATGAAGGATGTATTTTACCTAGAAGTCAAGGCTGAAATGGCTTACACTACCCACTTTTGGAAAGGACCCTGTTAATATGGCTCAACAGCCACAGACATGCCCATCACACCTGAGAAACTAGTCAGTTTTCCAAATCTATACTGCGGAAGCTATGGGAAAACTCTATGCATTAGAAACGCTTACAGCAGTTTCATTTATAGAACTTAAAGAGAGAAGGAACATAAGAGAGAAGGAAAGGACAGCTCAGCTGGTTAGGAAGTGACTAGAAATTATTCAAGTCTACGTAGCCACCTTTAAAAGCACGTACTTCTAAGAACAGAGAAGCAGTCCCCAAAGTCTTTTCCAACGGGCGGGAACATCCACTTCTTAGCACTCACAACCAAGAAAAGGAGGTGAAAAATAACCCGGTGCCACTGCTGTCTGCGGCGGCGGTGGCGGTGGTGGCGGCGGCGGCGGCGGCACCGCAAGCGCAGCGGCCCCATGCTCTGGGTAACTATCGTCCCTTCCACGTCATCGCCACGACGGCAGATGCTCTGAGAGGAGGCAGATGAGAGCGAGTGCCGTCTTGCACCAGCCGGTAAAGACGTTTACAATTTAATAGCTGAAAAGCTTTAGTCAGTCAATTATTCAGAAACTCAAGAGGAAAAAGGCCTTTGCAAAAAAGAAGAAGCAGTACTAACTTGGTGACCACACCAAGTAATGGTGACAAGGTTGCTTTAGAACCCAGGGAAAGAAAGAAGTTGAGGGCAGAGTGGAACCGCCTGGGCCGTGGCCTGTATTTAATCTATGCAGTACCAGGAGGGATGCTCACTTTGGTGGGCCAGCACACTCACACAGCCATCTCTGCTTCTTTAGACACGCCACTGCTGGCAGCGTGCCCCTCCCTTTAGAGCTCTCAGCATCCTGAGTGACACACACACAGAAGGACACATGACTTTCCACCAACCAGAAACGGAGATTCACTTTCCTGTAGCCTTGAACAGAGCAAAGCAACGCTCCCACTGAGGGTCCCGGGGCTGGGGTGGCTCAAAGAGCAGACCAGCTGATCTAACACCCGGCTGCACCCCGCAATCACCTGGGGCACTTGAGAAAGGATTTTCTCTTAGGGCTTTCTGCTCTGATTCTCTGATTTTGTCTGACAAGGGTGTTTTGTCTTGCTTCCCTTCGAGTGTGTATACTCAAGAATTTGTATTTTTATCAAGTACCCTAGAAGTTGCAGACATTAGGAGCCAGGGACTAACCTATACACAGTATAATTCAGTTGTTGATACAGTTCAAAACACTTTAATTTACTAAAATCAAAGGTTAGTCTTATCAGAATATTCCAGCAGCACATCCATTCCCCAACCATGCCCGAAGGCAGGGTGTTACTATACCTGGTAATCCAGCATGTGGAAGCTTGGGAAAAAATGACAAATCCGTGACTCGAAAAAATAGGGGAAAATCCAGAAAATGGGCAGTTCTTTCTGACTGTCATCTAACGGATCACACAGAAGAAAAAAAAAAAAAAAAAAAAAAAAACAAAGTTAAATGGATAAATAAAACAAGCAATCGATTCTAGAAACAAAACTAAAGTTTTCAGTAGGATTTCAGTTGTTCAGTAACTGTCAGTCACCCCGACCTTAACCGAAGGTGATGGAAATATTACACATCCAAAGCAATGCACAGACTATTGTTCTGAGCAGTGATCGCAAGAGCAGCAAATAATACATGGTCTTTAACAAAGAGCCATCTCTGCTTCTCTAGACACCCCACTGCTGGCAGCGTGCCCCTTTAGAGCTCTCAGAATTCCTCTAAATCCTGTCCCTGAAGCACACTGCTAGCATAGTTCAGCTAGCGGAGAAGCCTGACCACATGCCCCGACACTCGTGTAACTTATCAGCTCACAGGCTAGCAGCTGCATCTAAAACTGAATGTACTGACGACGGGACAACTGAACGAAACACTCGGAAGTCTCAAGGCACTTCAAACTGACATTTCCCCACTCGTTAACCCGCCTCCGGACGGAGCTGGAGGTCTGTGTGTCCTGTTACTGTGGACTGTCACTAGCCTACTGGGTGTCCAACCTCCACATAAATCATGGTGAAATTCAAGGCTCTGGGCCTGAGGTTGCACAATGTTCTGGTTAAGTTGTTTTGCCGACTTGGTATAAGCTAAGGTCATTTGGGAAGAGGGAACCTCAGTTGAGCAAATGTCTCTATGAGATTGGCCGGTGGGGTATTTTCCTGGTTAATGACTGATATGGGAAGGCCCAGATCGTTGTGGACAGTGTCACTCCTGGGCGAGCGGTCCTGGGATGTATAAGTAAGCAGGCTGAGCAAGCCATGGGGGTGGGGGGTGGGGGGTGGGGAGCGCCCGCCTCTGTATCAGCTCCTGCCTCTAGGTTCCTGCCTTGGCTTCCCTCACTGGACTGTGATTCAGGATGTGTAAGGCAGATAAACCCTTTCCTGCCCAAGCTGCTTTTGGTCATGGACTTTATCACAGCAACAGAGCCCACTATCTATTCTCGGCATCTAAACGGCACCCGCACACAGCAGCCCTCACTGAGCAGTTTTGAACAAACGGCAGCAGTTACTGTTGGGCTTCACAACGCTCCAGAATCTTACAGCCATGTTACCGAGAAGCCATTGTAAAAACAAGACTAGGGGAAGAGGAAGTGTCCCATGATCATGAGGTCTGCCATGACCATGCTTTTCAAAAGAGCCCAAGAGCTGCATATTCCATCAGTGCTGGCCTTGGCTAGTATTGACAGGATGCAGACACATAAACACACGCTCATTTTGCAGTAATTAAAAAAAAGATACCTTGGCTTTGACCTTCTTTCCACATAGCAATTAACTTCTTGAATGTAATAGCCAGAGGTTCAACCAAGCCACCAAAAGGAGGGTCTGTCACCATAATCACGCCTTCACCTTCCTCTTCCTGTAAGAATGCCCTGCATACTTCAAGGGCAGCCTGCAACAAATAAAACGCCATTTCTAAATTAGAACAGAGAGCGGCCCTTTATCCTACTGGGAGAATGCATTCCGCTTAGTCTCTCTCAGGACTGGAAACGTCACCAAGTCACCCTGCCACTGCAGAGTCCCTCTGTGACATCCAAAGTCTCTCTTAGTCACTTAACGTCAGATTGTATCTTTGGGTTCCTCGATAAGCAGGTTTTTAAATTGCAAATTCAAATACCATCACTATCAGACAACTACACATTTCAAATAGTTAAATTAAAAAACTAAATTTAGTAACCCAAAAGAGAGAAAGCCGTCACCCGTGAAAACAACCTACACATTCAATTCTACAAACAGGAGCAGAGGCGGTGCTGAGCCTCGAGGACACAAGGAGGCACTGGCTGTGGTTTTGGCTGTCTGTCCTGTCTGCTGCCACAAGTTCAGCTTAACAACTGCTTCGTAAGCACGCACACACTTCTGAGTACCAGGTAAGCAGCAGACATATTGGAGCACGCATGGTAAGTAAATAAAGGAAGCCTACAAATGGCAAAACCCATCTGGTCCTGGAGACTCTGCCAGTAACACACTTTCCCACCAGGCTGCTGGCGTTTCCAGTAGCTGCCAAACTAACAACAGCTAGGAGATTTACCAGTTTCTGCCTTGAGCGCAGTTAACAGAGATGCATCTATCATAGAATCGCCAGTCTACTGACTTGGAAGTAGTTTGCAAATCAACACCTTCAGTACTCAAAAAGCATAAGCCTGTAAAGTTATATGGAACTTCAGCCTTAGCCCACTAATGCAGCATCAAGGATGCACACCCAGTTCCTTACGCATTACCCTAACCTCACACCTCCCTGCCCCCCAGTTTCTAATGGTTACACCAACCACCCACCCCACATCAGTACCCCCGCAGCCATACGACCACAGCGCTTCTGGGCCTCACTCCTCACCCTGCCTTATATTCTTCAGAGCGGTCCACAGAGCAAGCTGGCCTTGATTTCCATCTGGGAACAGCTAGAGTCCACCCCCTGCCTCCTTCCCTCTACTGTCCTAGCTGAGAAATGCTGCCTCATCCACTGTTAGGTGGCTTCAGTTCTCATCCTCCTCTCCATGGACCTAATCAATTCCCAGATGCAGATTCCAACTGATACCCTTTGGGAAACAGTGGCACACACAGAACTCTACCTGCTGTTCATCGAGATCCTTGGTTTTGGCAGCTCTCATGGCTGAGACACATCCCATGGCAAATTGATCTCACTGAATGGAGAACTATGTTCACTACAACACAAGACTCATGTTTCAACCCTAACCAATAACTTGGTATTTGTGTTCACTTCCTGAAAGCTCTGTTTTCATCCTGTTCGGTTTTCATTCCATCATGAGCTAATATCTCAGAGGGCAATACAAAGTTAAGCATGAGTCCCAGTTTTAAAACGACTGATTGAATGCTGGGCGGTGGTGGCGCACGCCTTTAATCCCAGCACTCGAGAGGCAGAGCCAGGCAGATCTCTGTGAGTTCGAGGCCAGCCTGGGCTACCAAGTGAGTTCCAGGAAAAGGCGCAAAGCTACACAGAGAAACCCTGTCTCGAAAAACCAAAAAAAAAAAAAAAAAAAAAAAAAAAACCGACTGATTGACAATATACTCTCCAGGAATGCTTCAAACTGTCGTTGATAATTTCCAAACACCTCTGAACAACCTCCTGTCGGGTGTGACTAGTTGATTAGTTACGGATTTGACTCAAGGACTAACGAGAGCTTCAGCTAGGAACAGCCATGTAGGTAGTATCAACTGTTTCTCTTCAGTGATGTTAGAAACATCACCTTGAAAGCTGCTCTTTTTTCCCCCAAACAACTTTCCTGTTTGTTAGAGTTTGTTTGTTTAAATTTATTTATTTATTTATTTATTTATTTATTTATTTATTTATTTATTTTAGTTTGTAGCCTTGGTTACCTGAAACTTGCTCTGTAGACCAAGTTGGCTTCAAACTCAGAGATCTGCCTGCCTCTGCCTCCTGAGTGCTGGGATTAAAGGTGTGAGCCAGCATAACCAGCTTTTACTTATTTTTTTTTTAAATAACTTTAGGTTCATGGAAAAGCAAGAGAAAGATAAAGAGTTCTCATACAGTCCCTGCCTGAAATGTGCATTTAATTGCAGTATGGTAGAAAATGAAGGAGAACGTGTCTGCTAGAGGTTCCTGGGAGGCCAGAGGAGGTAATCTGGAAAGCAAAGGAGCCAGGGGACCAGCAGGGGCAAAGGCCCTGTGGTGGGGTCACTGGACTCGCTGACGGTCTATGCCATGCCAGGGGACCAGCAGGGGCAAAGGCCCTGTGGTGGGGTCACTGGACTCGCTGACGGTCTATGCCATGCATCTTGAACCCAAACAGCAAGGCTGAAGACAAGGACAGGTGAGGCAGGGAAGGTTAACAGAAGTCAGAACACATGGAGCCCTGTGGGCCTCGCCAAGTGTGGAGCACTCAAGTATAATTCCAGCACGTAGAAGGCAGAGGCGGGAAAATTCCCTTAGTCCGAGGCCAGGCTAACCTACTGTACATGATGAGTGGCAGGCTAGGCAGACTATACAGTGAGACGCTGCCTGAAGAGAAATGACGAAACCGGAACAAAGATTCCCTTCTAGTAGCTCAGTAAATAACCAGTGAAGGAGACGGACGCGACTCAGTGGTGGAGCACATGAGGCCCTAAATTCAATGCCAGCACCACTAAACAAAACAAGAAGAAAAAAAAAAAGGAAAAATACACTAAGAAATGATTAAAAAAATAATAGCAACAAAAAGGTACTCTTGAATTTGTTAATCAACAATAACAGGAGAAAGAGATGATGGTCATAAATCTTACCTTTCCATCAAAGAAATGATGATTGAACATATTATAGCGGCAAAAGCTATCTTCCAGGTAAAATTGCGAATATCTGTAAAAGAATTCATTACCAGATGACATGCTCAGGCACACAATACAGCAAATAAGCAAACACTACACTATATTTTTAAACTACAAAATCACATCTTGATTAAATAAATTTCATCATCTTTTGTTTGTTTGTTTTTAAATAAGAAATACTTTACAAAAACTTAAGTGAATCTATAACAGTACATATTGAATTTATTTTCCCAGGTAGGCCAGTGGCAAAACCAAAGAATAATCATACAGAAGATACAGGATCCAAGTAGGCTGGTGGTATAGGCCTGCAAGCCCAGCTATTTGGGAGGTTGAGGAAGGAGGATGGAATGTTCAAAGCCACCCTGAGTCACAGAGTGAATTCAAGGGCAACTTGGTGAGACTACCTCAAATAAAACGTAAGGGCTGAGAACAGAGGTCCTCAGTGACGGAGCACTTGCCTAATTAATATTCCTAAGGTCCTATGTTCAACTCTGAACTACACAAGCAGCAAATGAAAGACACACATTCTCATGGACCAGAACACCACACATAAACAAACGGGCTAGACATATTATGCAACTTAAGTCTGCAGTGTGATCACAATTAAAATACGTCTCTCCTGGTTAAGAGTTTTCTAAGATCTTATTTTCATTTTTAACTATGTGTCTGTGTGGGGGTTTGTGTACATGAGTGCAAGATGACTGCAGAGGCCAGAGGCTGTCTAGCATCTGGATCGAGAATTACAGGTGTTGTGAGGTGCTTGATGTGAGTCCTCTGCAAGAGCAGTCTGTGTTCTTCTAAGCCATCTCTCCAGTCTCTCATGGTTAAGGAAATCTTAAGTCAACATTTCTGCTCAACAGCTATTATTTCTCCTGTGATTAAAAAAAAAAAAAAAGCACTTGATGTAGAAGTTTTCCTTGTCTAATGCAAATTAGTTTAATAAAATATATTTCTCAATATAATACTGAAAGAAGTATGAGCATTTAGTGTTTGCTGAATTTGTGCCAGGAGAGAAGCATATTTATTTACTGAATGAATTATTCTATCTAGTCACTACTTTAAAATCACTACTTTAAAAAAAATGCCATCAAAAATGAATCAGAGTACCAGCTTTGGGAATTGAGATTGTATAATTTTTTTTTTTAACTAATTGGCTAAGAAAACCTCATACTGCATAACGGCTTAGTTTATATTTACTTAATTATGTAGAAGACCAAATCTTTTGTTTCCCAGCCGACTACCTGTTTCCTCATCTGTGGACCTGGCCTTGCTGTGTTCAGTGCTGTTTCCTGGGTTTTTCACACAGAAATGTGAAAAAATCTTGAACTTTTTCTCCCTTATTATAAGTAATTCATATATGGACCACGCCATCCTTGTTGGAAAAACTGGAAAAAAAAAAAATAAAAAATCAGGAACGCAGCCTTACTTCTACAGCCCCTTGAAAAACCCTGGTAGTGGCATGGCTTGTACCGCACATCCCTCACTGTGTGTAAGGACTGGCACCCAGGGTGAGTGTTTCTTACGGCAGGGGCCCTGGTCCAGCCTCTTCTGATTTATAGTGTGGTAAGAGCACAGGCTCTGTGGTCAGAGATCTGGTTCAAGCTCTCGGTCCCTTGTGTACTATGTAACCTTAGGAAGTAAATCAGTCAACCTTTCCAAGCCTCAGTTTCTTCATCAATGAAATGGGAAAAATAAGTTCCCTAGGACTTCATAGAGCAAGTAAGACAATGATACAGAGCACACACTAAAGCGTGTATTTACTCTAATAAATATTAGCTATAAAGACGTGTGTCTTAATGCCACCAGTACTAGAAAATCATGGTTTTATTCCCCAGATCATAATCTACACCCCTTTCTGCTTGCCCTGTGGAGAGGGAGTCATTCTGTTAATGGTTAAGCTGTTCACCATTCCTTACTGTTATTTAAGATGCAGTCGGCATATCTGCTGTTTATAAAATATGAATGGGAACTGAAGGAGTAAATAAAGGCTCGGGCACCTCAGGAACACACCACAAACTGCGGGGTGATGGCAACTACTATCAGTAGACAAACAGCTTCCCGTGTCATCAAGGGTCTTGCTTGCTTGTTTGTTGATTTTCATCTTCTGAGACAGGATGACATTCTGTACCTCAGGCTGCCCTGGAACTCACTGTAGCCCAGGCTAGCCTTGAACTCACAGTGGTTCTCCTGCTTCAGGCTCCTAAGTGATAGGATTATACATCTACACCACTGTGCTCTACTTTTTAATTGTTTAACCAATCCTAGTACTGCCAGATGTGGTCTACCTTCATTTGAGGGGGTTCTGTCTTTTAAAAAAGGAAAATACAATCCTTTTAATTTATCTTTCTTTTTGTTCATTGTTTCACAAAGGTAGAGTCACTTTTAAAAATTAAAAAGAGAATTTGATTTACATAAACTCCAGCACAGCACACCTGTCCAACGCATTCTGGGCAGCAGTATGCAGAGCCAGGCGAGGAAAGGCCAAGATTTCAGTTCTAAGCTTCCATCAAAAATAAACAAGGGAACATAATTATTCATATTTTAAATGATATAAAAAAATCACCCAACATTGCCCTCTTAAAATGAAATTGGCCACAAAGAATTATTCTCTCCAGTGAACAAGGCAAACAAAACCAATCAGAAAAGCATGCACTTGAAAACTGCTCAAAAGGACATCGGCTTAATTTGGCCATTCATTCTCTTTAAATGAGAGTCAGTCACCAAGTGTGAAGCACGCTCTTCCACAGGAAATGTAATCAAGAGCTGAATAAAATTACTTCATAAATGAACCTAAGAAATTCATTTTTTGCTCTAACTTTATTTGGATAATAGTTTGCCAAATAGAGTCTCACATCTTTCACGCTAAAATTAGAGCGTAGAGAAACCATCTTAGCAAATGTTAACTTCACATCACTCAGCCCCCGCTATCTATAGCCCACAACAGAAAACACTGCTGTTGAGGTACTTGTATAGCCTTAACAGGCCGCTCATGGGGCAACAGGAAACCAGAGTGCCCTGAACTTGTGACAATCCTCCTGATTCAGCCTCCTAAGTGGTAGGATTACAGGCATGAGCCATCAGGCCTGGCTATCAACGTTTGTTGTGGGAACGACCAATGTGACCTATGATAACTACCTTCCAAGTGCATACCCCCCCACCCAGAGCCTCCCATTAGCCCCAACTAACACTAAAGGTTCTACTACCCCACAACTGGGGGATATTGGGAAGCAAGCCAATTGGGCCATTGGAAAAAAAATACAGTATAAATAAAACATGCATAATCCACACTTTGGAATATTACTCATCCATGTAAAAGAGGTGTCCTGGTACATGCTCCCACATGGATGGACCATGAAAGGCTGCCTACTCTATGACCCTGTGTACAGAGATACCCATAAAGAAGGCAGAGTGGTGGCCAAAGGCTGGATCAGGGAATGAATGCTCACTGGGAGAGTAATTCTTTTCAAAGACAGAGAGAGATGTGGTGCCACAATCTTATGAGCATACCTGAGAGAATTGTTTTGTATGTGTGAAATACATCTCAATTAAAAAGAAACATGCCTGAAATAAAGCAAATGGAAGAAAACACTGTTGTGGACCTATTTTTTTTTTAATGTTTAAAAAAATGTTAAAAGATTGGAAAAGCGAAAATCTGGATTTGGGGTAGCCGAATCTACAACCACTTTCCTTTACAAAAGAAACCTGAGACCCTTGCCCTCTGAGAGGCTCCTGAGGTGACAGAGTGTGGTTGTCCCGGCTCCTCTCTGCCTGAGTCGTCCCACAGCTACCTCACAGATCCTCTTGACGTCAGAGTCATGGAAACTGTGTGAACTCAAGGAGGTCCCTGCTACTGATTCCTGCTGAAGGAAAACCAGCCCAGAAGGAGGCCCTGACTCTGTCTTGACTGCTTCGGGGACAGGCACCAGCTTTGTCTCACTGAGGAGCACCCATTTCCCCTTTTCCGTCCGTCCCCTTTTCCGTCCGTCCCCTTTTCCGTCCGTCCCCTTTTCCGTCCGTCCCCTTTCCGTCCGTCCCCTTTCCGTCCGTCCCCTTTTCCATCCGTCCCTTTTCCGTCCGTCCCCTTTCCGTCCTGTACAGAGCATGGTCCATCTGCCCGGTCAGCGCTGCCCGCATTGCTGGCTTCGAGAACGGAAGTGGCACGTGGCTCCAGCAAGCTAATCGGAGCACTCTTGGGAGTTCTGCCGCCAAGGCTCTCAGGAAAGACCACCTCTTTCTACTGTTGGGGCAGCAGGGCAAAGTGAGTGGAACACATATGCCACCCAAGTGCCCCAGCAGTTCGAAGGAAGTTAAAGGACAGCACCTGGTGATAAAAGGCCACACAGAGGGATGGAAGTCTAACAACACAGTGTGAGGCCCAGACTGGAACAAAGCGGAGGCGGCCTGGACTTCAGCAACATGAAGGAAGAAACGCTTTCATATCAACAGACGCGGCGACACCAACGCAGTGCTCGCAACCAGTCAGAGTGTCTTAGTCTAAAAAATACGTAATGAACTTGGCAAAAGTTACCGGTTCACACGAAAACCTTCATGGAACAAGGCACGCCAGGAGAAGGAACGGAGAGGGAAGGCTGGAAAGGAGAAAGGGCTTATCTAAAATTCAGAGGACAAGGATTTCCACTTGCAGTGGAGAATGCCTGGCTTTGAGTTCTGGCTTGGTCACCTGGCTTCTTTGTACGCCCGTTTTTTCACCTGGAAGACGAGGACGACGGCACCACCTACTGTCTAGGGCTATTATGAGGAATGAGTTATACAGTACCTGACATATTCTAAGAACTCAAAAAATACTTTGCTACATGATAAAAAAAAAAAACAAGGTTAAACTTCTACATATAAAACAATGCATTTATAGTGACTGCCACTGTATTTAAAGAATGGAATACAGAATTTTAAAAGAGAAATTTGATGTCTCTATACAGTGGCTATTAAACAATCACAGAAAGAAAGGCGATGCTGTTGTATACTGTATGTATAAGCCTTGCGAACATGGTGCTAACTAAAAGAAGCCAGACACAAAGTCACATACTGAATGGGTCCATCCGTATAAAATGTCCAGAACAGGCAAACCCATGGAGCCAGAAGGAAGCTGTCAGGAGGTGACCACGAGGTTTCTTTTCTGTGTGATGGGAACGCTCCCACACAAGCACAGTGGATTACACCCGTGATCCCAGCACCTGAGAGGTAGATCAGGAGTTTAAGGCCAGGCACTCAAGGCCAGAGTGGACTAGATGAGACCCTGTGCCCCAAATAAAGAAACGAATAAAATGTTCTGGAGTAGACAGTGACATGTCTGCACAACATACTGACCACTCACTGGAAACCAGTGAGACACACATCTCAAAATGGTAAATGATAATAATTACATCCCAATTTAAAAATACAGTCGAGGAGAGATGGATCAGCAGTTCTGACCCAAATTCAGTTCCCAGCACCCACATCAGGTGGTTCACAACCACCTACGACTCCAATTCTGAGAATCTAATAATGCCCTCTTTGGGCCTCTGAAGGCACCTACACTCACATGCACATTCCCACACACAGACACACATACACATAATTTTAAATAAATCTTTTACGATTTGAAGGATGCTGTTAAACACAGACAAGTTCTGTCAACAAGGGGTAAGTGGTTAAAGAGCCAGCCCTGTCCCTATGGCTAAGAGAGTGGCATGAAGAACCAGGAACCGCTGCAGACAGTATAAAGTTGACTTGGAAGTATAAAGAAAAATACACCACACAATCTGTGCTTTTGGAGGCGGCAGGTGTGTGGGCATACGAGGAAGTCAGGGGTTAACGTTGGCCATCTTCCTCAGTCGTTGCTCCACTTCCTTTCTGGAGAAAGGCTTTCCTCCTGAATCTGGAGCTCACCTTTTCAGGGAGCCTGGCTGGTCAGCAAGCCCTAGCGATGCTCTCATCACAGAGCTTCACAGAGCCGGGGTACAGAGTTCATTCTGTCACACACACGGTTTACCTGAACTCAGGTCCTCGGGCATGCGCGCCTCCCCCATCCCCCTCCTTAACCCTGCGCCATCTTCCCAGCCCCAAAGCCCTGCTGTTTCATGTGACATTTTACACTTTAAGAATCTGCTTGGGGGGTGGTGGGGATGGTGAGATAGCTCAGTGGTTAAGAGCACTGGCTGCTCTACCAGAGGACCTGAGTTCAATTCCCAGAACCCACATGACAGCTCACAACTGTCTGTAACTCCAGTTCCAGAGGAGCCGACACCCTCACACAGACATACATGTAGATCAAAACACCAATGCACATGAAATAAAAATAAAATTTTAAAAAGTCTCTGCTTTGGGGATGCGCAGATTATCAGTGTTTAAGAGCACTTGTTGCTCTTACAGAGGACCCAAGTTCAGGTCCCAGCATCCACATGGTGGCTCACAACCATCCTTAACTCCAGGTCCAGGGGATCCGATGCCCTTTTCTCACGTCCACAGGTACCAGGCACACAATGTGGTGTCTAGATTACATTCAGGTAAAACATTTACACATACAAAATCATTTTTCCAAACCTGCCTTATTTGCATATTTATTGTCACATATTCTAACAAAATTGTAGCACTGATCAAACAGACACTATCATATCTAAATGAAAGACAAAGTCTGATCCCTTTACTATATTCAACCATATGTAAACACTTCTAAGAATAACTGTCTCATAAGGTCTCTATGAGGTGGCACTGAAAGCAGTATAGAAACTAAGAGGAACACTCAACTCTGCACACTCAGGCAGTGGAGGGACACTTGTACCAGTTACATTCCAAGTCAGCACTGGCTGTCATCCCAAAAGGAGACGTGCCATCCGGTTCCCTCACACCGCTATCTCCCACGAACATACCTGCTTCCTAACTCTCAGCCCAAGACCTGCCTATTCCAAGTCAGCACTCCCTCCACTTCCGGCTGCATCTGGGAAGCAGTGTGCACATCATCTGGTAAGACTTGTGTTTTTAAAACCTCTTATCACATGACCAGATCTGAAGCAGAAACAAAGTCCCAACAATCTGACCACAAAGGAGGCAGTTCGGTTTACCTGGAAGGATCAGGACATTAGAAAGGACTGCATTTTGGAGGACTCATCTCTAAGTCACATACAAGGAGACACATTCAGAGCATCTGTGACGCACAGTAGGAAAAAGAGAAATCAACTGCCAGCTTTTTTGAGATCCCAAAGGTTGAGTGTTGGTGTTACATGACCAACAAGGTGTTCCCAACCTATGACTACTGAATGTAGTTAAAGAGTGTGACAGGTTATGAACAGTTAAGGAGAGAAAAACACAAAGAAATGAGACAATAAAGAAGAAATACTATATTATAAACCTACCGAAAATCAATATCCAATAAAAGGCTTTTCGTGTTGGACTTCTCACCTGGTGCTGCCAGTCTGATCTGCTCGTGTAGCCTGAAGCAAGCAATGAAAGCAAATTTAATCAGAAACTACAAATGCCACAGACAATCAGCAAACAAAACCATTGCTGTTCTCCCCCATCTCAGACATTTCAATGAAACACTGCAGAGAATCTGGCCCCGGTGAGGTCTGCAGATATTTTTTAAAGGGCAGAATTTAACAGAGAAATCTAACATAAAAAATTTCAATCTAAGATCAGAAAGCATCCACCCTACATGAAGGCTTCCCTCACATGGGATACAGGCTGCAAACTCTTTGAGAGGCCACGCTTTCCACTTCCTCTCACATCCAGAGCTTCGCACCTCACTCTGCACACAGTACCGAACTGCTTCCTACAAATGTTTGTACGCATAGAGTCGGGCTGCGAGGAGAACTTTTGAAAGTGGACCAGACCTGGGTGTTCCAACACAGAGTACTCTTCTGAAGCCGAGGGTGGCAAGGAGGCCTGCCAGAAACTGGCAGCTCCTCTCAGCAAACAGGTACTGGGCGTGCGTCTTCTTGTTCTCCAGTGGGTAGAGCAGCTGACTGGGCCTTCGGAGCTGGGTGATGGAGATGTCAGGCAACAGCTGGTGCTCACCGTGCTCCCCCCAATCCACAGGTAACAGCAATTGCTGGCAACTTCGACAGAACTTTCTTTGAGTCAAGGGCAACTGAATAAAACTCAGGTACCTTCAAGACACAACAGAGGACACAGGGAGTGTGTTAACTTTGTTTTGTTTTTTAAGACAATGTCCTCTGGGCCACGCAGCAGTGGCGCACGCCTTTAATCCCAGTACTTGGAGGCAGAGACAGGTGGATCTCTGTGAATTCGAGGCCAGCCTGGTCTACAGAGCAAGATCCAGGACAGGCATCAAAACTACACAAAGAAATCCTGTCTCCAAAAAAAAAAAAAAAAAAAAAAAAAAAAAGACAATGTACTTTGCTTTTGCTATTTTTAGTTTTCACAAAGTATTCTTACTTCCCAAAGAGTATTGCATAAAGAAGCAAAAATAAGAAAAAGGATCTATGGAATGTTGGCTAGAATTTATGTCTGGCTGTATACCTACAAAGTGGAAAAGAGTCAGCAATTTCATAAGAATTGAGATGCTCCAATTTAGTCACTGAATGAAGATCAATATCCATTTAAAATGTGAATATAATATATTACTCAAACAATTTAGTAGTAATGGCAACTACTAGCACATTTAAATTTATTGACAAATCCATGTGCTCTAACTTTGACATGTTAAACAGTCTGGCTCAGTTGGCAGTCATTTTAAAATGAGAAATCAAAATCATTCTTCAAGTTCTTATGACATATTTAGCAGGAAAAATTACCTCCTAAAAGGAAAGATGTTCCGACCGAGCTCTCTGCTCTTAGCAGTACTGACACAGGCAGTCAGCAGCCCTCCCCAAGCCGGCAAGGCAGGACCCAGAGCCTTTCAAAGGACTATTCCGGACAGGTGTGGCGCACATGTCTGCAACCCTAGCACCATAAACTGAAGCAGGAAGATCATGAGTCCCAGGCCAGCCTGGACCAAACAGTGAAACAGTCTCAAAAATCACAAACAGGGTCAGTATTGGATATCCCATTTGTTTGCTTTCAAATCTGTTTTAGAGTTACTATTTCTCAATTTATTTTCGTTTTTCAATGTATTAAAGATTACTGAAGAAAACACAGTCATTATGTCTTAAAAGCTGTAGATAGTTTTATACATGTGACGCCAGTTACAAATTCAGAGTAAGAACACAGAAGGACAAAGAATGAGCCATTAAGGACAGACAGGAGCATGCGTGTGTGAGCGCAAGCATGGCACACGGCTGCGCTCCAGGAGCCCTGTGGTCCACAGGTCAGTCAACCAACATTGGAGCCGCAGGGCAGAAGCTGTAAAAGAGGAATCCTGAGCACATTAGAACTTTTTCTAAGCAGTTTCACTTCAAAGGCCCCAGGCAGTGACAAAGATTCTAAACGGGTACACAGGAAATCAGCTGGCTGCCTACAACTGAAATGTCTCCAGCCCCATGGTAAGTGCTCCGCTGACAGCTTTATTCATGACTGCAAAGAAGAAAGAGAGAGGAGGAGAGGAGGAAACTCCACAGTGACACACAGTCAGTCAGCAAGGAAGGGCCCCAGGGCCCAGATGGCCAGTGGGAAGACTAGCAGGACTTTAGCAGCCCTGATGCTGAATCACCATGCTGCCTGTCCATCCAGGGGTGGACTCACTGAGTCCAGACTTACCATTCTGACCCTCAAAACCTGACAGAACGTGCAAAATAAGTTTCCAGATACTGTACAACTCAAAACAGTGACTGGAGGGAACAGAGCATGGGGGAGCAGCAGGGGGAGCAGCAAAGAGGCAGATCCCTTTCAAAAATGAAAAGAAGGGATCCACTCCCACAACCTTATAAAGCTTATCTAAGGAAACCTCAAGGCTGACATCTTACTGAGGAAAGACTAGCTGCCTTCCCCCTAAGCTTGAAGCAAGGTATTCTTAGATTTCATCTGCTAGAGTTTCTAGCCAACCTAATTAGACAAAATAATGGATGGGACAGGGAATATTAAAATTTCTTTAATCATGGTCAGCATTGTCATAGATGTATAAAGTCCTAAGAAAAGCTTCAGAAAGGCTGCTGAACTGGTAAGCAAACTTATCCAGGTGGTAGAGCAAAAGCTATTGTAGAAAGTCAACTGTACTGTTGTTCCAGACTACAAGGCCACCAGGTTGGTCTCCAGTGCAGCCAAAAATAAATAAACAAATAAAGCAAAAAGAACAGGAGGGGAAGAATCAAACACCTACCAATGAGGCAGCCCCCAGTGGGTACTTCCACAGCACTCACTATGCATTAAGCAATGATCAGACCCTTCTTAAGCTCTGGACAACAGTCACCAATTACTGCTAAAAACTGCCAGCTGAAAGGCTGAGAGAGATTTTTACATAGGCTAGCTAATATCGATCTTAATTCCATAAAAGGGAACAACCAACCTTGTGTGCCTTACGGTACACAAAAAGAAGTAAAGGGAAGGAGGCTAATTCTAAAAGAAATCACCCACAAGAGCTGGCTGCAGCTCCTCTGGGCAAGGGCAGTTCTTCTCGAAGCTTCAGGACTACTGCTTCTACTGCCTCAGACAGCTCTTTCAAACTGAGATGTAATCCGCAGGCTTACAATACAAGGGAACACAATTCCCCCAGTTGCTGTGTACAAGTCAATGGTGGATAGGGTATTTATGAAGTCATGCTCCACTGCCATAGCCTAATTCCAGGTCATTTTCATCCCCACAAAAAGAAACCGCACCCCATTGGCAGGTGCTCCCCATTACCCCACCCTCTAGCCTTGGCCACCACGACTTCACTTCTAGTCTCCAGGGATTTGCCTACTCGAGACATGTCACATAAATGGAATTACGGAGCAGCAACACACAGATTCTTATAAAAAAAAAACTTTTAAATAAAAGACTTTCGCTTCAAGATGGAAACTGCTTTGACTTTCAGCCAAATCGATACGTAAACAAGTCCGGCCAAAGGGCTGTTCTGGGCACTGAAGCCAGTCACAGAGTCTGAACAAAGGCAAGGACGACAGCGGCAGCACAACGCAATGCGGGAGGAGGGGGGCAGTTGGGGTGCAGAGCTTTTGCTATGGAGTAGCACACAGACCCACATATAGCCTAAAACTAAAGAGTCAAGCTCAAGAACGCTAAGACAGACTCAGAAGCATCAAAAGTAATCTAAAGGGGAAAAAATTCACCTAAAATGACAGTGATAAGACACAAGGAAGAAACAGACGGTCTTTTCTCATTTTACACGGATAAAGGTCAGAGAAAGGATTAGCATGGCGTAGAACGGCACAAAGGAGGACTAGCAACATGACTTACCAGGTAAAGCACTTGCCACAAAAGCCTGATGACTTGAGTTCAATCCCCAGGACTCACAAAACCACAGTGGACAAGGAGGACCAACCCCCCCAAAATTGTCCTCTGACCTCCACACCTGTGCTGTGGCCACGTGCACCTATACTTACACACATATATCATACAGGCAAGTTTCAAAGGTGATAGAAAAATATAAAAGAAACACCACCACCACCCTAAAAGGGAGAAAACACACACTATAATATAAAGAAAACAAGAGAGAAGCAAAAGTAGACACCAAACCCAGAACATGCAGACTGAAAGCAAGACAAAAATGGGCTGCTTCGCCATGACAACGAAACACAAGTGACTTATTTCCAGTGCCAGAGGCGCTTAGACTGAAGTTGGCCGGGTCACAAGTGAGCGAGCAGTAGGCCCTGGCCCGCTGCTGACCTAGGAGCTTGTAGTGCATCGCAGATAGGATGCACTGGACAGTCTACATCCTGGCGGAGACCATGTATCAGAGTCGGGAGGGAATCTTGAGCCCCAAGAGGATGGGGAGTTTGGGGCAGGGCCACACCAGATGATCATGAATTGTGCTCCCCACCAGTAAGGAACAGGGGGTAGAATTTGCATTGTGACTATAAAAACCACTGGTTTGTGCCAAACTGGAATCTGAACACCCACTGTGTGAATATGGAAGTTCGTCTGGGCTGCCATGGGTCCTGGGGGAAGGATCTGCAGGAAGTTCAATACTTGGAATATCAACAGCCTGCTTTCAATATTTGGAGTATCTTGACATCATTATCATAGGGCTGGGGGCTTGTTTCTCACAATCACTGTATCAAAGAAAGTGTATCATTCTGGATCAAAGCAAAACCCAGACTGTTATTTCATCACTTTCATTATTTTCACACTTTATTTTGGTCCATGTATGCTGTTGGTGTTGGATGGGTAACTGCTGTCAGCAGAGGTGTGAGCATAGCTCAACTCTATGCTCCTAAGAAAGTGTGGTCCCAGTTCCTAACGCCATCATGTACTGAAGTCATTACTAGAACCCCAGTGAAGAGTTGTCTGCCATCAAGCCGTGGCTTAGCACAGAGGCACACTACCATGCAGGCAGTGGGCACATTTGGTACTGGACATGAACACACTCAACCACAACAAACACAGGCCTTATAAGACCGAAGAAAACAAGGAAGATGCCTGAGACAGTTCACGTCATGATCAACTTGACAGCATCTGCACTCAGAGAAACACGCCTCTAGGCAGAGCTGTATACTGCAAACTCTTTCAGGATTTTTTTTTTTTTTTTGAAATGTATTTGTTTTGTTTTGTTTTGTTTTGTTTTGTTTTGTTTTTGTTTTTCGAGACAGTTTCTCTGTGTAGCTTTGCGCCTTTCCTGGGACTCATTCTGTAGTCCAGGCTGGCCTCAAACTCACAGAGATCCGCCTGCCTCTCCCTCCAAGAGCTGGGATTAAAGGCGTGCGCCACCACTGCCCTCTTTTAGGAAATGTGGCCACTGCATGCTTGTTTCTGACTGGTCTTGGATGTCTGAGTTTACATGTTCTATGTGTCTTGCTTGGTAATAGCTCAGCTGCTACAACTAGCTGGGCTCAGAATTTGCCTCTGGGACTTGCTGATTCTAATGTGATGACAGAGAAAGTTATTCTATGTTGTTCTGCCTTATTCAAAGAAAAAAAACAGCTACTAAAGAATTGGGTACGGTTAAAAAAAATCTGTAACCATCAAGCGGTCGTGGTGCACACCTTTGATTCCAGCACTCGGGAGGCAGAGCCAGGTGGATCTCAGTGAGTTCAAGGCCAGCCTGGTCTACAGAGCAAGATCCAGGACAGGCACCAAAACTACACAGAGAAACCCTGTCTTGGAAAAACAAACAAACAAAATCTGTAACAAAAAGTTTAGCTTAAGCCGGGCAGCGGTGGCCCATGCCTTTAATCCCAACACTTGGGAGACAGAGGCCAGCCTGGTCTACAGAGCGAGATCCAGGAAAGGCAGAAAGCTACACAGAGAAACCCTGTCTCGAAAAACCAAAAAAAAAAAAAAAAAAAAAAAAAAAAAGTTAGCTTAAAACTTGGAATTCCAAATTCAAACCGCTCCAAGAAACAATGTGGTCTGCCACCACCTTAATTAAATACAACAAGTGGGCAGCCACCATTTTGACTAAGGATGGTGAAGAGGGAGGTCATATGACTTCACTGCCATCTTAAGTAAAGGTGACCACCCAGAGTAGGTCCACCAAGAGACAACAGGTCTCCAAAGTATTTTAGATTAGGATAGATTTTGGTATGATAATTCCTGTCCTGTTCTAAAAACAAGGTTTATGAAAGATAGGATTTAAATCAATGCTGGTTTACTGAGGCGTCAAAGCTCCACCTCCATACATCCATGTACAGGGATGTATCTTCCTGGCAGCCAGATTTTGTAACATAAGAGTATCCCCTTGGTATTGATTTTAGAAACACTAAATTGTTTACCCTGTGAAAACTGGGTTTTGCCTTCTAGAGATACTAAACTGCTTATACCTAACAGATAATGATCCCCTGATTCTCAAACACTTCAAAGAATATGGCATTTAATTAAAAAAAAAAAAAAAAAAAGTTCCTCATGCTAGAGAAGAGATAGACGCCAGCTCCTGGCAGCACCCTGTATCTCCTCCAAGGAAGATGGATGGCTGCAAAAGAACTTCCACCTGGAGCTTGTTTTAAATGTAGCAAAGCCAGCCACATGGCAGAAAACTGCCTTGCACCTTAACTGCTGCTAAGACCCTGTCCAGACCGTGCCCAAGGTGGACACTGGGGAATTGATTGTCCCGCTTTGCCAAGACAGGGTAGGCTGGTCTCCCCAAATTCCTACTCCACAAGAAAGTCTGTCAGAGCTTCTGAGCCTGGCAGACTGAAGACTGATATTGCCCTGGGACCCCTGTCCCCAACGACCATGAAGAAATCTGAGAAAGCTGCCTAGGCAACTGGAAAGCTGTCTCTCACTCCTGCTTACTCGGGTGAAATTTATCCTTCTCAGCTCTGGCGTTTGATGACTGGGGTACTGATAGATTTACCAGTTTACCAGCTCTCCCTCGACCTCCCAAGGCTACAAACACCTTGGTAGCTTATTAGTTCATTAGTTAAGTTTCCTGTTAAAATACAGACAGGTTTGCCTGGTTCACAGGCTTCACAGCAAAGGATAACAGGTTTCAGATGTAATTTCCCACTTAAGGTATGTAAAGATGTTTCAGACATCTGTCCCCTTTCTATGCTATTACTATACTGGAATTTTGGAGGTTCAGAGTTTTAATAAACGCAGTTTTAATAAACAGAGAGAGCACTGACTACAAACAGCTTTCAGAAGTTCTTGAATTTCTGTAGATTTTACTGGTTCCAGCTTTTAGGACTCCGTAGAGGCTTTTTTGGCATTACTGTATCGTCTCCAGCCACACAGGACAAAACTCTGCTCAAGTGCCAACTCCTCCCCCTCTCAAACAGTCAGCACTAAAGAGGGTGTGGAAGCCTGCAGGTGTGTTCAACCGTTCCTCCTCCCCTGCTCCTCAGCCTCTCCCCCACCCCCTCCTTCACTCCCTCAACCTCTTTCAGTCAGTAAATTTCCTCTGGTTGTCTTCTAAGTATAGACTTAAAGGTGTATTTCATCAGGCTAAAACCAGGCCCGAGGAAAAATGTTTTAACCCAAAGACATAGCCTTTGCTATGATAAATCTGTTCCAGCTGTTTTACAGGCACCTGCATGTTCCTGGAAAGAGTTCTGCTACTGTATCAAGAAATCTGGCCTGGTGGAAATTGGTATCAGTCTCTAGCGCCTCTTTTTGACCCCACCCATCTTCCAGCCTGTGTTTGACAGGTCCACTCCTCCGGCTAGAGGTGTGCCAAGGTCAACCCGAAGGGGGCCCTCCAGATACACCAGCTCTGAAAACACCAACTGGGCGTACTAGCAGGTTGACCTCACCCACATGCTCATTCATAAAAAGCTCTGTTATCTCTTAGCTCCTGTTGACACCTTTACAGGATGGATGGAGGCAGCAGTTGTGATGGAACACATCGTCCCCCAATTTCATGTGCTATCCCCCCAGGCTCCTGGAACATCAGTGCTGGGACCACCTCTCTCAAGCAGGCACCTATCCAGGATAGATGGTCTGTCTAGCGACTGGGACCCTCCACCCTCCGTTTTCCGAACTGTCCCAATGAGGGGCCTATCTGCTCTTCTGCCTTGCCCATTCATCTCTGTCAGTACAACCAGGGCCCAGCTCCGTTCCATTCTTACTGGCAACCTCCACTCTCCCCATGGCCAGTCCCATTCATATGGCCGGTGATAACAACTTATTTTTTCTCCTACTAACTTGCCTTCTCCGCTTCTTCAAGAAACAGATCCTTGAGGTCTCTAGGGTAGCAGTTAACCGAATGCTTCTTCTCCCACACCTCCCGCTGAGCGTGAGCCCACTGACTCCTGACTCCCTGTCCCTACATCATCCTATGCCAACAGGAAGTAGCCACACTTGGACCAGTGCCCATGCATCCAAGGTTGAGATGTTCCGTTGGAAGCTCTACCTCAGCCCCCCTCCGCCCTCTCCAAACCCTACCCCTTTCAGAAAGCCCCACCAAGTTGAGGCTCCTCCCCCAGAGCTGCTCAAAACCACACCTTCAGGGTATGTAAGCTCCAGTCCATAGACCTGCCACATGATTTCTCCTCCTCCCTTCCCCCAAGATCACTCAGGAGTGCTTTGCTCAAGTTAAACCTGGTCCTTTTCCTTTTAATTCAGCTCGATTTGGCTTACTGCATTGGCGGAGGAACTCACTACCCACTACTGGGCAATCAAAATACTTAGCAGTACCCAGTTGGAAGCCTTAGGTGTGGCCTTGCTGGAGGAACTAGGCCACTGGGGCTGGCTCTGAGGTTTCAAGACTCGTGCCAGTTGGTGCTCTCGACTTCCTACTGTGGTTCAAGATGTGAACTCTCCACAGTTCCTGCTACCATCTCTTGGGTCCACCATCAAGGACTCTAACTCTCTGAAACATAAGCCCACTTAAATGCTTTCTTTTATAAAGTTGCCTTGGTCATGGTGTTTTATCCCAACAATAGAAAAGCACCTAATACAGAAAGCAATAGTGGGCAGACAGGACCATTCGCCCAACTAGAGTAACAAATATCAAAGGGAGGAAAGAACACCACTCTCTGAACCCTGATTACTTCCTTCCTTTAAGGCCTCCCAAACTACTCTTCAGAGGCCTCCATCACCAGCTCATTAAGCCTTTCTTGACAGAAGATAAACAGATCTTACATCTATTTCATATCTCATGACCACAACATCATCATTCACCTATACTGCTTTAAATTTAGCATTCAGACAGGCTTTTGAAGTTTGAGAGAATGAAAGAACAGGAGACGGAAGCTCTCAGGATTACTCAGCTCCTGCCTCCTATTTACTGCACATGCCCTGAGGGAGAGGAAATTTCATTCTGCCGCATGGCTCAGCATGATTCACAAATTGCAGGCTAGCATTTTGAAATGTCATTTTTATTGATCTCCATTTGATGTTCCATTTGCCTTTCCTGGAGTACACAAATTATGTTTATGGCATTTGTCTAACAGCAGACCTTGAAAATCTAAGTTTAAATGAGTTCTGAAAAAAAAAATAACCAAATGAAATATCAACCAAGCAAAATTATCTGGATGCACATAAATTAACACTGATCTCCACATTCAAATTTATCTTCCCCTCAGACATCATAGGTCACAATAAGGATGGAAACACACCATATAATAGAATATTAACACATTTTAAAGCATAACAGGCAGCTGAAAACTATAAGGAAAAGCAAATCTCAGGCACAAAATGTAAATCTGTCAGCTGAGCATCTATGAAATACAACATGATTCAAAGACCACATTAGAAAAAAACGCTTATCAAATCCCATTCCATAAACGAGAAATCTGTGCAACATTCCCAGGCCCACAACAAAAACTGGGTAACAAAGATCTATTCATCTTACTGCCATCATTCTTTTTGAACAATTTCAAAACAAAATGCGCCAGCTGGGAATCATGGTCCATGCCTATAAGCCTAGCACTTGGGGAGTTGAGGCAGGAAGATTGCAAGTTCAAGGCTAGCCTGGGCTACATACCAAGACCTTATCTAAAAACTAAAAAAAAGCCAGTAGAAAGCTCTTCCTACTTACACTGAGACCATGGTTGCTTTTTATCCTAAGTATCAAGTTTAAATACAATTTATGCTTGCAATATAGTTCTTTAATAAGCTAATTTACAGATGAGATGACATGATTAAATTACCTAAATTAGAAAACAATTACAATCTCAAGAATATATCATCCTTAGGTTCATTCACACACAAAAAGGAACTCCTAGTCTCAACATGAAGACATATTAAGGAAACAGGTAATCCACTAAGCTTGATTTTAAAATTGCCAAGATCTCAACACGATTTATCTTAAGGTAAATCTTAGAAGAATGACCTACCTAGAACTTTTACTCCACACAGCAAATAACAAAACATGGGAACATGACTAGAAAGCAATGCAGTGAAATCAACTCAGCCTCTATTAATTTCCCAAACTTGATTAGATGTCACATCTTCACAGTGTTCGGATCAGCTAATGCACAGGTCAGCAGTAATGTCTTCACTTTCTGGAGCACCTAAGTCATCTCAACAAAGTGAGCTGAAGCTTACGTAACACATTCTTCATACTCTACGTCTTTGTGTCTATACAGGTTTAAGCATACGCACATACATTGGCTCCAATGTTAGCACTTAGGTTCTCTTTGAACTTTTAACAAATACCTGCTGTATGAACAAATGATTAGAGGGACTGATGTTTCTGACAATATAACCCAAGGTTATGGGTCATACATGGTTTAAGATGTTGAAGATAATTTTATCAAAACATATTCTCGAGAGAGCAGCATAAAATAGATGAAGTTACGCTCTCAGCCCCCACCCTCAAATAGCCTTTTGGACATTCAATACTTTATATTTTAGCCAATTTTATATTTTAATTATGTATTATGAACTGGAGAGATGGCTCAATGGTTAAGGACACTTGTTGCTGTTACAGAGGACCAGGGTTTGGCTCCCAGTACCCAAATGATGGCTCAGAACCATCCATAACTCCAGTTCCAAGGAATCTAATATTTTCTCTTGGCCTCCTTGGGCATTAGGGACACACATGGTGAACATACATACATGTAGGCAAAATACAAACATAAAATAAATCTAAAAACAGATTTTAAAAAATTATCAGTCAGGTGTGGTAGAATATCCTTTAATCCCAGCACTCAGAAGCAGAGCCAAGTGGATCACTGTGAGTTTGAGGCCAGCCTGGTCTACAAAGCAAGTTCCAGGACAGTTAGGGCTGTTACACAGAGACACCCTGTCTCAAATAACCAAAATAAAATAACCTTTATCATGTCTGGAAACACAGTTAAATGGTGCGTGCTTGCCTTGAACACATGAGGCATGTGTGAAAAATCACCCCCACTCTCTGGCAGCACGGAGATGAGAAGAGAACTCCACTTCCAGGCTACAAGTTTATTATGTAGAGAAAAGGATCACCTAGATATTAGCATCTAACCATGTCACCAACATCCTTATGTGACATGAAAACACGCTTACCAGATAAAAATGGCTGACAGAAGCAGAGTATAAAACTAAAGACACATTATGACTACAACACCATCAAAAAGCAAACTGCAGTGTCAATTCCAATGTGGTCCCCCAAAATGGTTGTGCTGGTGACAATGTCCTAAACAGAAGAACTCTGGCCAGGAAAACAGGATAGTTATTGGGTAAACAACATATGGCTAAAGGCCGGGTTTCTGGTTATGAGGAGTCTTCCTTAAACCCCCAGAACCATCTCTTGGGCAACGGCATCCAGTCCTGGTCAACCAGCTCCAGACCCCACCCTGCTGACTGTCCTAAAATCCCCTTGCTTTTCCACCGTGTTGCTCCTCTCTGCCCCACCCCCAGACGGCCTTGGCAGTTTGATCTCCAATAAACCTGTATTTCTACCCGTGGAGTTGTACAGTTTGGAGGGTTCACTTCGCTCTCGCCTACACTTAGCAGAGGGGAAAAAAAGCTAGCAGCAAATCCTACCTGACTGTCAAAGGGATGGGTTGCTGCCAGAGAGCACAGGCCATGCTTTTCTATTTCCTAAACCATCAATAATCTGTTTCCTACAGTTATGATAATCACATCCTGACATATCTTTATCTCCTGTCTGCATACAGTAAATCATTATCAGTCACTAATTACCATTTGCTTCCATGTCTAAACTGATACTTTGAATCAGAGAGGCAGAAAGTATGAATCACAATTCAGTTCAGTCATTCTAACAAGACGGACTTCAAGTTACTTCACTGCTCCAAGCCCCCATTTTCCCACCCAAGTTGGCCACCTTGGCAGGACTGAATGTCACCTCAGGTAAAACATCTTGCAGACAGCCTGGGCTACAGAGTGAGATGCAGGAAAGGTGCAAAGCTACACAGAGAAACCCTGTCTCGAAAAAACCAAAAAAAAAAAAAAAAAAAAAAAAAAAACCAACATCTTGCAGAGCACCAGCCTCATAGGAATGCTCACTCATATTCACTCCCTTCTCAGCATTTTTTACCTCTCTGGTTAAGTACTGAAATAAAGGGGCAATCAAGTTATCTACATAAAACCATCCTCTATCACAAACTTTAAAGTCTAGGGAAGCAGCCGGGCAGTGGTGGCGCACACCTTTAATCCCAGCACTCGAGAGGCAGAGCCAGGCGTTTGTTCCAGGTCAGCCTCGTTGGTCTACAGAGCAAGATCAAGGACAGGCACCAAAACTACATAGAGAAACCCTGTCTCGAAAAACCAAAAAAAGAAAAAAGTCTAAGGAAGCTCAGGCAAGATGTTTTATTTACTTATTCATTTACTGTGGTTTGAGTTCGGTTTGTTTGTTTTACTTTGTTCAAGACAGGATTTCCCTTCTTAGCTCTGGCTGGCCTGGAATTCCCTACATAGAGCAGGCAAGCCTGAAACTCACAGAGAGTACCACCTACCTCCCAGTGCTGGGATTAAAGGAATTCACAACCACACCCAGCTATTTTAAACAGGCCACAGGACTCCTTTTTACTTGGCCAGAATAAGGCTTCACAGTGCTGAATGCTGAATCCTGGGTAGCAGAAGGAAGTACCATAAATGAAAACCTATCTGTCATCAGTAAACTGTCAATCTTCCTGGATAGCTTTGCCCAGAACATGGAGCACTATGCCTAAGAGTCAGGGCAGAAATGAATTCTTGTCACAGGTTTCCTATGGAAATAAGTCTATGAATTCCAATGCATCCAATAACATCTTAATAACGCCAGTTGTAAAATGTTTTCAGCTTTCGCCTATAATCCTGCACTTGAGCGGCAGAAGCACACAGATTATGAAATCAAATCCAGCCAGAGCTATATAGTAAGAGTCTATCTCCAAACAAACAAAACAAAACAAAACAAAACAAAAAAAAAAAAAAAAAAACAAGGGCTAGGGGCTGGAAAGAGGGCTCATGTGTTAAGAAAGGATTCTGCTCTTCCAGTGTACCTGGGTCCAGTTTCCAGCATGAACGTGGTGGCTTATAATCATCTCTAATCCCAGTCCCAGGGAATTCAATGCCCTTTTCTGGCCTCTCTAGGCACCAGGCATGAATACGGTGCATAGACACACACACACACAGGCAAAACTCTCATAAAATAAAAGTAAATCAAGTTTTTAAGCCCATAGCTAAATGTAGCTTTGTAATGTTTACAGCCATGGAGCTGTTCAGGGTCTCAAGGACAAGTTGGCACTCAAGTTCATTGAGAACAAGGGGACACACAGCAATGCCAACACAAGTCAGAAGCAGGTGGGCAACACACTGGAGGCCACGAGGAAGGCAGAAGCCAAGGACTGAGCCCAGTCTGCTGTCTCCACCCTAATGAATCTCTCTCTCTCTCTCTCTCTCTCTCTCTCTCTCTCTCTCTCTCTCTCTCTCTCTCTCTCACACACACACACACACACACACACACACACACACACACACACACAGAGAGAGAGAGAGAGAAGAGAGAGAGAGAGAGAGAGAGAGGACACAAAAGTACTGGAATAGATAATTCTCCAAAGAAATCACAAATGCCAATAAATACATGAAATAATGACCAACATCAGTACTAATTCGGGAAACAAAAATCAAAACCACAACACGCCACTTCCTAACTACTAGGATGACCTGACAAAAAGCTGGACCCGTGCCACATGCCCAGGTATTCACAGTGCCCCTATGGGAAGAGCGGGGTGAGGGAAGCAGAGTCCCTGGAAACTTGCAGACAGACTAACCCGGTCCACACAGCAGTGAACACGACAGACCCAATTCAAAAAAGCAGAGAACACCTCTTCAAGATGTCCTGTGACCTCAAAGGGCATGCTGCAGAATGTGCACATGTATGCCCACACAGCACACACACACACACACACACACACACACACACACACACACACATTAAAAATCATAATAACATGGCTAAGATGTCATTTACCGCTACAGCTCTTGCCTATCATACACAAGACCTGTGGTGTTTGACCTCTAGTATCACTCAGAAAAAGTAAATGTTAGCCAGACAGTGGTAGCAGCACTTTTCATCACAGCACTCAGGAAGCAGAGGCAGGTGGCTCTCTGTGAGTTTGAAGCCAGCCTGGTCTACAGAGTAAGTTCCAGGATAGCCAGGACTACACAGAGAAACCCTGTCTCTGGGGGGAATAAAAAGTAAATGTAACCTCTATCCATTGCTGACAGGGACATTAAATTGTTTTCAGCCACCATAGAAAAGTTGGGTAGCTCCTCAAAAAGAACTAAATAGTTACCATATGACCAGGCAAAGCCTCCTCTGTGTCTACTGGAAAGATGTGAAAACACGCATTTTGTATGTCTGTGTTCACTGTGGCATTATTCACAATAGTCAAGAGGTACAAGCAAACCCAATGTCCATCAACAGAGAGATGAGATTTCAGAATGTGGTTCCTACATACAATGAAATATTAGTTAAAAAACAAAGCTTTGTCATATGCTGTAATGTGGATGTGCCTTAGAAACATGCTAAATGTAAAAATCATAGATATCAAGAACAAATAGTATATTATTGCACTCATATGTACCCAGAATAATCAAATTCATAGCAACAAAAAGTAGGTAAGAGGTCACCAAGGTTTGGGGTTGGTGGGATGAGGAGTTACTACTTCACGGTGACAGAATTTCTGTTTGCCGGGATAAAAACATTTAGGAAACAGTAGCAATGGTTGGACACATCATGAATGTAATCAAAGCCAGTGAACTGTACACATACAAATGGTTCAAATGGAAACCCTTGTGTTAAAAATAAACAAATGAAAAGCTTAAAGGAACAGAAAAAAAAAAAAGGTTACATTACTGCCAAAATTCTAAAGAAAAAAACATCACACCAGTACCTTTCTATGCATTGTGCGCGGGATAGAGGGGGCTGCCATCTTTGGTTATGAGCTTCTCGGGCAGCAAGTCTAGCTTCCGACAACTAAAAGACAGAGTAAACCTCATTCAGTCAGTTATTTATTTATTTATTTATTTATTTATTTATTTACTTACTTACTATCAGGAGGGTGGAACACACCACCACCCCCTTTGTATCTTGGACTTCCCAGTCCCCAGAGCTCTTGAGAAATAAATGATTGTTGTTTTATAATATTCGTGTTAGAAAAGTAGAAGTTGTTGGGAGTAGTGGCTCACGCCTTTTATCCCAGCACTTGGAAGGCAGAGGCAGGCAGATCTCTGTGAGTTTGAGGCCAGCCTAGTCTACAGAGTGAGTTCCAGGACAGCCAATGATACATAGTGAGACACGGAAAAAAAAAAAAAAAAAAGAATATGTTGCTGGTCGGTGGTGGCGTACACCTTTAATCCCAGCACTCCGGGGCGTCAGAGGCAGGTGGATCTCTGTGAGTTCTGAGGCTACCCTGGTCTATATAGAGTGTGTCCCAGGACAGCCAGGGCTAAACAGAGAAACCCCGTCTCCAAAAACCTAAATTAAATTAAATTAAATAAATAATAAAATTCAAGTTAAAACACAGAGGTTGACTATTCAAACTAATTTTCTTTTGAGACAGTAACACAACAGTATCAAAGTTTAGAGTTAAATAATAACTCCATTCCCCAGGGGAAAAAAATCCAAAACATGGGATTTTCATCCCTCTTAAAAGGTATTTATCTGGGCTGGAGAGATGGCTCAGCGGTTAGGAGCACTGGCTGCTCTTCCAGAGGTCCTGAGTTCAATTCCCAGCAACCACATGGTGGCTCACAACCATCTGTAATGAGATCTGGTGCCCTCTTCTGGCCTGCAGGCAAACACGCAGCCAGAACACTGTATACACAATAAATAAATAAATATTTAAAAAAAAAAAAAAAGGTATTTACTTGTACACATTTGAACATACCCATAAAAAGGCACACAAACACACACACATACAACTAAAAATAAAATGTAAATACCAGTGTACTAAAATAAAGAAAAGATATCATTTTATACAATGTTTAAACTGCATGTTTTATTGGTTCATTCTCAATAAAATTGGCCAAAAATGTTATCATACCTTTTCATCTTCCCATTGAAAAAAATTACAGTCTTTTCTATCTCTACAGGCTGAGCAGGCATAAAACTTCCGTGTTTCTTCCTTCCCTTGGCTCACTTTAACAAACAGAAGAGTGGGCCCTAGTTCCAGAATAAGCAGGGGGGAAAAATGTGTCAAGCAGTAGTCTACACCAAGTCATTTTGCATAAAACATATTCAGGCATTATGCAAAATTTATAATTCAATGCACTATTCTGTGATAAACTTTTCTTCAGTTGCACTGATGCATTAGACTATTAGAAATAATTTAAAAAACTGCTCTCTCCAGAAAGAAAATGCTTGCTGTCTACGTTATCAAAGACACTAGCTTGGGTCCATAATGAAAGCAGGCTTAAAGGAATAGACCTGGATAAAACAAAGGGAGAAGCCCAGAAAACTGCGCTGTTTGCCATTACTGGGGGAGGGGTGGGGAGGAGGGCGACACCGGGCCGGGGGTGTCTTTTCGGTGACAACTTGGGCTTTACAGTTGGCCAGTTTACAGATCTCCAAGAGGGAAAGTTGATTTAACTTTCTTTCTTTTCTCATTCTAACTTAAAAATAAACAGACAAGCAAAACCCCAGCAAATCAACAAATGAAATCCCCCTAAGGACTTGTCAACGGGAACCTTTCAGTCCCGTGCATTCTCCCTTCTGCTCACTCCCTACCCCGCTCCCCAAAGCAGAGGTGTTAACAGCTCTGGAGCCAACGCTCCAACAGTCAAGGCGTCTCCAGGGGGTTCTTAAATACCGTGGAAAACACTTCCAGAAACCCGATGGTACTCAAGCATTCACAAGGTGAGGAAGAGGGACCGACACAAGCCCTCCCTGCCAGAGACAAGTCCTAAAAAGCCCACGGAGGACCCAGCCCAACCCTCGCCATTGGCGCCAGCCGGCCAGGCTGAGCACAGACGCCGACCCACCGTGTGGGCACAGCGGGGCGGGAGCCGCGGGGTCCGAGGGGACCGACAACTCCACCCCGGACGCCCTGCGCCCCGCGCTGCCTTCACCCTCCGGGGACTCCACAGAGTCCATGGGCGCCGCCATCTTCCCGCCGCCGTCCCGAAAGCCTCAGTCCCAACCGAGGAGGCGGAGAAAGAGCGCCGCCGCGGCTCAAGGGACCCACAGCGCCCCGCGTGTCCTGGAGGAGCCAAGCCGTCCGACGCAGAGCTAGAGAGACTTGGGGAGCAGGGGTTGGAGGCGGGAAATGATGCTGATAGACCTGTGCGGAGTGCTAACCTATAACCAGAAGAGATGAATCTGGTTGGTTGGTTGGTTGGTTGGGTTGGTTGGTTGGTGTTTTCGAGTTAGGGTTTCTCTGTATAACAGCCCTTGCTGTCCTGGAACTCACTTTGTAGCCCAGGCTGGCCTCAAACTCACAGAGATCCACCTGCCTCTACCTCCCAAGTGCTGGGACTAAAGCGTGGGCTACCGGCTAAAACAATAGCTGAACTAGCTAACAGCTCAGCAGCTCTGTTGGCTTTTACAGTCTAAACTCTTTTGTTTGGTTTGTTTTGTTTTGTTTTGTTTTGTTTTGTTTTTTGTTTTGTTTTGTTTTGTACAGGGTCTCATGTAGCCCAGGCCCAGCCTCCAACTCCCTAGTAGCAGTGTATGACCTTGAACTCCTGTCTGTCTCCTCCTCCCAAATACTGGGATTACCAGCATACATCACCATGCCTGGAGCGTACCTACTGTTGTACTTGATTATTGGATTCCCGCTGATATTTGTACATCAGGAAAAGAATGTCCCCATTTGCCAGTGACTATTTTCTATGAAAATAACAAATAATCTACAGTTTTTATAACTTCTAGTTTAATTTGCATTTGGCAAAATTGCAAGATATGAGACTAACATACAAAATGATCATCTAAACATATAATTTAGAATACTGCTTAGAATTCCCAAATAAATGGAGCATGTATAAGTCTAACATGCACAGGTCTCAGAGCAGAAAACTAGAAAATGTTGCTGAAAAAAAAATTCAAGAAAGATCTAAATAAATGTGGAAGCATAGCCTGCTCATTAGATGGGAGACGAAACACAGTAAAGATGCCAGCTCCTCCCAGATTTAATGCAGACTGATTTAGTGCAATTTCAAAGCATTCTGAAATTTATAGGAAAAGGCAAAGAAATGGGTAAAATAATTTTGAAAGAAAGGTAACGGGGGGGGGGGACTAGTCTATACAATTCCAAGCATGGTGGTAGTAGTAACCAAGACTCACACTATATACACACACATCTGATTGTTAATAAAATTGCCAAATGTGTCATTTTGTAGTATCCCTAACACAGCACAAAGCACACACATACAAAGATCAACAAAAGTTAATCTGAATAAGGTACATGAGAAGCTACCACATAATTAAAAAGGTAATGCAGGCTTCAAAAGTAATGCAATTTTCTCTTTTGATGAAGAACTTGGGTGAGGGGGAAAAAACCCATGCCTTATATTTAGGCACACAGTTACCAGTTCACAACAGGCAGGTATTCTAGGAACTGTGCCACTAGGGGATTTTGTTACATAGACATTAGTGTAGACTCAACACAACTGAGAAGACAATATCACCATGGTCCTAATTTTCTAGAGCACTGTTGTGTGTATATCCGATCAATGACTGCAATGTCGTTATGAGGAGTTAGCTGTGATTAATAGACTATATAAGCACTGGCCAAGAGGGTTATGATAGTCATTAGTAAGTTATGATTGTTTTTATTGCCTAATAGTGTCTTTAGTTCATACTGGGTGCAGAGATACGCTGAGAGCCTTGGGAGGATTCTAATGGAAACTGAAAAGAGACCTGAGCACTGGGATGGACTCTGGCCACATGTCTCATCATTCAGAGCTTAATCCTAAGGCTAAGACCCAATGAATTCAGAAACTCTTCCCACAAAAGCTCTGGACAGAGCAGTGACCTCCTACAAGCACCAGGAAGTCTATCCCATTGTCCTTCGAGAACTCCAACCCCCAAATCTCCTTCAAAGGCTATGAATGAAGGCAGATCATTTTATAGAGGATGTCTTACCATTGTTTCTGTCTTCTGGTAGTCCCCTAAGCCTGCTGAAGAAGGCTGGTCCCGTCACTCCAACCAATCATGACTGACACTGTAATCATCATGATAGAGGTGTGTAGCCACTTCTGTGGCATCCTTTTCCAGTCAAGTTCCAAACCTTGGCTGCACTCTTTGCCACAGGTAGTTCTTCCTCTTAGGCTCCCCCAAGTCTTCTAGGTTCTTGGTAGAATGTGGCTTCCTCAGCAGTCTTTGCTTTACTGACCCAATCTCAGAACTTAACCGTGATGAGCTGATCTTGAAGCCCCCCCCCCCAAGAAGTCTTCTCTCTGATTTCCCTTGCCAGCCCTGAAAAGCTCCAACCATGGAAACTTGGCTGGGAAGGCATGGGATGTAAAGGGACTATGGGGGACTTCTGAAACCTTTGAAAAGCAGTGACAACAATGAAGAGCTACACACCCTGGAACCGCCACCCTCTTGTGAGCTATTGAGACTCACTGAGCTTTTTTGTTGTTGTTGTTGTATTTTGATTGTTTTTGTATTTAGAGACCGGTCTCACTGTGTATCACTGGCTGATCTGGAATTCAGCATCGCAACAGCCTGGCCTCAAACCTCTGTTCATCTTCTTGCCTCAGCCTCTAAAGCACTGGGATTATAGGCACGTGTCACCACATCTGGCCTTTACCTAGTATGGCTGATGTGCTAGACAAAAGTCCCATGGAGTGCGTCTCTAGGAAGCCAGAACAGCCCTGAATGCGAGACTGGTTCAGGGGCAGAGTGATTGCCTTGCATACAGGAGACCCTGTCTCCCACAAAGCAAAACAAAGACAACCCTGTACACCTGGAAGTTTGCAAAAGGCCTGTCATCAAATCTGGAAGAGCAGCCCAGCTCCTTTTTCCTGCTTGCAAAGCCTTTCTGGCAAGAAAGCTAGAGAGAAGGGCTGGAGGAAACAGGACTCATATATGAAAGTGGCTGTGCCCTCTAGAAATGTAAAACGGAAACCTTGAAAGGTGTACAAATGGTGGGCCGAAGGTGTTCTCCAAGATTCCTGTCCACCCGGAACTCACATTACCTTCCTACGAGTTAGGCTTGTCAGAAATGCCAGGTTGTTCAAAAAGCTGAGGATATGGTGGTAGGTTAGAGCGGCCTAAACCCAAAGATTCTAAGAGTATCTGTGGTAGTTTGAATAAGAATAGCTCCCATAGGTCTATATATTGAATACTTGGTCCTCGGTTGTGGAACTATTTAAGAAAGATTAGGTGTGGCCTTGGAGATGAGTCACTGGGGGTGGGCTTTGTGGTTTGAAAATCCCATACCAAAGCTAGGCATGGTAGCACACACCTTTAATCCCAGCACTCAGGAGGCAGGGGCAGGCAGACATCTGTTTGAGGCCAGCCTGGTCCTCAGAGTGAGTTCTAGGTAGAGAAACTCTGTCTCAAAAAAACAAAACCAAACAAAGAGAAGCCCACACCATTCCCAGTGTCTGTCTTGTGCTTGTGAATCAGACATAAACTCTGTACACTGCTCCGGCCCATACCTGTTGGCCTGCTACCATGCTTCTTGCCGTGATGGTTATGGATGGACTCTACTACCCTCGGGAACTGTGAGCCCCAAATTAAATGCTTCCTTTTGGAAGTTGTTGTGATCATCATGCTGTTACAGCAATAGAAAATTACCTAAGACAGTACACCTAGAAGAGGACATTGGAGGGTAACATGGAGATTATAGAGATAAAGGCCATGTAGAGACAGAGGTGGTTTGAACTTGGAATCCTCTGTTTTGAGTCAGGGAACTGATAGGGGACAAGAGAGACAAATAAGTATGCTTTCATATTGTATATCATAGAGACATACTTGTACTCTATATTGTAAAATGAAATCAGTAAAGCGTGTTACTTATCACTAGCACAACATGCACACAGTTAATGCTTTGTTTGTTCTGAGTTAACCCTTCCCTGCCCAGATGGCCCTTGAAGGAATATGTGGCTGATATTAGCAGAAACTAACTAGACTCAGCATTTCAAAAGGCCTCTGAGACCAGACACCCCCAGAATGAGGGTGACAGTGAGAGAATCTTGGGCTTGTATTACAAGTAGCTGTCTTTCCATTCACTGAATTATTACCTGAATTAGGTGTTTAGAAGCTGAGACTGCAGCTCAGTTGGTAGAATGCTTGCCTGACATGCACAAAGTCCTAAGTTCAACCCTCCCCACACAAAAAAGCCTGGGCATGGCAGCATAAGCATGTGACTCCAGCATTCTGGAGGAAGAGGTAGGAGAATCAAGAGTTCATGGCCATCCTTTGCTACATATTGAATTCAAAGCCAACCTAGGCTACATAAGACCTTGCTTAAAAGGAGGAGGAGGAAGAGAAAAGAAAAGAGAAAATTGTTTCAAATATACTGTTCTACAGTAACTATGGATTTCATTATTTTTGTCCATTTCAAAGGAGTCTAAGCACCAGTGTTCTTGACAAAAGCGTTGTCTTATGAAAAGGTACCCCCAGGGCTAGGAACCTGAGAGCCAACCCAGGGCAATTCAGGCAGGAGAAATGGTGGGGCTGAATCAGAGGGACCTCAATCTGCATCCTGCTCTCCCACATATAAATTATAAATTATATAAACTCTATGCAAGTATTCTAGCTCTTCTGAACTTTTCTGGGTGTATGTGGGATAACAACACATAGCTCTTCTGAGAAAAGTAAGAATCAAATGGCATCACCTCTGTAGCACATAGGATCCGAGCCAGAATCAGAAGACACACTCAAGTGGGGTATTGAGGAAGGTTTCAGGAATCGGCGTCTTTTTTTTGTTTGTTTTGTTTTGTTTTTGTTTTTTCAAGACAAGGTTTCTCTGTGTAGTTCTGTGCCTTTCCTGGAGCTCACTCTGTAGCCCAAGCTGGCCTTGAACTCACAGAGATCCGCCTGCCTCTGCCTCCCAGGTGCTCGGATTAAAGGTGTGCACCACCACCGTCCGGCGAGGGAGGTTTCATAGAGGGGCTGTTTTCTAAATTGTGGGTAAAGTTAAGCTAAATCACCAAGAAGCCTGATTGACCAGTGCCATTTTCTTCCCATTTTACAGATGTTAATCCCACTGGGCAAGAATAAGACCACTACCACTATTTTGAGCCAAGTATGAAGCAAGTTTTATTAAATATGGGCCAGGACCATGGATACTGGCCAGGTCCATAATCAGGAGTCCCAGAGTATAGTACCAAATTACATTAGTCAAGGGCTTATACAAACAAACCTGAGTCAGGTGGTGGTGGCACCCACCACTCAAGAGGCAGAGGCAGGTGGATCTCTGAGTTTGAGGCCAGTCTGGTCTACATAGTGAGTTCCAGGACAGCCAGGGCTACACAGAAAAACCCTGTCTAGAAAAAAAATCCAAAAGAAAAAAGAAAAGAAAAGGGAAGGAAGGAAGGAGAGAGAGAGGAAAGGAAGGGGAGAGTGAGAAAGAAAGAGAGAGAAGAGAAAGAAGGAAAGAAGAAAAGAAGGAAAGAAGGAAAGAAAAGAAAAACCCAGAAGGCTGTAGTTGAAGATTTCCTGTGTCCTGCCCAGCCCACAGTTGAGATGTATCTCTCTCTCACCCATGTCCCACAACCACTTGGTTCCAAGTAAACACACAGAGGTTTAATATTATTTACAAACTGTATGGCCTATGGCAGGCTTCTTGCTAGTTAGCTTTTATAACTTAACCCATTTCTATTAATCTATAAGTTGCCATGTGGCCGTGGCATTACTGGTCTACTGGCATCTTGCTACTCCTTCAGTGGTGGCTGGCGTCTCTCTCTCTCCTCTCCTTTCTTCTCTCTGTCTATCTGCTTGGATTTACCACCTGCTTCTAAGCTGCCTTGCCATAGGCCAAAGCAGCTTATTTATTAACCAATGGGAACAACATACATTCATAGTGCACAGAACGACATCCCCTAGCACAAAGCTATATCCTGTGAACTTTCATTTAATCAGGGGCAAGCACACATCCTGACATACTTCCTATGTACCTCCTGCCTATGTGTGATCAAGCACACATCCTGTGAGATCGGTTCAACCATGCTTCCTTACAGAAGTGAAAACACTGGACTTGTTATCTTAAATGAACAGCACCCAGCTTTCCAGGAAGTTATCTGTCCTTCGGCAAGTGGGGCATTTTTGTTTTATAGATCTCTTAAGCACAGTAATTTAAATTTAAAACACAAATTAGCCATCACATAGAGCCAAGGAAGGCCACAGTTTCTGGAAACTGTAACAGGCTAAGACAATGCAGAGATTCCTCCATTGTGGTAATATTGTTTGTAATCTAAGAAATAAAACTTGCCTGAAGATCAGAGAACAGAGACAGCCACAGTTAGTCTCAGAGGTCAAGCAGTGGTAGCACACACCTTTAATCCTAGCACTCAGGAGGCAGAGATCCATCTGGGTTTCTGTAAGTTCAAGGCCACACTGGGCTACATGGGATTAATCCAGTCTAAAAGAGAAACAGAACCAGGCAGTGGTGGCACACGCCTTTAATCTTAGCACTAGGAAGGTTGAAACAGGAAGTGATATGGCTGGGCAGAGAAAGGAATATAAGGCAGGAGGAGACAGGAACTTGTTTATTCAGGTTAAGGAGTTGGTGAGGTAAGAGGTGGTGGCTGTGGCTTGCTCTGCTTCTCTGATCTTTCAGCTTTCATCCTGATATCTGGCTCCAGGATTTTAAGACCATTTAGGATTTGTGAAACACTCCATCTTGTATTCTTGCTGAGACCATTTTAGATTTGACTAGAATTTGACTTCCTTGATGGAAAGCCCCTTGGAAAATTACTCAACTCCTTTCTAGGAAGCAGAGGTAAAGGTGCCCCAGCTAACTTTATCTTGGCTTCTGTTTAACTGCCTGCTTATGCAAAACCTTCCTCTCCAGCTAACTGCATATCATAGCTTCTGTTAAACTGCTTGCTTGTGCAAAACCTTCATCTGCATCTGCTACTCAAGATAACAAGATGATGTTTTTGCCTTTAAAAGCCCATTACCTAAACACCCAGTGCTACACTTGGGTCCTGAATACTTGGGTGTAATCCCAGCCAGCTGGAATAAAGATTTTCAATTGACAATAAATAGTGTCTGAGAGGTCTTCTCTGGCTGCCTCCTCCAACCCCCCATGACAAAACAAAAGAGAAGAATTTATGGCAAGGGCAATCCTACAAGATATAAGGTCTTCCAGAGGGCTCAGGAAACCATGACAAGCCACCAGGGCAGAAGCTTTGGGTTAAAAAAAAAAAGTGTGAGGACACACAGGCACACAAACGAGTATTGCTAAAATGTGTATACTCTCCAAAGTGGTCTGCTGAGGCTGGAGGGTGAAGATTCCCACCTCCTCTCCCCTTTGGTCCTCATCTCTTTCTTCTGCTGTGTCTGCTACTGGCAGAACGCAACAGAAACTGAGAAGTACCGAGGCTTTCAACTCTGCCATAATGTTCAGCTGACCGGGGACACAGCAGGGAAGAAGGATCAATAGGTAGTGTCCTGTGCAGCCTGGAAAACTTGAGCATAGCACCTGGGAAAATAAAAGATCGATACCAGGCAACACTCAGAACAGGTAAGTCAAAGTGAGTTCTCCCCCGTCCATGTACATTGACAATCCACACGCCAACACATGCACTGTAAACCCAAACTCCCCGGCCTCACTGTGCATAGTTCCCACCGCAGTCTTTTTAGCTTCATTGCTCAGTCAGAGGCCTTTTCCTTGGCAGTCCTCCAGGGCTTATACCAAATTCCTGCACCAAAGCTGACAACTCAGCCTGTGCTGCAGGCCTTTGAGATTTGACATTGGGGTCGTAATACCTGCTGTGCACACAAGCGAAGCAGAAGCTGTCCCAGGAAGATAATGGCATTTTAAGTTAGAGATCTGGGACAGTATGCACTCCCATCTCCTCAAAGGTAGCAGAGAGCAAGGGCGGCCAGATGCTAAACTGTTTAGTAACCAAGCTAGGCAGTTGCCACTCTGGCCTGAAACAGCATGTGGTTTCAAAGCGCTTCCCCATTTCCACTACTACAGAATGTTCCCCAAACCACACTGAGATGAAAGGCAGTGTTATTCACCCCAGTGGCATCAGGCACCTACCATCTGGTTAGACCAGTTTCCTAGGCCCAGTTCTGTGGATGTTTACATAACCCTCTCACCCCTGAGGCTGGGGAGGCTGCCAGTTCTTTGCTGCTACTGTCTGGAGCTTCTGAAGCCTTCAAGTGAGACTCCTGCTTGCAGGAGTCAAAGGAAAAAGAAACATCTCTTCGCTTACAGGTATTAGCTGCTACTTATTGAAATCATGTGCTCTCGATGTTCAGATCTCAAAGACCAGCAAGAGGACTCCCAGGAGCCCCAGTCACCTCAACTGCTGGACTACTTTTTTTTTTTTTTTTAATAGACCAGACCCAGGCACCAGGAATCTTTTGAGACATCACATCTTCCCTCAAGGAATCACTTCTGGATCATCTCTTCCCTGTGACCACAGGGGCCTTTTCTTTTCAAAATCCCAGGTTAACTGCGTTGTTGGGTTAAGGGAATAAGTTTACAATAGCTTTGCTATGTTTTGTCACTACACTCCAAGGAATCTACTGGTACACATAATTCCTTTTATGCAATAACCAAAATCTTAAGCACAAGATGCATTCTGCCCTGACTGCCTTCAGTGACGGACTGGAATGTGAAATGAAATAAGCCCTTCCCTCCCTAAGCTGTGTTTGGTCATGGTGTTTTATCACTGCAATAGAAACCCTAAGATGGTCAACAAGACCACCTATTTGCTTCTAGAACTTTCAGTTCTCTTATTGGTGGTGAGGAAGTCCCAGTACAAAGCCCAAACTGGCCACTTTGAACTTGTGATCCCCCTGCCTTTGGCTTTGCAAGATTGGGATTGCAGGAATGTTTCTCTGTGCATTTGCAAACTCTTGTGGGTCTATATAGGAGGCGAAGGGCATCTGGATGCTGTGTGTGCCTGTCTGTTATCTGGCTACTACTGTATGTATCCTTTATTGAAAAGGCTCTTTCCCTCTGAGATACTTCGGTATCTTTGTTAAAAAATCAGTTTACCACATGGCTAGGGTTTCCTTTTGAATTGTCCGAGAATAACAATCTGTCTATCGGTACCACACTGCCTGGTAATAGCTTTTAGTTTTGAGACCCAATAAAATACTTCCTCCAACCGTTCTTTTCTAGTTATTTTGGCCAAAACATTTTCATATGTACTTCAGAACTTCCTGCTCAGTGTTAACCAAAATTTCTCAGTATTTTGTGTTCAGTCGATAAATTTGAGAAGTAGCCTTTAATATTTTCAAGTATAAGCCCTCTGTTCATGTGAATACATCTTATTTTGTGTGATACTAGGAACTGAATCTAGAGTCTTGATCATGTAAGGCAAAGCTCTAGCACTGAGCTACAAGCAACCCCTAAATCCTTATTTTCAGCTGTTTCATAGCCCAGTGTGGAAATCCAATGTATCTTCAGTTTGGACCTAAGATTTAATGTGTTTTGATGCTATTGACAAGTAGTGCTATTGGAATTTTTCTTTTTGTTTTGTTTTGTTGTTTTTCAAGACAGTTTCTCTGTTTAACAGTTTAATAGGCCTCGCTGTCCTGGAACTCACTCTGTAGACCAGGCTGGTCTTGAACTCAAGAGATCTGCTTGCCTCTACCTCCCGATTGCTGGAATTAAAGGTGTGTACCACCCCTGCCCAGTTAATTTTTTTTAATTGATCTTCAAAACTACTTAATTTAAAATTCATTTTTAATCCTACTAGTTAACTATGTAGATTTTGCATTTTTCTACATAATGAAGTCATCTTCAAGTTGTTGTGTTTCTTATCTTTACACCTTTTCCTTGGTACTTGATGTCCTTCTCTGTGGGTCAGGCTCTCCAACACTTATTGTCGTTTCTGCTCTGGTCTTCTGTGTTGTCTGTTTTTGTTCTATTTCGTTTCGGAGACACGTTTTTATCTGTAGTGTTTCCTCTGAGCTCTGTCAGCTCTCATGTACTAAGAGCTTGCCTCTATGGCTTACCCACTTCCTTTAGATCTGATTTTAATGTGATGTTGTTCTGTCTTTGCTTCTTAAAACTCCTCCTGCAGCATGTTTTTAAATGTTAGGTTGAACTAGGCGTGGCGATATGTCCACCTGTGAGGCGGTGTGTCCACCTGGGGAGACTCACCAGATCACTGAGCGCACAAGGCAGAGAGACAAATGGCGAAGCATGGCAACACACTCCTAAAAAACCAGATTACTGGCCAGGCGGGGGTGGTGGTGCACACCTTTGATCCCAGCACTTGGGAGGCAGAGCCAGGCGGACCTCTGTGAGTTTGAAGCCAGCCTGGTCTATAGAGCGAGATCCAGGACAGGCACCAAAACTACACAGAGAAACCCTGTCTCGAAAAACAAAAAAACAACAAACAAAAACCAGATTACTGTTTTCTCCGCTTCACTGGTCAGTTTCTGTGAAGTTCTCATTGTTTTAAGACTGTTACCTTGTGCTTTGAGACCATGTTGGAAGTTGTAGTCATGTATAACTGGGTGGGGGGTGGGGGTGAGTGTGGGCCAGGACTGTGCCTTAGCTTCAGAGTTTCAGGCTCTCTCCTCTGCTCACCGCGACGCTTCCTTTGTCAATGTGAATTTGGGCTCGTTCGGCAACCTCTCTCATCAGTACCAGATCCTTTTCTCTACCTGCCAGGCCTTGCTTGCTGAGATGGTTCTGTCCAGTGCAATCCCTCACAGTCACCCAGCCATCCCAGCACCACTTTTCTGAGCTCCTTCTGCTAACTGCCAAGATTGAAGGCCAGGCGAGCCTTTCCTGACTGACTGGTTACTGAACCTCCCCCATCATCAAGTTTCTGTTACCTTCTCTCTGCTGCTGCTTCTCCACAGCTGTTTCCACGTGATCTTGCTGATGGACCGGACAGAAACTACTCCCACGCCAGGATTCAGGGATACTCTATCACAGGTTTGCTTTCCTGGTTACTACGTGACCACTCAGAGAGATTAAAAAGCCACTGCTGCTGCTTCCATCTTGCCTCTCTGAGCATTTTCTAAACTTTAAAGTGATGTATCATCTTCTTTTTACATGATAACACTCAGGACAAGACAGTCTATATTACAGTGATGATTAAATTTGCAATTTCAGTGACCAGTCTTTCATGTTTACCCTGGTGACAGTCTCATGCCACCAATCAACTTTCTGGGTGGCCTTCCTCCAGCAGAAATGTCGTGCCCAGGCTACTTCTACTTAGCCAAGTTCCTATTCACGACCAAATGGAGACAAAGGCAAGCTCCATCATGGAGCTTCATTGCTGGCTCTGGAATTTATGGATGGCTCTCTGTCTTACTGGCCAGAACTGAACCACATGTCCACACTAACTGCAAAGAGGATGGGAAGGTAGACTAGTACTAAGCATCTCTGTTCCTATCTGGACAGCTGCTCAAGCAGCCTAAGGAAGGCAGCTGGCTCTATAAAACCTTCAAGCTGCTTGTCTGTCACCTGTTGCTACAGACCCTGAAGACACGTAACCTCATCACAGCACGTTCTGTTTTCAGTCAAGTTTTATTTACTAGCACAGTTCTCTAACTTAAAAAGAATCTCATCAATCATATCATTTTCATGAACATGTCTCAAATTTAGAAGTTTCAGTTACACACACACATACCCCTACCTCTACCTTTTGGCATAGAAAGGGTTAAACTCTATAACTAATATGACAAGTAATGCTTCTCAATATGTAGTTCAGTGGTCCAGTCTAGCATGTGAAAGGCCCTGGGTTTCACCCTCAGCACCACATGAGAAGATCCAAAGCTAGGAAACAAAGAGCACTGTTGTGATTTTATGACAGTGTTCCCCCACAGGCTCACGTGTTTCCATACTTTACCCCCAATCAGGGGTGGGTCTCAAGGATGGTCACTTGGACAGGCCTTGAGTTTTTTTAACTCAGCCCCTTCCTGTCCAGTCTCTACCTCTTTACTGTGGGTACAGTGTTGACCAGTTGCCTCACTTTCTTGCTTCCATACCTTCCCCACAATGATGGACTGAACACTGTGGAACGACCACAAACCATGGATTTCTCTTCCCCGAGGAGAAGGAATCCGCCTCACCATTGCTGAAGAGACAAGAGGCTAGCGGCCAAACAGAGCAATGGATGAAAGAGTCTCTAGGAGACCTGCTGGACAAGTATTTGTACTCTTGCTACAAGCCTCTCTAGACCATGTGCTAGATTAAACAGCATGATGAAAGTAAAAAAAGAGAGAGGAGAGAGGTGGTTCAGTGGTTAAGAGCACTGAGCAATGTTCCAGAGGAACAGGAGGTGGTGGTGGCACACCCTTGAATTTCAGCACTGGGGACACAGGGTACCATAAGTCAAAACAAGCCTTTTCACACTTAATTACTTCTTGTCAGGTGTGTGATCACAGCAACACAAAGGTAACTGATAGATATGCCAGTTTATTAACATAGCTATAAGCATTCTAGAAATTTAATACACAGGAGCAATGTAGCCTCAAGACAATGATTTTTATTCCTTTTGTTTATCATTTTTGACAATATAAATATACTCATTAAAAAATCCCACAATATTTAAATAACAATTAAGTTCGTGAATGTTTACAAAACACAGCCTAAGTACTTTCACTTGTAATCTTTAAATATCTCAACTATTCTACCATGGTCAGACAGTTAAAAATATTCTTGAACTATTTTAATTTTAGACTATAGAACAGTAGCAATTTACTAAGTTCCTTGTTACAAAAATTAATAAAGCAATTCTCAAAATACTGAAAAAAAATCTTTTTGTGAAAGCCATACTACAGCAAAGGCAACTATGCCCTCTCTTGCAGAAGACATCTTAGAAAGGCACATCTTAATGACTAGTATCTGCCAACAGGTGGTGGTATAATTTGATATTCCACTCAAGTTTCCATTATCTCCAACCTGAGCTAATGGAAGGTCATAAGAGGTAGGAGGACACAGGTTTCCAACTGAGCACTCAGGCAGTGGTGTGCTCACTCATTACATCGATGAGACTCAGGTACAGATGTGACAGGAGACTGCGAGTCTGCCCACCCTAATGTCACCACCTGGAGACACTCTCATACAAGAATAACTCAATACAAAATCCTAAGACAACACATTTACAAATGAAAGGGGTTGAGCCTGAAGCAAGACATCAGTGCTCTCTTCTCTGCAGTCACATTTCCCCTTTGGGCTCATTCCCACTTACATGCCTTGGTGACTAAACAGATTCCAAAGAGCATACAGATGCTCACCATGCAACAAAGAACGAATGTTTAAAATCCATGTGGATGGTCTGAGTTACGTTCCTTTCCGATTCAGAGTGGGTCTACTGTTTCCAAGGCTTTCTGACCCTTAACTCCAGCTGAAATTCAGTATACACTTCAGGGTATGTATGGTTTACTTTGCAGTGATGTTCAACACTAACCGACGTACTAAATGGTTAAGATTAGTATTTTGAAGTACTAATTTTCAAATGATCCCATATGAGAAACAAAAGGGGATTTTTAAAGCAATGTTGTAATTTTAAAATACTGGAGCTCTACCTTAATTTCACATTATTCCATTTAGCTCTTGGTTATCTCCTTTTTATAAAAAGGAAGGGAGATGTCTTTAGATTTTCCTCCCCCATTAAAACAGAAGAGCTCAACAACAAAGCTATCAAAGTACAAAAATAATGGTCATCTGTCACTTGGGCAGCATTTACCTTCCAGGTCCCCAGTAGTGCCCGCGCTTGGGCCCTTCTTCCAGTTTTAAACCAGCAGCTTTCAAATGGAGCTTTAGTCTCCCTGTTTTCTCACTGGCGACTCTGTGAAGAGTCTACAAGAGCAGTTTCTGGCTTGGCCACCTTCAAAGGTCTTTTGGAATGAATGCAAGAAGATTCTTCTCATGTTTAAAAAGTATATAAAAAGTTACAGCATCCAAAGTCAACCTTTCTTTTCTAGTTGAAATTCTAGAAAACAATTATAGTCATGCTAGCATGTGTAAACCACAACATTACTTTTTAAAGTAATAACAACATAAAGTACAAATTTTCTATAAAAATACAGTATAAGAGATATATCACTTCTTCCCTGAAATAGAAATTTAATATTTGGAGAAAAAATCGTAAACTTTTGATTACATTCAAAATATAGTATTCTTTCGTCTATATTTAAAGACTTGAATTATTTGAGGTTTTGGCAACTGGTGCTCTCAGCAGCAGGTTTACATCAGTGTAATATTTTATCAGAAGAGCAACACCACACAGTTGTTCCCCTTACATCTGCTACCAGGAAGAAAAGAATGGCTTCCTGCAGTGGACGGTCTGGGTGAAGGAGCTGCCTAGGTGTACAACCCGCCCTTGGCCGCCGCTTTTACTGCACTCCACGATCACACCCGGCATCTGCACCAGCTGCACAGGACTCTTCCCATCTCTCAGTGCCTGAGTGAGGTTTAAGATCTGTGGGAAGAGAGAGACTCTCCTCAATCTGGAGCAAGTGCTATACATATGTACCACATGTATGTACATTCAAATACACATGGGTGCACAAGGTTAGAACATAAACATCCTTTACCAACTGCAGAACGTGCCAATGTCCAACAGCAGTGACATCAGAGACTAAAGAGATCAAAAGGCTTATACAACATTCTACTGATAGAGAACTTAAATGCCATGTGATCAGATTAAGGGCGTGTGCTACCACTACCTGACTTTAGTTTATGGTTGGCTATGACCTCTGATCTCTAGGCAAATTTTATTTATTAACATACAAATAAAATATCACATTGCAGCACAAATAAAATATCAGCACATGCTAGAAACATGACTACTAAAATAAACACCCATAATTTCTGCCTTCATGTTAGCAAGGGACAAGGGTCAGTAAACACTAACTGTGCAGTGGAAGGGGAAACATGAAGCAGGCCCCAAGTAGATGAAAGAATCAAGAAGTCATCCATTGAAAATAAAATTGTAAAAGCCTTTCAAATAGGAAAAACAAAACCAGGGAAAGTTACACACACACACACACACACACACACACACACACACACACACACAGTGTTTTGTTTTTTATTTTTATTGTTTTTATAGATACATACACATGATCTGTGCTCATTCAAAGATACCTTAGAATCTCTACTTTGAGGCATTTAAGTAAGTTTATGAACCTCAATTCATAGCTAATAGCTAATTCTGTTTTTTATTTTTTATTTTATTTTATTTTTTGGGTTTTCAAGACAGGGTTTCTCTGTGTAGCTTTGTGCCTTTCCTGGAACTCGCTCTGTAGACCAGGCTGGCCTTGCACTCACAGAGATCCGCCTGCCTCTGCCTCCCGAGTGTTGGGATTAAAGGCGTGCACCAACACCACCCTTAATTCTAGTTTTTATTCATATATTTGGGAAGGGGAGACAGTGTTTCACTCTGGCTGGCTTGCAACTTGCTATGTAGATCAGGCTGGCTTCCAATTTGGAAAGTCCTCCTCCTGCCTCTGCCTTCTGAATGCTAGAACTAAAGGTGTTTGTCACTGTGCCAACTATAATTTTTTTTCCTTTCATTCTTTATGTAGCCCTGGCTGTCCTGGAACTCAGCTATGTAGACCAGGCTGGCCTCCAACTCAACCTGCCTCTGCCTCCCAAATGCTGGGATTAAAGGTGTGTGTGACCATGTCTGGCATTACAGATACAACTGTAATAGTTCATGGAGGCAGAGGCAAGTTGATCTCCCATAGGTTCAGGGCTAGTCTGGTGTAAATAATGAAGCCAGGCAGTGGTGGCGCACGTCTTTAATCCTAGCACTTGGGAGGCAGAGCCAGGTGGATCTTTGTGAGTTCAAGGCCAGCCTGGTCTACAGAGCGAGATCCAGGAAAGGCACAAAGCTACAAAGAGAAACCCTGTCTTGAAAAACCAAAAGAGAAGACAGTCAGGGCTACATAGAAAGACTTTCAAAAACACAAAAAACAAACTCACTCTGTTGACCAGGTTGGCCTTGAACTCACAGAGATCTGCCTGCCTCCCCAGTGCTGGGATCAAAGGCATGTACTACCATGTCTAGCTAGGATAATTCCTTTTCAGGACAGTTAAAAAAAAATATGACCAGGCCCATGGTCAAGATACATTATGCTTTTTGGCTATCAGAAAGTTCAAAATCAAATTAAAACTAGGGAAACCGGAGTCTGGGAGATGGCTCACTTAGGCTAAAGCACTTGCCACAAAAACATGGGAACCAGATAGTCTGTATTCCCAGAGTCCACATACAAGCAGGGTAAGAGATAGGTGGTCCCCAGAGCAAACTAATGGGAACACCACCTCAATATGGAAGGAGGAAAGCAACCAGGGCAGATATCTGTTGTCTATCTCAAGATGCACACACACCAACACACGTTGTGGAATATTCCTTTACACTGTGTGAAAATGTCACTGTGATTGGTTTAATAAAAAACTAAGCAGTGGTGGCGCATGCCTTTAATCCCAGCACTCAGGAGGCAGAGCCAGGCGGATCTCTGTGAGTTCAAGGCCAGCCTGGTCTACAGAGCAAGATCCAGGAAAGGCACAAAGCTACACAGAGAAACCCTGTCTCGAAGAAGAAAAAAAAAAAAAAAAAAACAAAAAAAAAACTAAGCAGCCAATAGCTAGGCAGGATTTTCAGGGCAGAGAGAATGCTGGGGAGAAGAAGGTGGAGTCACCAGCCAGGCACAGAGCAAAGAAGACAAATAGCATGGGCATTACAGAGTAAAGGTAATAAAGTTATGAGGCAGAAAGAAATTTAATAGAAATGGGTTAATTTAAGTTATAAGAGCTAGTTAGGCCGGGTGGTGGTGGTGGTGGTGCACGCCTATAATCCTGGCACCCGGGAGGCAGAGCCTGGCAGATCTCTATGAGTTCGAGGCCAGCCTGGTCTATAGAGCGAGATCCAGGACAGGCACCAAAACTACAGAGAAACCCTGTCTCGAAAACAACAATAAAAATCCAAACAAACAAACAAACAAAAAAAGAGCTAGTTAGAAACAAGCCTAAGCTATTGGCTGAATTTCATAATAAATAAGTCTTCGTGTGGTTGAGAGCTGGCTGGAGAAACAGAAAAATCCACCTACAAAAGGCGCCTAATGTCCAAGCACATATTTCTACATAAGACCTGAGAAAACTTTAAAAAAGGTTTTAAATACACGAAAACAGAGCCAAACGTGGCTTCCTAGTCCCGCAGTCTCTCACACAGGCCATGGTACAGAAACTCATCTCTTGGCCATTGCCTGTGGGCTTCAGCTGCCATGAGCTAAGATGCATGGCAGTGTAAGATTTTGCTCATACAGACAGAAAAGGTTACAGATACACAGTAAAGCAGGTTCAGATGGAAGAAAACCTCTAAACAGGTTATAGTGTGTTTAAAAATGTGCATAGGCTTAAGAAAGAAAAGAAAATGTGTACAGTCAGTCATAGAAAAAAGTAAGTCATTTACAAATAATACAAAAAAGAAAAGCCACATAAAAATAGAAAGGACACAGAGAATCTGGGTCCTGCACAGTGTTTGTTGTATTGACTTCAAATTTTTGATTGTTGATGAGCGAACAATAGCTGCTGACATTGGAATATAAAAATTACTAAACAACCTATATAATTTTAAAATGTCTTAACTTCAAAATATATGTCAAAAAATATGTTACACTGGGGAAGAGGTTATGTTTTTGTTTCCACAGGAAACAAAACGCTGTGGATTTGATCAAGGTTGATGGAGATCAGATTTGATCAGGGAAGACTCCCTGAAAATCCTCATTATAGACATAAAGAAATAAACCTAAAATAACTACAAGACAAGTAACTTATATTTTTACCCGCTCAAACACAAAACAAAAAATCATCTTTGGCTGGCCTATATAAAATGCACAGCCCATACTTGTATTAATGCAGATATGGATGTTACCTTTGTAAGTTTGTGTTTTCACAACAAGGGGACGAGACACCAGTGAAAACAAATGGCTCACATCCAGCCTCTCAGAATGCTTACGTTGCAGTTTCCTCAGAATTATGCATGCAGAACAGGCTAAGATACACAGAATATTCTAGCCAGGACTTGACCATTATCATAATTTTTGAAGGGTCCCCCAAAGATTCCAGCACCCCCAGACAACAGGAAACAGTCTAGAAAACACAACACCCACATTCCCAAAAGACGGGGTGGATGGTTTTGGTCAGTGGGTTATGGATGTTTGTCATTGTTTAGGAGGGTTGGTTACAAACTGTTATTAGTCATGGTAAGAAAAAAAAAAAAAAACTAAACAAAGGAGATTAGATTCAGGGATCTCTTTCTGAAGAGAAAAAGGGAGGATATAGTATAGAAATAATGGGATAAAAGAGTGAACTGTTGAGTCTACTTTTGAACTACTAGTCTCAAATATTTTACATTGGTATGAATTTTTATATATTGATACAAATTTAAAGTTATTTTATTATACTTTATATATGTTTCTATTCTTATTTAAGGTATTGTACCTATAGAGTTTATTTAAAAATGTAAAGTTTTAGTCATTGGAAGCGATTTAGGATAATAAAGAAATGCAGTTTAGTAGTCACCTACAACAATCAAACTTGTGGTCATGCTAGGTATGTTTTCAAGGTCAAACAGAGATGTATTTTAGATAGACAGATGGTGTTCAAATACTTCAAAGACCTACAGGATATGGCATTTAAAATGTTTTGTTAACACAGGGCTTTTCATGCTAATGATGATCATATATATGGAGTTTGCTTTCAACATGGCAAAACTAGCCATTTGGGCAAAAACCTGCTCTTGTCTTGACTGCTGATAGTATGCTATACAAACTGGACAAGCAGGACACAAAGGAAAACACAGTTGAATTTTGCCAAGATAAGGCAAGACAGTCTTTCAAAATTCCTGCTTCATACCAAGTCTGCTAGACATTCTACAAGACATACAGAAAAGTGACTGCTGAACTTTGCCAAAACAAGTCAGGACAGTCCTTAAAAATTCCCAGTTCAGGGCCAGGCGTGGTGGCGTACGCTTTATCCAGCACTCGGAGCAGAGCAGGCGATCTCTGTGAGTTGAGGCAGCCTGGTACAAGTGACTCCAGAAAGGCAAAGCTACACAGAGAAACCTGTCTCGAAAAAAAAAAAAAAAAAAAAAAAAAAAAAAAAAAAAAAAAAAATTCCCAGTTCACAGAAAAGTCTGACAGATATTCTAGGCTTGTAGGCAGAAGATGGATACTCCAACATAGCAGAGGAATCTTCGGGTGACTGGCCAGGGAGCCAGATGTCTCTGTCCTTTCTTAGTTTTAGAAGTTGCTTGCTCTGCACTTCCTGTTTACTCAGGTAATATTAAATCCTTCTTAGATATTTGATGGGATTAAAGACTAGATAGTTATAGTTTTCTTTAGTCGTGATAGAAAGTAAATTAGGTACAAAGCTTTGGACTCATCAAGCAAAGACAGATAATGGAGTATTTTCTCTAAATCTGCCAAATACAAATGGACTGGGCATTGTAAATCTAATTCTTATTTGATAAGTGTTCTTTTTTTTTGTTTTGTTTTCTTCGAGACAGGGTTTCCCTGTGTAGCTCTGCGCCTTTCCTGGAACTCACTTGGTAGTCCAGGCTGGCCTTGAACTCACAGAGATCCGCCTGCCTATGCCTCCCGAGGGCTGGGATTAAAGGTGTGCACCACCAACGCCCGACAAGTTTTCTTATTGTATATAGTTTCTTGTTAAAGTTAATACCTTTCCTTTCCTAAACAATACCTGATAATTGTTCTTATTGTATTTTAGAGCTGAAATATTTCCTTTTTATTTAGACAAGAAGGGGGAAATTAGTGTAATATTCCTTTACACTGTGTGAAGATGTTACTGTGATTGGTTTAATAAAAAGCTAAATGGCCAATGGCTAGGCAGGATATTTGGGGCAGAGAGGACGATGGGAAGAAGGCAGAGTCGCCAGCCAGACATGGAGAAAGCAGGAAAGCAGCTTGAGCAGTACAGAGTAAAGGTAATAAAGGCACAAGGCAGAAAGTAAAATTAATAGAAATGGGTTAACTTTTTATTATTATTATTATTATTATTATTATTATTATTTTTGGTTTTTCGAGACAGGGTTTCTCTGTGTAGCTTTGGAGCCTGTTCTGGAGCTCACTCTGTAGCCCAGGCTGGCCTCAAACTCACAGAGATCTGCCTGCCTCTGCCTCCCGAGTGCTGGGATTAAAGGTGTGCGCCACCACTGCCCGGCTAAAATTATAAGAGCTAGTTATAAACAAGCCTAAGTTAACTGTTAAGCATTCATAATTAATAATAAGTCTCCATGTGGTTATTTGGGAGCTGGCTGGAGGGACAGAAAAATCTACCTATACACATATACACAAACCAGACACATATTCAAAAATAAAATTAGAATATATCAAATCAAATTTCATAATCAAGACACTATTTTATTCTTTTCTCTCTTCAAGATCTTGACCCTGTCATGCACTGCTCTCTCTCTCTCTCTGTCTCTGTCTCTGTCTCTCTCTCTTAGAGTCAAGATCCTGTTATGTAGTCCATGCTGACTTTGAACTGGGGCTCCTTGTGCCTCAGCCTCCAGAGTACTGGGATTATAAATGTGCACTACCATACCTAGCTCTACACACCTATTTTTGCAATGACTAACTTCTTTGGAATGAGAGGCTATGAATAAATGAACTCTAGACAGCAGATACCCATGGCATGTCTTATCTAACTTCAGAGCTCAATGTTATTACTTTCTCAGGCAGGTAGGGTTTTTTTTTTTTTTGTTGTTGTTGTTTTTTAAATTTCTCATGTGTGAACTTCAAACTATCCTGAAACTTAAACAATTGTTTATAACATTTTAAATTTAAAATGGCATTCCTAGAATAAACACAGAGAAGTTCCCTCTTCTCTATGAGTTTCAGTTACCTGTCACAGTCAATATAAATTTGAAATTATTGAAAGGAAAAACTGAAAAACAAGGAATTTGTAAGTTTCAATATATTATTATAATTACTTCATTTTTTTACATTGTCACTGCTAACCAAGTTTTGTCATAGGTTATTTGTCTACAGTGCTTGGTTTCAGGTACTGCTTGAGGACTTAGGACAGATTTCCAGAGGATATACATCCTTTAGGACAAATGTCTAGAAGATAAACCATATTCCTGTGTCAAGTTAGTTTGTTTCAAGTCAAACTGTGCCTTGATTCCTTCCACCTCTAGTGCAGTCAAATCTCCTAAGGGCTGGTACCACTTGCTCTGTAAGTATGAGCATGGGTCCCTATCCCTTCTACTCACATGACAGCTTCCTAGCTGGGTGCCCTGGCCTGGCTCATATGTGAAGCACAGACTGCTACTTCACCCCTTCACGATTTTACCATTAGGGAGCACGAAACCTCACAGGGATTTTAGATTGCTTTCCTCCTATCACAACTCTTTAATGCTAAAACTCATAACTTCTGTAATCCCTTCCAGCTGTAATTCATACTCTAGTTCTTAAGGGCCTCTGCAATGTCAACTTTATCTTACTAGTTAGATCTGATTTCATATTTACCATTATACCACTGTGTATAATTCAATAGTCAATGGAAAAACTAGACTCATCTTTGACACAACACAGAAGCAAATGGCTATACTATATTAAATGTATGCTCTTAGGGTGAGGACATTAGTTTAGAGTCACTAAAGGTCACTCAAATCTTCCTTTTGGAACACAGCTTCCTTTTGGAACACAGCTGAACCAGATGGTATTGCTTGTGAGTGAGCATGACCTTCAGGCTCATGCCACAGGCCTAGGGCCTTTATCTCAGGTCCAAGTGGTAAGGGAAAGAGTAAGAAGACTGAGCTGAAATCATGTGGTCCTCTCATAGTCAGCACACAACCTTGCTGATGTAACTGCTCTAAAAAAGCCAAGTATGTTCCAGATGGAAAATTACCTCCTGGCAGAAGAATCTAGTATGGAAATGTTTGTGTAAGTGTATCTAAGGAAGAAAAAGGTAGGACACTCAGAAAATAGTCATCAAAATGGGGACGAGTGGGGCTGAGGACGTGGTTCAGTGGGAGAATGTTTGCCTACACGCATTGTGCAACCCGGATTCCACATGGAGTGCTTAAAGGGGCAGGAGGCAAGCAGTTATACTGAGCAAACAACTGGTTAAACAGCACCCAAGGGGAAAATAGCTAACTTATAGGGAAACAGTGGTGAACTACTACTTAAACCAATGTCGAGTATCACCTATCTGGGTTCAGCATTACAGGTAGCATTAGGAGCTACACTAATAATAATAATAATATTCAGTGTCATAGTGGGGGAAAGTTGATAACTGTCTCAAGAAGGCATTCTTAACAAACAGTATTAAACAGGGACCTACCTGGCCTCTCATCACAGACATCTGACTTTCGAAAGCAGCTTTGTCAAATCCTTTGTCAGTCTGTTACAGAAAGGAGGGTGGGAGGTTAATACAGTTCCAAACACCATCAGCTTTTAAACAAATAACAAATACTAAAACAAATCCTTCTATGTAGCAAAAAAAAGGACATAAGAAAGCTTTCCAATTGAAAACAAGTGAGAAAAGAGTGGGGTTATTTTTGTTCGCTTTTTGAGACAAGGTTTCTCTGTGTAGCCCTGGATGTCCTGGAACTGGCTCTGTAGCTCAGGCTGATCTCGAACTCAAAAAAGATCTGACTACCTCTGCTTCCCGAGTGCTGGGATTAGTGCACCAGCACGGGGTGAGAAAAGAGGATTTCAGTCTGATGTATTTGGGGGAAGTCTTAGAACAAGAGAAGTTTATTTGCTTATACTCCAAACTTGCTCTAGAAAGGGTTTAATATGAGCCAATGGGTTTAGGCTTTTTTAAAGAATTAAATCCTATCAAGTCACAAAACACACATTACAATTTAAAGAGTGATTTTGTAAAAATCCAGCTTGGAGAAAAAGCCTTGATTTACTACTGAGTAGTAAATATAACTTTACAAATGTGTGTATTATAAAAACAAAATTGCTATTCCTCTCCGTGTGTCAGATTGTGCTGTAAGCAACACAAGAGGTAGATCCGCAAATGAGGCTTAACACAGCATATTCTTAAAAACTGCATTTTCTTTGACAGTCAAAACTAAATATTTTCAAAATTAGTATAAGGACAAATGTGTGCTTAATTTTGTCCTCTAAGAACTATGCATACATCTGTGCTTCTGCAGCCAAGAGTAAGCTATTGGTACAAAATGAAAATATTGCTAGGATGGAGAGATGACTCAATGGTTAAGAGTACTGGGGGGTGCTTGCAGTTTAATTCCCCACCCCAGGGGATCCGACACCCTCTTTTGGCCTCCTCCAGTCTCCGTAGGTACCACACACGGTACAGAAGACTTGCAAGCAGACAAAACATCCATATACCGAAAAGATAAATATTTTTAAAATGCTGGTATAAGACGGATCTATGTTTATATTCCAAATCTGGGCAAAGAACTTGATTTTTCTCAACATTAATTTCACCAACAGCTAAATGATAAAAATAGTGCTGCAGGGATGTTAGAAGTTTAAAGTTAAATATAAAGCATGTGTCCACAGTGTGATGAAATCTCATCTCTGCTGTACGGCATTTGGACGTGAGGTCTCTTAGTGGTGGTCAAATCATGAAGGTGGACCTCCCAGGAATGGGGCTAGTTCCCTTAGAAGCAGCAGTCCTGGAGCTAGCTTGTTCTCTTACAACACGTAAGAATGTAATGAACGAGAAGTCAATGGAATGCAAGCTGGAAGAAAGCCGCCTAAAAGCTGCCCATGCCCCTACCCTGACCTCAGACTTCAGCCCCTAGAACTGTAAGGAAGACATGGGCATTGCATGGGTGGCCCAGGCTGAGGCCCCTTCTTAGAGCAGCCTGACCTACAGTCCCAACATTCATTCCTCACAATGGGGGTAGGGGGGGCTGGGAATATAGCTCAGTGGTCAAATGTGTGTATAGAATGCAGAAGGCCCTCAGTTCAATCCTTAGCACCACAGAAATACAAGTGAAAGTAAAATTTAATATAGAAAACAATAGCTGTATGCCCAGGAAGTCAAAAACACCCTCCAAACTAAACCTTTTACCTTAAAGAGTTCGTAAAGATCTTCACACAAATCTTGTACAAAGTTCATGTCAGAGATATAGGGTAGAATCAAGTTTCGGATTTCTTCAGAAAAAGGAACTTTAGCTTGAGGAAGCCAAGCCCAGTGAAACGGGTCTAGTAGAAATAGATGTTAATGCGCAGTGAGTAATGGCTTGTTCAGACTCACATTTATCCTAGTCTTTCCTACAATTCCCAGCTTCCCAAATAAAGGAAAAGAAAAAGAAATTCTCAAAATACAGTCATCCTTTACAACACAAGCTATTCAGATTCCTGACTCAGATGGCCAATCAGGATGACAAAGCACGTGAAGGTCTCGTCTGAAGCTGATCTGTTTCTGAGCATCACACAGTAAAGAGGGGGCCTTGATAATGAGTCTAATTCAGACAGCCCTATCTCAAAAACCTGTATCAGAACACATCACAGTTTTGGGTTAAGAAACAGGTGGGAACTTGTAATCATGCACACACCCACATCAAGTCTCATGGACCAGAGCTCCTGTCTTCTACAACTTCAAATGATCAAGAATTGAACTTGTATATAGAGGAAACTCTAAAACTTTAAATAACTAGGAACTCAATAAATGGCTTTAAAGGATAAAAAAAATCACTCATTTATGAGTCTAGAACTGGGAAGTAGCTTAGCAATTGACTAGGAAGATTAGTAGCCAGTGGAATCTTCTAGAAAGAGAGGAGCCATACGTAGATTGTAGAATCACCAACTAGATAACTCTACTTGTCCAGGGAATGTGAAATGCCTCTCACAAAGCCGTGTTTGAACACTTGGTATGTGATGGTGATGTGTGGGAAGCTGTGGAGCCTTCTGGACCTGAGACTTATGAAGTAGATGTAGGGCTACAGGAGTGGGATTAGGGAATTATAGTCTGTAGCTTTTTGATGGGTTAAAATGTGAAGCATCTGCCTCATGCTTCTGTTCCCCCCCCCAACAATTTCTAATTATATGGCCCTATCTTGCCCGGAACATGTTATATAGACCAGGCTGGTCTTGAACTCAGAGATATGCTTGCTTCTGCCTCTAGAGTGCTGGGATTACAGGAGTACCACCATGCAGGGGATTGGCCTGCCTCATGCTTTTAAAGGCTTTCTCCACCATCCATTCCCTATTATGGATGGACTGAATACCCTTAACCACAAGTCAGAATATATTCCTCCTGCCTTAAATTGCTTCAATAAGGCATCTGGTCACAGCAACAAGGAAAGTCTGTTTGGTTCTTTGTTGTTGTTTTTTTGTTTTTTTTGTTTTTTTCATTTTTGTTGTTTGCGTTTTGTCACTAGTATCAAGGGTCTTCTCTGCTGGTTAAAGGTGGACTTTTTTTGTTTTTGTTTCTCTGTATACTTTTGGTGCCTGTCCTGGATCTCACTCTGTAGACCAGGCTGGCCTCGAACTCAGAGATCTGCCTGGTTCTGCCTCCTGAGTGCTGAGATTAAAGGCGTGTGCCACCGCTGCCCGGCTGCAACTTTCTGCAAGGAAAGTCAACTGCTCTTAGATTCATCCCTTATTTCTACCCACCTCTTAGCAGTGTGAGACTTAAACTGTGAGTTTTACATGTATGGCCCACATTCCTTTAAGCTGTTTATTCTCTCCATTCTCTCTTTTTTAAAAAATATTATTTATTATGTATACAGCATTCTATCTGCATGCATGCATGTGGGGCAGAAGAAGGCATCAGATCTCATTATAGATGGTTGTGAGCCACCATGTGGTTGCTGGGAATTGAACTCAGGCCCTCTGGAAGAACAGGCAGTGCTCTTAACCTCTAAGCCATCTCTTCAGCTTCTCTCCATTCTCTTAACAATTTCATTCAAAAAGCTCTTATTCTTTGCCTATTTCTGCTTCTAATCCCTGTCCTCCAATTCCTACTATCACCGTCCCCCTCCACCACCTCCATGCCCCCCAAGCCTGTCTAAGGGCCTCTCACAGCTCAAGTGAGTCAGGCTACTCAGCCAGCGAGGTGCTGTGTCTCATCTCTTTCATACAGTTCTTCCACTGTGGCTTTGTGGACACCACTCTCTAAAGTTTTCTTTGTCTTGAAAGAAAAGTACTCCCCATCTCTGCTGGCTTTCTTTCCCTCTTTGAATGTTACTGTTCTCCAAGACTCTATTAGTCCTTTTTTCCTTCATTAGGCACTCATCAAACTTTTATTGAGTATTTATATTCCTGGCACTGTGTTAGGCAATGGTATTTGTTCTCCATGATTTCCCTGGATGACAGTAAATAAAGCCATGCCTTTCACTATAAACACAACAGCTAAAACATCCCTATACCCTTAATGCCAATTCTTCTGCAAGCTCCGGACCCTTGATCCCCAACAGCATATTTGGCAAAAGTTCCCAGATGTTTTATAGGAAGTTTACAAACCTACCACTTTAAAAAAGCAATTTGCATATAGATTCCAAATGGTTAGTGGGAAAAATAAAATGTAACCAGGGCATTTCAAATCAGTTCCACAAAACATGGGAAAAGAAAAAAGAAACAAATTAGAATTTATGGTAAATTAAAAATAAAAGTAAGAAAAGTCCAAATCTACCAACAGTTTAAGCTACCCATTGAAAGATGCAGACTAAGTTAAAAGGAATCATCTGTTGCTTTCTATCATACCTAAAACAAAATGGTAGAAGTTAAAAAATAGAAAGTATAGATACCAAGTCAATGCTAACAAAATGAAAAGCAGTTTAGCAACATTACAAAAGAAAAACAAAGGCAAAAACAAAGCAATAAAATGTATTATATTTCGCACAAATGAACCCAGGAATATTAAACACTGGGTCTTTTGTATATGAAACACGAAGCCAAAAGATGGAAGAAGAAATTGATTTTAAAAAATCAGCTATGGCCTCTCAAAAGCTAATGGATTAAGTGCTTAAAGACAGGTGGAGGGCATTCTAGGACTAATAAATAACTAACAAATTTTAAAGAACAAATATAGGAAACTTTATGCCCAAACATTCTTTCAAATACAGTCCTTTAAATGGATCATGTTTATAATCACAAAGAAATTACCAAGTGAAAAGATATCCATATAGGTCATATTTATACATCATAGCATAGTACACTGGAAAACTAATAGACACTTTGAAAATGCCAAGAATGGACTCTTTTTCAAAATCCACTGATTTAGAATTTTTTGTTTTGTTTTGTTTTCAAGACAGAGTTTCTGTGTGTAGCCTTGACTATTCTGGAACTCACTCTGTGGACCAGGCTGGCCTCGAACTTAGAGATCTGCCTCCCGAGTAATGAGACTTAAGGTGTACACCACCAATGCCAGGCTAGAAATATTTTTTATATGGAAATCTTTAGATTAAAATATTCCTAAACGTCCTACAGAGTTGAGTTCCAGGACAGTTAAGGCTACACACAGAAACTCTGTCTCAACAGAGAAAAAAAAAAAAGAAAAAAAAAAAAAAAAAAGAAGAGGAAGAGGAAGAAGAAGAAATAATAATAATAACTCAAGATATGGACAATTTTAACTACAACAGAAATGTCCCAAACTGGCTTCAAATGTATCAAAAACAATCATCTTCAGCAGTAAAGGCAGGAAGGGTAACTAAAACACCATGGAAGCGGCATGAGAGGTCTGAATCTTGCTAAAGGAATGGAGCCCAAAACATCAACACACAACTCTACCAAGACATTCTGATACATCATTCCTATGTTAATACCTTAGAAATCAGAAGTTACCAAACCCATTTCCAAGACTAAAACGAAAACAAGGTCATCCAAAAGTATACAAACAATATGTAGCAAGACTCAAGACACTCGTACCTTCAAAGCCCCAGGGGCTAGAACAGAGAGCCCTAATGAGTGATCACACTTTATCTAGTTCCCTCTGCTATTTCCATCTCTGACAATTCTGTGCCCTTTCCATCTGGGAGAACCCTAAATACTTACATGCTCTCCATTCATCAGGATGTTTAAAGGGAAATGCTAGTCCATTATCAATTGCAGCTATTTTAATAAGCAATTCTTTATCATTGATCCAGTTTGATTCCTAAAGGGAAAAAATTATCTGTTGATAATAGATTCCACAAAAATATTTCCAAAGGATCAATTACTCACAATAATTATTGAGGGTTAAGTGCATGTTCTCTTGAAAAGCTATAAAATTAAAATTAGGTTTCCAGAAAGAAAACAAAATCATGCAAGAAAGGAAGAGACAATCTTTATAAACAGGAAACATTTCATAATTGCTATCTTTAAAAATTAGAATTATATATTTACTTAGTAAATGGTTTAATTTTTTTTTCCTCTCTGGAGAAGAAAGTTTGAAAATACTGACTTTGGAGAAAGAGTCTAGATAACCCATTGCTTAAATGTTTGGTATTTGTCTACTGTTACTCTCTTTAAAAAATTATTTGATTTTATGTAAATGAGTATTTGCCTGCATGAATGCCTGGTGCACACAGAAACCAGAAGAGGGCGACAGATCTCCTGGAACTGAAGTTACAGAGAGGGTTGTGAGGTACCACATGGGTACTAGGATTGAACCCATCTTCTTCAGAAAAGCAGCTGCTGATCTTAACCACTGAGCCATCTCCCAGCCCCCATCACAGCTTCTTTTGCTTAGCATACTTTTAAGATCCACCCATGTTGCTTTCTGACTAAAGTTTGTTTTTGGATATCAATAAGTACTGTGCATACATAATTTTCAAATTTCCTGGGTAAATGCTTCAAGTACAAACATTTCAAAGTGATGCAATAGCTTAAATGATAACTTGAGAACACAGAGATTAAATATTGAAGATGTTGTCTTATACATTCCACAATATATATTTTTTAAACTTAAAAAACTATCCTAAAAGTATGTCTTAAACTTAAAAACTATCCTAAAAGTGTATCTTATATATATATGTATCTAAAATTTAAACTTGTGGTAGTTTGAATGAGAATGGTCCCCATAGGCTCTAAGTTTGCATACTTGGTCCTCAGTTGGTAGAACTGTTTGGGAGGGATTAGAAGGTTAATAAGTCTTGGAGGTGTGTCACTGAGGGCGGGCTTTGAGGTTTCAAAAGTCCATGCCATTCCCAGTTAGCTCTCTCTGCCTTGTGCTTGTGTTTCAAGATGTGAGCTCTCAGCTACTGCTCCAGCACCATGCCTACCTGCCTGCTGGCATGCTCCCCACCATAATGGTCATGGACTCTAATCCTCAGGAAGCCCCTAATAAACTTTCTTTCTATAAATTGCATATAAAAACCATGGTATCTCTTCACAGCAATAGAAAAGTAACTGAGATAGGCACCCAAAGTTAATATCAATGAATCTGAAATATGTAATTCTGATAGTGTGGAGAATCTATACAGTCTATTTTGTAAGTTGAAACCAGTTTTTTTAAAGTAGAAGTACATTTAAAAAGTTCAGAGGATATGATTCACAAGTAAAACACATATTCCATTTTATTACATAATGTTGTATTACCTATCACTGAATCAAAACACTTAGAACAAACAGAATTAGTAAATACAAACATGCCCCTAGATATCAGAAACTTTAGTTGCATAAAAAGAAGGTAGAGATGGCATTTCTACAAATGTCAAAAGCTTTACAAAAACTGAGTGGATGTCATACTTGGTCTCCAATATAAATACTAAAGAGATAGGAAGGGAAGGAAAGAGGGAATGGGGGGGATTTGTTCTAGAAGTAGAGTCCAGAGCTGGGGAGATGGCTCTGTTGGCAAAATGCTTGCAGCACAAGCCTGAGACCCTGAGTTTCACCCCCAGGATCCATGTGAAAAGTCAGGTATGACAGTCACACCTGCAATCCTAGTGCCAAGGAGGCAGAGACCTGAATAGCCGGCCAGCCTAGGTGCCTTGCCAAGCTTCCCGGGAGATATCCTGCCTCAAAAACAAGGTGAAGAACAACTTCAAGAATCTGATATTGTGTGTGTTGTGTGTGTGTGTGTGTGTGTATGTACACATATATGTGTATATATGTGTGTGTATATATACATATATACACATATATATGTGTGTAACGTGAATCTTAAAAGGTCTTATTAATAAAAACAAACCTGGAGCCAGGTATTGGGGTGAACGCTGGAAGATCAGAGAAACAGAACAAGCCACAGCCACCTCACCTTGCCAATTCCTCAGCCAATCCTGTTTCCTCAGACTGGAGCCTCTGAGTCCTCATCCAAATGGATCTCAGCTGAACTGCTGCTCCAAAGCCTAAAAGCTTAACCAGCCTAGTTCCTGGTTTTCACACCTTATATATCTTTCTCCTTTCTGCTCTCACTTCCTGGGATTAAAGGCTCACTTCTTGGAATTAAAGGTGTGAGTCACCACGCCTGACTGTTTCCATTGTGGCTTTAAACTCACAGAGATGCAAATGGATCTCTGCCTCCCAAGTGATAGGATTAAAGGCGTGTATGCCACCATTTCTGGCCTCTATATCTACTGGCTGTACTGTTCTCTGACCCCAGATAAGTTTATTAGGGTGCACAATATTTTGGGGAACACAATACCACCACATATGTGTATATGTGTGTATACACACACACACACACACACACACACACACACACACACATATATATATGTATATTTTAAAGATTTATTATGTATACAGTGTTCTGCCTGCATGCCAGAAGAGGGTGTCAGAACTCATTACAGATGGTTGTGAGCTACCATGTGATTGCTGGGAATTGAACTCAGGACCTCTTCGAGAACAGCCAGTGCTCTTAACCTCTGAGCCATCTCTCCAGCCCAAAAATCTGTTATATAAACTGAATAGATACTTTTACTAAGTTTTCCTTACCTCTCTTTGAATTTTCTTTGCATATTTTGTCTTTTCATATTTGATTAGCCAATTATCATTTCCCCTGTCTTTCAAAAGAAATAAAAGTCTGTTAGTTGATATTTATAGATATTATGGCTTCATACTAAGGGGCAACATCTAAGCCCCCTGTTTTTGAGATTTGTGTTGGTTTTCTGTAGCACAGATTCACTACAGATGTGCTGGCTAATCTTATGTCAACTTGACACCCAAGCTAGAGTCATCTGAAAGGAGGGACTCTCAACTGAGAAAATGCCTCCATAGATCCAACTGTAAGGCATTTTCTTACAGTCTATAAGCCAAGGCTGACAGGAGCCACTGGATGGGGAGAGGCCTTTGTTGCTGGCCTGGTTTGTGCAGATGCTCCTGTGGCCTCAGTAGGGACAAAACGAGGCTGGCTGGAGCAGATTTAGTGATTGATGGAGTGGCCCAGTCCATTGTGGGTGGGGCCACCCCCGGGGTTACGGTCCTGGGTAGTCCTGGTTCTATAAGAAAGTTGAATGAGCGAGCCAAGGGGAGCAAGCCAGTACGGCCTCTGCATCAGCTCCTGACTCTGGGATCCTGCCCTGTTTGAGTTCCCTGTCCTGACTTCCTTCAGTGATGAAGGAATATGAAAGTGTAGGCCAAATAAATGCTTTCTTCCCCAACTTGCCTTTTTGGGCATGGTGTTTCATTGCAGCAATGAAAACCCTGACTAAGACAACAGAAAAGTTCTGATTTACAACAATTTTAAAACCTGGTCAATATAAGCTGACATTTACTAAACTTTTCTCTGTACCAAATTATTGTTCTACATGAACTGATTTGACCCTTAGAACCACCCTGTAAGGTAAGGGCAACGGCTAGATCAAGGTTAATTAAAATCAAAGATAACGCCTTTTCGTTTGAGGAAGAAAGCACATTCAAAGTAGCCTCACCCAACGTCAACATTTGAGTACTCTGGACCAGTTTTAATATTAACCTAAGACTATTTAATTAAGAAAGTCAAACTGAGAAAATTATAGGATGCTTTTTAGAAGCTAATATAAGTAATGAAAAACAAACTTGAAAGCAGTAGTTCCCAAGCTGTAGCATGCATAAGGATCACCCAGAGGCCTTGTCAAGCACAGGCCTGGCCCCAACTTGTAATTTCTGTAGAGGGTGGTATCTGAGAAGATATATGTGGGACAAGTTCTCATGAAATACTGACCTGAGAGTCTAGGGAGTCACAGCTTTGTCCCATCTACACCACTGATGCCTCATAGTGAGTGCAGCACAAACAAAAAGCTTAATGTTTCACAAACGACATAACGCAATATTAAAGTAAGAATCTCTTCATCTACATGGAGAGCATTTCTAGTCTCTGGCTTTGTGCTGCTTTTGGGCAACTCCACCTGAGGGGGCGGGAAGTATTCTCTGTAGTTCAGTATGAGTCAGGCCCGCAGCACAGGACTACCTGCCCAGGAGGGTCAGTGCTTCCTGTTTCCCAACACTGAGGACGACTCAGCCTTGCGACTCTTGAACCACTGTTTACGGCTTTGATTTCAGGAACGACAATCTGATTTACAGCTAAGAGACTGAGCAAATGAGAGAAGGTCAGTACCTGTGTTTCTGATGATGTAATCCAAAATCACTAATCTTTCAAACTGCGACTGAAATTGTTTTCTAATGTTTTCAGGCAGAGGCTCAGCTTCAAACTTCCTAAGCCAATACTCAGCTTCCCTGTAATCTTCCACAAACAGCTGAAAGGAACCGATCTATAATTTCAAGAACTATAGTTAGAAAGGGAAGTACAAAGGCATTACTCTTCAAATTTCTCAGCAGTACCATCACAGAATGTTACATAAGCACTTAAGGAAAAAAGCATTAATCCAGACAAGCCGCATTCATTAAGATCATTTAAGAGACTAGCTTAAGTAATCACAAAGAACACACAGTAACTAAAAGGGCTCAATCCAAGACTTTTAGGGAGATATTTTAGGAAATTAAAAAAGAGAATAAGCATATGCCCCGAAGGTGACACCTTAAGAACGCCACTTCCTAAAAACAGGCATCAAAATGACTTTAACTGAGAGGTCAAACTACACCGTCATGATAGTGCAATCTTCTCACCGAAGCAGCATTTCTGTCTCCTTTTCATAATATTAACACAAAAAATACATTTTAAAATACAATGGATTCTTTAGGCAGATCAGAAATCATATCATAAATTTTAAAGATTTAATCAACTGATTGTAGCCTTTCTAATGGCTTTTTAAAGAGTCTTTTCCTTGAAAATATGCCCATTTGAAAGAGCATTTTTATTATTAAAATTACTAGCTAATACTAAATAAGTTGATGTCAGAATACAAATTTCATCAGCAGATGACATACAGGTAATGAGCAACCTATTCTGCTTCACAAATGCAAGCAAACAAATCACCATAAAGAAGTCTGTTCAGTGGCTTAACATTTTATATGCTTGTTTTAACAACTTCCTTTTAAAGGTTTTCTTCGAGCAGCATCCTTTAGTCACACTTATTTTAGCACGTCTAAAAAATAGTAAAAAATGTTCAAAATGACTACCTGGGATATAATTAAATAAAAAAATGTTAATTATGAATTTCTACTCAAATTGGTTTTTTTTTTTTTTTGTTTGTTTGTTGGTTGGTTTATCAAGACAGGGTTTCTCTGTGTAGTTTTGGTGGCTGTCCTGGATCTCGCTCTGTAGACCAGGCTGGCCTCAAACTCACAGAGATCCACCTGGCTCTGCCTCCTGAGTGCTGGGATTAAAGGCGTGCGCCACCGCGCCAGGCTCTACTCAAATTCTTCAGATACTTGCATAGCAACCATAAAATTTAAGTCAAATATATTAAAAAAAAAAAAAAAAAAGTCCTAGAGAGTTTTCTAGAATGCCTCTTCCATTAGCTTTCTGTATTCTTGCTTAGCAGCTGCCAAAAGGCCCTTGGCTTTATACTAAGTAATAAATCTGGCTGGTAGTACCACATGCAGAACTACCATTTACTACGTCTTCACTATGGGTCAAGCGATGTGAACTTCTTCAGTTTATCCCTGCAACCTAAAAGGCAGTCGTGATTTTTTCATCTCATTTTATAAAAACAGACGTTTTCAGAAAGGCTGAAATTGGAACCCAGCTCTAATTCCAGACCTGTGCTTTTCACAGTAACTTTGCAAAGCCTTTCAAATTACATCATGACTCCTCCTAATTCAATAAGCTCCACCCCACCCCACCCCAGAAAGGACTGGATCCAGAACCTTGCATGTGCATGCCAGGCAAGTGCTCTACCATTGAAAGGAACTCTAGGCATCCTTTTTCTACCCCCTCAGATCTCCATGGACTTAACACCTTCTAAACAGCTTTATCAAACTGCATCGAAACTGCTTGCTACTATGAGCTAAAGAGGAACAAGTGTTCTCATTCATTCATATTCTCTCTCTCTTCTCTCTCTCTCTCTCTCTCTCTCTCTCTCTCTCTCTCTCTCTCTCATTTCCACAGTCTACAGCAGGATGCCCCTTGTCTACATTCCTCATCCCAGGAGTTAGGGAATAGACATCCAATTGCCCTGAAAGGCAAGCTTATTAGAGGAACTTACCTTAGGAGGAAGTCCTATTCGATGGAACTTTCTCCCTACTTTTGGCACTATCTCTAAGGCATACTTTTTGCCTCTTGATTTTGCACGGTCAATTGCACTGTAGTTAAATGTCTCACTGACAAGCCAAACCACCTAGAAAAAATGGTTAGAGTTTGGATTATGGTATTTCTACTCACATGGACCATCAAATTCACTCTAATGCTGTAAATGAGCAAGGTCTAACCCTCTAACAAAGCTCCTAGAGAATCTAAAATCTTTACAAAGGTCAGAATTTTAAATGGCAGGTATTTCTTTCAAAAAAGATATAAAAGCAGTCTAAAGTTTCCAGTGGAAAAAATAAGAGCCTTGAAATATAGAACTAAAAATGAACATTTAAAGGAAGGCATCAAATAAAATTACATAAAGGTCCAAAGGAAGACAAGGGCAATGCTGTGGGCACTTTTGCAAGCTATTGTTAGCAGGATCAAAAGGGTCTCTAGGGCCTACCCGATTCTTTCCTGCTTCCTAAATACTAGTCCTTTCCCCTTTCTGTTAGAATCCTGTGACCCCGGGAACAAGAGACAGTCCCTTGTCTGCTGTACGGATCTACACCAGAGTGCATAGAGCCAGTTGTTCTGGGCTCCTGCTTTACCACAACAGGAGTCCACTTTAGGCTCTCTCACTGGGAGTTATCACTCAAGTGTCCACAGATAAGTGAACTCTCCTTTACCTTTGTTTTAGGTACAATGCCCAGCTGAAGCTTTGTGTCCACCAGGTAGGCGCCAGCTTCAGAAAGGTAGCCCTGGTTAGGGAGCAGGCAGCCTCGGCCAAAGCAGCAGGGACAGCAAACCTTATGGACATACTTGGTCCACTTTGGGTTCAGCTGGCCGTAAGGTTCTTCTGATTTGGGTTTAAACACACCTATAATGTTCTAGGGGGGAACAAAAGAAGAAATCCTTAGACTTTTATGGACAAGTGGGTAATAAATAACCTCCAAGTACTAACATGACTGATTGCAATCACATTGTAAAAATTATTCTCAATTTAAAATCAATACTCCCCTGTATCAGTATTTTTAAAACTTTTCCTCTAACAAACCTTAGAAAGTGAAGCAAGGCTTCATGCCATTTAACCAGATTAACTACAAGTGTTTTGAATTGTGGCACTTCCAAATTAACATTGGAGTCTGCCCCACTGCCCCCAACACCACCCCAGTTCCCTCTATAGCTAGGCTATCCAGGCTGATTTCAAACTCACAAGCTTAAGAAGTTTCTCCTGCCTCAGACCACACTTTATGTAAGCAGTATTGTATATTACTTGTGATCTACTAAATATTCAAATATATACTCACTCACTGTCTCCTTTCCCTGCTGTGCTAAATATTCTAAAAAAGACAAGGAATCCATTAGAGTTTACCTCCAGGACTAGAACAGTGCCTGATACATAGTAGGTGCTCAAGTAATTCTTAAAAACACAAATAACATAAACTCAACAACCACACCATCAGCAGCTCTCATCAAAGATTTTTTTCATTATATTTTTCATGAACCCATTTTCACTCTCTCTCAGCAAGAAAAACTGTGGCCATGGGTGGTGGTACATCCTCTTAATCCCAGCACTTACTGGGTTAGCTAAGGCACAAGGATAGTGAGTTCTGGGCTAGCCTGAGACATGTAGTCAAACTCTTGTTGGAAGAAGGGGGAGAAAAATGCTTATGGGTGTCCAAAAGTTTCTATAATTGTTAGTACTAATCTAATAAAATATACTCATTAAATTCATGGCTCAATTATCTCAGACAAATACAATTTCAAACATAATTTCTTTGTAATACAATAAATTCCAAAAAATTAACTCAAGAAAAACAAGAACAAGTTAAGAACTCAAGCCTAGAAGTCAGCCTTGGGCTCGACACCTATGACCCCTTAGCACTTGAGAGTCTGAAACAGGAGAATGGCTGCTACACAGTGAGTTCTAAGCCAGCAAATTCAAAGATCTCAAACTCAGAGATCTGCCTGCCTCTGCCTCCTAAGTGCTGAGACTAAAGGCGTAAGCCACCATCTCCTGGCTAAAAATCACTTTTAAAATATCACTTTAACTCTGGGGGTAGACCTCATGGAAAAAGGACAGTGGGTTTTGTACCACACAGAAAGCTTTTAGAAAAGACAGCACCATTTCTGGAAAACTCAACTCAAGTGAATAGCAACTTTTCTTTTCTACTCCAGAATCAGAGTTCATTTGCTTTGCTACACTCTAATGCCTTCAAGCTTGCCATGCCTCTTTTCCTTGGCATAATGCCAGAAAAATATTCCTAGGACATTGAACTATACCTTAAAAAAAATAAATCAAGCATTGGGAAATGACATTAGACAGGTTTTGAACATTTCAACTTCCACTGTACTTGGTTAATATGGTAACAGAGCTATAAAGGAGGGACTATGAATATGCATTTAACAAATCCATAAGTAAATACGGGTATAAGGTAAATGCTTGAAACCAAAGAGAAAATATCAGAACAGCAAGCTACAACTGGAAACTATCAGCTCCATTTCTATATTATTGAGTACTTAGAAAAATAAAACAGAAATCACCAATCTTTATTTTGGAAAAGAAGGAACAAAAGATGTAATAGGAAAATACTTTCAGAAACTCGGACACTTCACATTTAAAGTAGTGTCTTCCAAAAATGTGTGTAATACATGTGAAGTTCTTACCCTTTTAGAATCCTTCACAAAGTAACTTCCACTTGACCCTTGAGTGATTCTTTCTGGAAAAATTCCATTTTCTATTGCTTGTTCTGCTCTCAATACAATATCAGCAAATTCTGGATCTTCCAAGAATGTATTTATCTCTGAAATAACAGCAGTGACAGCGTTAGACCAGCTGTGTGAGCACACATACTATGGACCTGTGAGCATGGCTTCAGGACAGTAAGGTATGGAAAAAGGAAATCAAACATCAGAGAGTCAGTCTTGATCCTCATGGCTAACCTCACTCTTTGTGTGTGTTCCTTTGGGGGTACATGTGTATACATTCAGGTGTACACACATGGAGGTCAAAGGCCAACCTTGGATGTTCTTCAGGTCTGATGTACATGCCCTCCTTTTAAAAATAGTTAGCTCTAGTTGGATGATGGTGGTACACGCCTTTAATCCCACACTTGGGAGGCAGAGGCAGTTAGATCTCTGTGAGTTCTAGGACAGCTAGGGCTGTTACACAGAGAAACACTGTCTTGCAAAAACAATAAATAAACAAATATATTTTAATTGTTTTTCCTTTTCTTTTTTTTTTTTTTTAATGCGTATGGGCATTTTGCTTGCACATATGTTTGGTACATACCTGGAACTCTGGGAGGCTAAAAGAGGGCATTAGATTCCCTGAGACTAGAGTTACACACAGTTGTTTTTGGAAGGTCAGTTAGTACTCCTAACCGCCAAGCCATCTCTCTAGCTTCCTCCCCTTAAATATTTATTTATTATTTGGTATGTGTGCATGTTCTCCTGCATGTAAGCCAGGCAACAACTTTGGGAATCTTTTCTGTTTCTACCACATGGGTTCTGGGGATTGGACTCTGGTGGTCAGGTGGAGCAGCAAGCACCCTTGTGCCCCTGAACTACCTCCCAACCCTAACTTTGTTGGGAGAATGCACAGGATCTCTCACTGGGAATGGGAACCTGCCAACTAGCCTAGGCTGGCTAGCCAGTGAGCCCCAGGGATCTGCTGTCTCTGCCTCCCCAGCCCTGGGATTACAAGTGCACTTCCAGCAAGCTGCCCCCAGATTCTCTACAGCCCTTCTCCCACCCCCCTTCAGTAGATGACGGGAAGCAGTAGTGTATTACCCAGATCTAGTTCATGCTCCCCTGTTCTCCTTTATCAACACCATTCCCAGATCCCACCCCGAACACCCACTATTGGACCCAACATCTTGGCTGCTACAAGACAGCTCAAGGTTTACTACCCTCAAAACTCAATTCCTTATCTCTACCACCTCTTCCAAACACAGCCACTCTGCCCAATTCCAAGGGTTGCCAATTCTGTATCTTCCAGTTGCTTAGGCCAAAGACCTTGGATTCATCAATGATCTCACACTAAAAGTCTCCACATTTGACCTATAATAAGCCATAAGTATCCAAAACACAAACTCTTATACCCTCTACTCCTACAATGAAATCAGTCCTATCAACTCCTTCATAAATTATATCAAACCAACTCACAATCATATCGCCCCATTGTACTAAACAGCCCAAGGGTTTCCTATGTCACTCTAAGCAAAGGCCAAGTCCTTTGTGGCCTCTACTTTCCCTTACCCAACTGCTGCTAATCTCCTCTTTATTTGAGCATTGTCTCCTGACTTGTTTTGTGAGCTCTCAGCAGACAAGGATTTCTTTCACTGCTGTGTTCCCAGAACTTTCACAGTTTCTGGAACACAATAAGCACTCAATAATCACCTGCTGATGAATTAATAATGAATCATTTAGAATGGGAAGACAAGCCGACAGCCACTTCCATTCTAATTTGGAAGGTACTTCAAATTCTCTATGTACATTATTATGAAAATTCAAAACACAATCAACTTTATTTAATTCAGAAAAATAAAACTGTTATTTACTATTTTCTAAAGTCTTTGCTGACAAAAATATTATAAAAAGGACTATTTGGACATATTTTACCTACTCAAGAGACTAAGCAAAGTATTTTAATCATGTCTATACAACCGAGATGCTCATTCCAAACAATCCTTGTCTGTCCTTCGAAGATCCTTAAGAATGAAGCAAAGAAACTCTAACCTTGGTATGTAGTGGGCATTTATATTTATTTGAATACAGGCACCAGTAACCATCATCATTAGTCAAGTGATATTTCTTACACTTCAGAGATTTACAGGCTCCTTTAAAAAATATTTATTTTTATTTCCTGAGCATGAGTGTTTGCCTGCATGTATACATGTGCAACAGATGCATGCCTGGTGCCCGAGGGTGCAGAAGACAGTGCTGGATCCCCTTGACTTGGAACTGGAGTGATGGTTGTGAGCAGCCATGTGGGTGCTGGGAACCGAACCTGGCAGAATCATCTCTCCAGACCCAATGGACCCATTCTTAACAACAGAACGATCTTGAAAAGTTTATTTGTTCTTAGTGATGGGGTGCCTTCCAAAATACATCATCAGCAAGTATTCTCGAGAAGGAGTGTACACAAAATGACTTCAACGAGATGTAATTTCTTTTCCTGGTGTTTTTCTGTATGCATGAAAACAAACACAAACCTCTTCTTCCAGCTAAAGCCTCCATCCTAGAACTGCCCTCTGGAGCAAATCCCAAGTCTCCTTACCCCTTTCCACAGACGAGAAACCACTTCCCTCCCGACTACCTTCCACATCAAAGTGTTCAGGCTTTCCAGAGCTTAGATTTAAAAAATGTTGTATTGCTGGGCAGTGGTGGTGCATGCCTATAATTCTAGCACTTGGGAGGTAGAGGCAGGTGGATCTCTGAGTTTGAGACCAGCCTGGTCTACCGATGGAGTTCCAGGACAGGCTCCAAAGCTACACAGAGGAACGCCGTCTTGAAAAACCAAGGGGGAAAACAAGTTGTACTTATTTTACATGTATTGCTTGCATATATGTATGTGCACCAAGGACCTGGTGCCTAAGGAGGCCTGTGGAGCGCACTGGAGCCCCTGGACCAGGAGTTATAGATGGCAGTGAGTTGGATGCTTATGTACTGGGTACAAACCCACGTCCTTCAAAGGAGTAGCAGATGCTCTTAAGCACTGTGCCATCTCCCCAGTTCCATGCTTCAGTTTTCCACAACTCCTCCATAAAACAGGGCTTCCAGAACTAGGAAATCTACTGCAGAACAGAGACCCTCTATTCTTGACATCAACTTTAAAACAGAGGCCTTCTAATGCTGCATTATTTACTTAGGATCCTGCCATACACTACTAAGTGGTATTAAAATGACTCAACTCTTAGACCACTGTGGTCTCTCCCATCTTCAACAGTTCCTTTGGATACTACACGTACACTGTTATTGTTAAATGTTACTGAACGGATACATGGGCTACACGAGAGTTTATCACACATACTCTCTTCCATGCTGTCATGGAACCCACAACTGCTCTCTAAATACTTAGTAATTTAGCTTCAACCAAAATCAGATCAATCAAGAGGAATTTCTGTACAATAAGCCAGGATGTTCTTAGCCTCTTAATGAGACAGTATCCTCCCCACTGGAAATGGTCATTCTCTTACTTGAAGATGTCCTGGATTTACCACTATAATCTACAAAGGTACTCTGAGCAAAAAAAAATAGATAGATAGATAGATAGATAAACTGGTCCTAGTTATCATTAGAGAAAAGGCTACATCTCAACTATTTTCAAACCAAAGTGATTGTTTTCAGTAGCTAATTTTTCATTGACTGTGTTCTTGGCAATTATACTCTACAATTCCCCACATTCTAGTGGTTTAAATACACACGGGTAACGGGATTAACTTGAAGAACACCCACTGATCTTACACTGCTTTGTGCCTACTGTACTGTGGATGATTTGGTTTGAAGGCTTGTTGCTGGCATCGTGTTGGAGTTTCAGTAGTGGAAGACATAGTTGTATTTTCTTTAGGGAAGGGGTATGTGAGGGCTGACCTTAGAGCCCCTGAGTGCCACTGTACCACCCGCCACACTCCTGGCCCTTGTAATTTTTTAAATTAAAATTATGTTCATACTTTTAAGGGATACACTGTTACTTTATTTGTGTCCACGTCAAAAAATTTTCAAAATTTTCTTCTTTAAAAAAAAAAAGATTTTTAATTGTGTATGTGTGAGTGGAGGTGCCTTAGGAGTCCACAAGAGGGCATCAGAACCCCAGTGTTGTGAATTGCCCTACCTGGGTGTCAGGAACTGAACTTTTTTTAGGTCTGCTACAAGAGCAATGAGCCTTCTTAACCACATAGTCATAGATTTAGTCCTCAAAATCTATTTTCTAAAGAGAATCTCAATTTTCAAGTTCCAGCCTTATTTTGGTTTCCGATTTTCAGATGTCCAAGTGGTTTATGATCTGAATTGTCTCTACTATTCCTACAGAAAACCCAGCTTCCTTCCTACAACTCCCATTTGCTGTTCACACTTAAAACTGTAACAAAATAACCTGAATTCTGAGGAAGCACAGAGCTCTTTATGATTTCTGATGTATCACATGGCCGACAACAAAGACTAGATCATGGAAAGCCCTCACCATAGCTATCTAAAAAGTTAACAAAGTATCCATTTGACCGTACCAACAGCATTATGGGTGCTCTGGAAAGTACAAATTCTAAAAAGCTATTCTGTTACCTTCTATGGTTAGATGAAAGTAAGCAGGCATGGTAACTTAACATGGTTTCACTTAAATAAACCCACAAGAACTCACCTTTCCTACATCTTACCCTCTAACTAGAATTCCTCCTAGAAAAAGTGCTAATGAGATTGGTGATTAAACATGCTTCAAGGGTTCCACAACTGATGCCACTCCCCTGGTCCTCTAAGACCAGAAACCTCAGCTTTCCCTGTCAGTCACAGACATAGCCCATCAAAACTGGGTTAGGTGACCACAGGCTACAAAGCTATGTGGGGATACAGCAGCCAAGCACAGGCCATCATTTGATAGAGTTTACTATCATTTTCTCAAGGCCTGCTTTCTACGAGTGCCCAGTAGATACTCAGATATCTGATGAATGATATCCATTTCTGTAATAAATGGATAATAATGGCTACATATTTTGTTTTGTTTTGTAGGTTAAGAGTTCCGTTGTATTGGGCCAAGATACCCTTGAACTCACTATGCAACCCAGGCTGGCCTTAATCCAATGCTTGACCCTCCTTGCCTCAGCCTTCTACCGGCTGCTATTACAGGAGTGAGTCGGCGCACTCAACTTGGAATAGCCGTGTTTAAGCACCAACAGAGCAATAATCTTTAGTACCATAATTGCTTACTTTCCAATCTCAGTTATGAGTAGACTGTCAAGACACAGGAAACATGTATTCTTGTAAAATTTGCCCTAAAACAGTTCATGACTAGCCTCTTGATCCTTGATCAGGCAACACCACTGCCAGCAGCTATTAAGAGTTCCTTCCACTGAAACAGACTCCAGGAAGTTACATTTGGGCTCTTTACTTTTTAAGATTTATTTATTTATTTGGTTTTATGTGTGTGAATGTTTTATCATGTGCATGCCTAGTACCCATGGAGGACAGAAGGCTGCATCAGATGCCAAGGAACTGGAGTTACCGAAAGCTGTGAACCACCATGTGGATGTTGAGTCCTCTGCTAACTGCTGGACCATCTCTCTACCCTGTGCTTCTTTCTTTCTAAAACCCTTTTATTTATTTTTACCTTTTTCTTCCTTCCTTCCTTCCTTCCTTCCTTCCTTCCTTCTTTCCTTTCTTTTTCTTTTCTTTTCTAAGAGAGAGTCTTGCTATGCAACCCTGGCTAGCCTGTACCTACTATACAGCCCAGGCTAGCCTGGTACCTACTATACAGCCCAGGCTAGCCTTGAAGGTCTTTTGCTTGTCCTTTTGCTTCACCCACCTAAGTGCTGGGATCACAGGTATGTACCACCAAGCCAAGCTTGCTTCCTTATGTGGGAATCCAAAGCAGTACTCATTGGATAGGGCCAGGTATAATCTACTACATGTGAAGTGCAGAGAATTGTGTCCAGCATGTACAGCTGGTCCACAGGTATTAGGTATCATCTTTATTACAACCTGATTCACTGATTAGGATGACTGAACACTGACTGAACAACACTCGAGTTCATGGGACTTTTAGACTTTGCCAACTACATCGTTAATATAAAGATAGTAGATGCATGACATTCTCCACTGGCTCAAGTACATAAAGTTCCTGTTCATAGAAACAGTAGTTAAACACCACAAATATCCATACTGACCTAAAAGCAAGAATAACTTGAAATTAAAGGTGGTTTCATGACAACTGGATGGTTTGTCGCAAAAAAGAAACTTAAAAATCTAGTTAAACTATGCAATCATAAATCTTTTAGACGTTTTAAATATTTTAAGTAGTTTTTAAGTGGCCTGAAACGATTTTAAAATCCTATTAAAAAGAAAACCCACTCAATACCCCAAAGTAGCAGTTCTTTTATAACAGAGTTTTATAGCAAAATGGACAAAGTTCACGGCCTGAAGAAAAAAAAAAGTAGGCTCAGTCTTAGTTTTACCACTTCCTGGATATCTGACTTTGTGCAAACTACTTACTCCTGAAGTCCTAGGAGTCACTGGGTCATTACAGTTTTATTCATTTTCAACTCTCCACAAAGAAGAGGGTCAATGACAACTAACCTACTGTGTACCGTGAGAACTAATGAAACGTCAAAAACCATCTTAAACTGTGACATAAATATCACCACCAAGGAGGTAATTCTGATAATCCACTTGCATTTCAACTATCACGTTCTTGGCCTCTTTTGGCTTTTTCTACCCTTGACAGTGTTTATCACAAACAAACAATAGGAGGGAAAAAAAGAAAAAAAACAGACCCAACCCTGTCAAACAATAAATGTACTTTTAAGACATTAGGCTCTATTTAAATACAAGGTAAACTCTGGGGCAAGAAAAGGCAAGTAGCAGCCATATGATCTCAGTTACCTCACAGACTGGATTCTATATCACATATGGACAAAATGTCCACTGTGGCTGGTTGAACTGGGGTTCACTTGTGAAGGTGGGAAACTTCACATTCCTTTGTTTTATTCAGTGTTGTATTGCAAACCCATCCAACAGCTAATGCCATGGTAATGGCAGATATGTACTTAATGCATTTCAGAGACCGTTTCCTTTAGGACTCTTTTTCTTTTGTTGTTGTTTGTTCTGTTTTTCAAGACAGGGTTTCTCTGTGTAGCTTTGGAGCCTGTCCTGGAACTTGCTCTGTAGACCAGGCTGGTCTTGAACTCACAGAGTTCCGCCTGGCTCTGCCTCCCGAGTGCTGGGACTAAAGGCGTGCACCACCACAGTCCTTTAGGACTCTTATTTAGAATGTTTGTGTTCGAATAAAGGTTCAGTTAGAAATCTTGACTTGATCTGTCCAAAATCCTTTCAAGCCACACTAGCACATTAGTAGGTCAAGTAAAACTTAGCAACTTCTAGGAAAATAAGCAGTATTAATAAAAACTACCTTCCCTGTGGCCTTTCCATAAACGGTCACATGGAATGATGCTCTGGAACAGCGCATATACCACTTCTTTGGATCCATCCTAACACCAACAAGTAGGAGTTTTGTTTGTGTTTAGAAACAAGCCTGTCTAGACTCCAGATGGGTTTTGTACAAATCTACCCCATTTCAGTTAAATTATCCGAACTACACTCCACCACCCCAAACTCACCACACAGACATCCAGGCCTGCAATAGCATGTCTAAATCTTAGTTTAAACATAGTTTGTCAGTCTCTCTTTCAAAAGTAACCAGTCCACTTAAAAATCAGCCCACATGATAATGAAAAGGTGTTCTCTTTTCAAATGCACAAATACACTTTGCAGAGAGCCGGCGACAAGATTTCACTAGCCTCTGCCCCCTCTGGCTAACGTCACAATAGCAACATTTAAGAGAAAGTTTTGAAACTTGTCTCAGCGGCAACTGGTCCTTCTTTTTTTACGTTTCTCGGCTGTCATCCACCCGGAAAACTCACGACTGCGAGGCGAACTTTCTGGACCGCTGTTGAGTTCTTAATTCGGAACTGAAGTCCAAATTTGAACAAACAACTTACGTCACGGTCCGGGGTGAAGTTTCCCTCGGTGCTGGGTTCCCACTTGGACTGACTCCTTTTGGGGGGAGCCTACAGAGTGAGACTTTAGTGGCCCCGGGCCGCCTGCTACAGAGGGAAGGGTGGGAGTAAACCGAGGCAGGGAGGGGCGGGCTGCGCGCGCACACGGGTCGCACCTGAGCCCGAGATGCGGGTCCGGTCCGGCTCGATGGATGAGCTCGTGGAGGTCGACGCGTCCCCGGCCGCCAGCGGCGGCTTGTCGGTGGCGGGCTCGCGGGGGACGGCCGCGCCCTCGTCCGCCTGCAGCCTCATGGCGCTCCCGGGCGCGCCCCTCCGCGGCTGGGCCCAGGCGACCCGAGGCAGCAGCGGCTCCCGCTCCTCGTCCTCGTCCTCCGAGGGGCGGGGGGGCTGGCAGTCCTCCGCCATGGCCTCGGCGGGCGGCTCGGGCGCTCAGAGCGGCCGGGCTCCTCCTGGCTGGGGCCTCAGCATCGCGCCAAACCGCGGCCGCCGGACGGCACCGACGCCACCTCACCACTCCACCAGCCCGCGCCCGCCCCGCCCAGCCGCCGGCCACGCCCCGCCCCTCGAGCCCCGGGACGCCTGCCACACGCCTGCGCAGAAGGGCCGGGGGTGGGGCAAGCGAGGGCGGGGCGGGGCGGGTCTCGCCGGGCCACCTGTATCTCCGCCCCCCCCCTCCCCGGGAGGTGTTGTGTGCAGCTGCTGTGGCTCCTACTGCGGAAGCAGGACCAGCGTCGTTTCCACCGAGGAGCATCCCCTCCAACCTAAATGGTCCTCCCTTATTACTATATACATTGTATACATTTATTCCACTAACACTTTCCACTGAAAGGTCATGAAGACGGGGAGCTTCTCTTCCGACAGAACCTAAATAGTCCTCTCCTGTTACAAGAATCCATATGTTTTACATATATGTTTATTTGACTAACATCTTAGAATAGAAGAAGTCCATGAGAGCAGGGAGCGTCTCTTTAGACATAACTTGGACTAAGTCTTGTTACCATAATCTGTACACTACGTACATTTATTTGGTGCTAAGCTCGAGCAGGGAGTTTCTTTTTCATTCTTGGTAGTAGTAATATGTAGTTTTCTTTTGCTTTGACTAATCTAAAGTGTATCAATTTTTAGAAATCTCTTTTCAAAGGTCATATTTGGCTGTGTTAACTTTTTGTTTTCTAGTTCACTGATTTTATTGTTTGTATTTATTATTGTTTGCTCCTTAATACTCATTTGTTCCACTTTTCTTTTTCTAGCTGATTAGTAAAGATTAAAATGTTGACTGGGGAGGCTCCCACCTTTTAAATAATGTCTTTAAAGCTATGAGTTGCCCTCATGGCTTTGCTTTACCTGCGGTCCACTGTTTTTGATGTGGTGTGGTTTCATTTTTGACCCAGCTGAAAATAGTTTCTAATTACTCTTAGGATTTCTTCTTTAAACTACTTCTTTGAAATGTATTTTCAAGTATTTAAGGGTTTTCTAGAAATTGTTATTTCTAGTTTAAGTATTGTGCTGATTAGTTTTTGCCAACTTGACACAAAACAGAGTCCCCTGGGAAGGAGAACCCTCAATTGAGAAATTGACTTGATCAGATTAGCCTGTGGGCATATCTTTGGGACATTTATTGATTAATGATTGAAATGGAAGGTTCCCACCTACTGTGAGAGATGCCATCCCCTGGGCAGGTGATCTTGGGTTGTATAAGAAAGGTGAGTAAGTCATAGAGAGCAAGCCAGTAAGCAGTGTTCCTTTATAGTCTTGGCTTGAGTTCCTACCATGATTTCTCTCAATGATATATTGTGATGTGGACATGTAAGCCAGATAAACCTAATTTCCTTTAGGTCATGGTATCTCTTACAGCACACTAGGACAAGGACACTGTGAACAACAGAGATGCTAAAGTATGACATTCCATAGCCAGGCATGTGATAGGACTTGGCCAACATTCTGTGTGCATTTTTACAAAGAACATATATTCTAAAGTTGAGTGTTTTTTTTTTTAATCTCCCTGTTGATTCTCTAAGTAATTTAAGTATTGACAGTGTTGTTAAGGTCACCCATATGGTCATGGAATTTTCATTGGGTCTAGTATTAAGAGGAGGTTATTACAGTCTTTATTACTGTGTATTTGTCCTTATTATTTTGTTGGTTTTTATGACTTCCTAATAATTTTACTTTTTAATTAAAAAATTGTGTGTGTGTGTGTGTGTGTGTGTGTGTGTGTGTGTGTGTGTAGAAGGTCAGAGAACAACTCGAAGGGTTAGTGTTCTCTTTCTAGCCTGTAGGTCCTGGAGAATAAAGCATAAGATCAGTGGTAAGCCTTGCACCAGCCCTGATTCAGCCTTCCTAATATTTATTATGAACTCTTTTTTTCTTACCTCTAGTTATACTCCTGCCTTGAAGTCTATCTTGTCTGTATGAATAGAACCATTCCACCTATCTTAGGCTTACTGTTTGTCTTAGATAAATATTTTTCAGTTAGTTCATAGTTTTTAAATCTAGTCTGTTAATCTCTATGCTTCAGTTGGAGTTTTTAGTTCATTTACATAAAATGTAATGACGATACAGATGGATTGAAGTTTTTATCTTGTTTGTTTCATCCTTTTTTGGTTGAGTCTCCTTTTGCTTTCTTTGGTGTTAATCTGGCATTTCTGATTAGCACATCCAAGTCTCACCACTGTTTTTTTTTTTTTTTTTTTTTTTTTTTTTTTTTTTTTTTTTTTTTTTTTTTTTACTAGTACTTTTTCTTTTCTTTTTTCTTGCTAGGCAAGCGCTCCACCACTGAACTAAATCCCCAACCCCCTTACTAGTACTTTTATCATAATTTTTAGTGGTTGTTCTGGGACTTATAGTATATATCCTTAAATTATCTTAATGTATTAAGAGCTTATATTATACTAATTGTCATAAAATACAAGAACCCTGCAAAAATGTAGGTCCATTTATCTGCCATCTTTAATGTTTTTAATGCCATGTAAAATATACCTGCATACATTAAACACAATGTACATTTTTGGCTTTAAACAGTCATGTATTTTAAACAAATTAAGAAAATAATTTCTGCTATAAAATACTTACCACTTCTAATATTCTTCATTCTTTCTCATGGGTCTAATCTTCTATGTAGTACCATTTCTCTTCCCAGTGAAGAACTTAACAAAATTAGTTATAATGCAGATCTGGAGATGATGTCTAAGATTTTATTTATTTGGGATGATCAATTTCACCATCATTTTCCAGTGGTATTTCCTATAGGCAGTGGACTGTAAGTTGATGTATCGCTCATCTTTCTCACCACTGTGACCAAAACACCTGACATAAACAACATGAGAGGAAAGGATCATTCTGGTTTATGATTTCAGAAGTTTAAATCATCACAGTGGGAAAAGGCCTGACAGGAGCTACATAAGGCAGAGATGACTCATTAGGGGAGACACAGGGAGCAGAAACCATGGCCCATACCAGCAGCACCATCACCTGCAGAGACCTTCACTTCGGCCAGCCAGGCCTAACCTCCTAAAGGCTCCACTGCCTCTCAAATCGATGCCACCAGTCTGGAACAAAATGTGAGCCTGCGGAGGATGTTCCAGATGCCAACCACAACAGCCGATGTTGCTGATCTCATCCAAGTTTAATTCTAAAAATGTCTCACCATAATTCTGTTGCCTTCCTTGTCTCTGAGTTCACCTCCCTGTCAGATCTGTACTATGTCACTGTTTTTTTCTGGCTGACTTTAAGATTTTTGTCTTTGGTTTTAAATAACCAAATACATCATGGTGCGGTTTCTCTTGAGCTATATCCTGCTTGGGTTATGCTAAGGTCTTTTGTGATCCACAGTGTGGATGCTGGAATCAAACCCAGGTCCTCCAGAAGAGTAGCCAGTGCTCTTAATTACTAAGCCATCTTTCCAGCCCTGGCTAAAAATTTTGAATCTGTAGATTTATGTTTAAAAATTATTTTGGGGAGGGGCTCAACTTCAGTTGTTTTTTTTTTTTTTTTAAATTATTCTGTCTCGTTTTCCCTTTTATTTCTGAAATACCTATTGTGTATATGTCAGACTTATGAATATTGCCCCAAGGCTCTGCCTACCTATTTCCTTTTCAACTAGTTTTTAATCACTTTCCTTTATTTTGGAAATTTCCTTTAATCTATTTCCTGTCCTCTGACCCTTGTAGTTAGTCAATAAAATAACTCTTCAACTCACTCAGTACATTTTTTTAAAATTCCAAGCCTTATTTTCAGTTCTAGAATTTCCATTTAGCACATATTAGCTCAATTTCTCTGCTGAGAGTCCCATATATTACTAATTCATCCCAACCGTGTATTTTCTTAAGTCCTTGAAAACATATGATTGTTTAAATGGCATCTGGGCCAGGCTGGAGTCAGTTTCTACTCACTTCTACTTCTTGACTACAAGCCAAAATTTTATATTTCATGTTCATGTATATGTCTGTTAAGGTTTACATATATATACATATATACATATATATGTGATGCAGTGGGTGATGTGCTGCTGAGCCTCTACATACTGTCATCTCCCTTAATGAGTGTTGTTCTAGCAAGTAATTGACTTGTCTGGAGTCAAACTTCTGATAATGCTTTTCAATGCTCCAACTGTTGTTTTCTTGAACTCCTTGCATAGTCTCCCCATGCAGCAAGGATTTGGATGGAGTATGTGTGCAAATATGGGGGCCCTGTACCTCGATAAGTCCTTTCCAGAGCTCCCCTCCTGTATAACGCCAGCTGCATCCCACAAGTCCGTAACCCAGTAAGACGGTAGCTTTTTGACTGAGTGCCAGCTGCCTTTCCCGGTGTATAGTAGGAAGTGCCCTTAGGCAAAATGTTGGAACATAAATCTCACTCATTGTGTCACCATCCTGTGAAGAGTAGCCATCCTTTCCGCTTCTGCCTGCCTGCTTCTGGCTCGCGCCAGCATCTTCAAATAATTGCTTTTAGATTGTTGTTCAAAGTTTATAATTTTGATGCATAAGAGGGTTAGTCTGACATAATCTCCTATGGAATATTTTATTACAAATGCATCTTTTAGTGAAAATGAATAGCCTTGTTGTTTCCTCGGTTCATGGGTTAGTAGACAAGTATCACCTCTTCCACGAGATAAGACTCAGTATCAATTCTGCTCATCATTTTATTTTTTTTATAGGCCTATACACTGAGAAAAAAAATCTTACCAAATAAATAGACGGATTATGGAAAATACTTTTACTAGCAAAATCATGGCAACCAGCCAGGTGATGGTGGCGCACATCTTTAATCCCAGCACTTGGGAGGCAGAGGCAGGTGGATCTCTGTGTTTCAGGCCAGACTGGTCTACAGAGTGAGTTCCAGGACAGCCAGGCCTATACAGAGAAATCCTGTCAAACAAACAAACACAAAAACAAACAAACAAACAAACAAAAAATCATGACAATCTTTGTTAAAACCCCAAGATATATGCTAAAAGTTGCAGTTATTTGTTACCAAATAAATTTTTATGATCTATCATCAGACACTTTATCTATATCCTCTTTGTTTCATTTATTTACTTGCTCAATTTCTTGGATACATACTAAGAGGCTTTTAAACTACTTACCAAGCAACAAAGTTTATCAAATTATTAGTAATTATGCTATAACTTTTCTCAGGATACTTTATTTTTTAACACAGAATTGAGAAAATAAAAATCTTCACATTTCTGTGGGACTATTGCTCATTCAATCTTTTTAAACATTTTTTTAAATGTGTGTTTAATGTATATGATATCTTGCCTGCATGTGTGTTTGTGCACCACATGTGTGCATCCAGGGAGCCCAGAAAGGGGGACTGGAGTTATAACTGGTTGTGAGCTGCCATGTTGGTGGGTGCTGGGAAGCAAGCCCAGGGCCTCTGGAAGAGCAGCCAGTGCTCTTAACTGTTGAACCATCCTCCAGGCCCTCATTCAGAATTTTACTTTTGCTGAAGTGCTTTTACATTATAATAAGCTTTGCACACATTTCTGTCAGAGACTTTGGAATAGCAGATTTGTCTCATTCCCTGTAAGTAAAGCATCTACCTTGTGAGTAAATTAGCAGTTCCAGTTTGCACTGCCACACCAGTCAGCCAGGACAAACTTGCTTTCTGTTCAAATGAAATCCCACTGTCAGGCTAAGGATGAATCATGGTGATAGGGTACTTGCTTAGATTGTATGAGGGCACAAGTTCAGTCTCCAGCAACACACACACACACACACACACACACACACACACACACACACACACACACCTATTTGTCTAGCTCACTGTGTTAAGATCTCATGTTTGAACTCTACAAATTCTAACACCTTTAGTAATTCATACTGATACTGTCACTGCTTTGTTCCCATGAATGCCACTTAGAAATACATTATCATAGTCAAGTTTAGGGGTTGCACAACCTTTGAATGAGCTTATCCATCACTCCTACAAACGCATTCTGCAATGCATTGTGATAATTTTGCATGGCTATTTTTTTGCAGGCCAAAATACCTGACAGAAACAACCTAAGAAACAAACAAACAAACAGAATGAAGTTTTTGGTTTCAGAGGAACAACAACAACAAAAATCTCAGCTCATGCTTGCTTGGTCCCGTAAACTTGAACACATCATCATGGTGGCAGACCATGGGGAACAAAGCTGTTCCACTTGGAGTAGAAAGCAATAGGAACAGCCAGGATAAGATGATCCTCAAGGATCTGCCCCCATTTACCTACTTCTTCCATTTAGGCCACACCTCTGAAAGTCTCCAGAACCTTCCAAACTAATGCTGTCATATGGGGAGCCAAGTGTCTATAGATTAAAACCAAAACACCATAGCAAGGAAGGTCATCACCTTCAACATGGCAGTGTGCATATGGAGAGAGGACAAGGTTAGAATCTATTCAGATTGGGAGGTGGTTTAAGGTAATATAGGGCATAGATAAGGGCTGAGTGGAGATTGGTAGAAAGAGCAGGGTGAGGATTTTGAGACAAGAAATTCAGAGATTTTAGGACTCTGACTATATTCAGATTGAATGAAAAAGGAAGGGAGAAAGAAAGAGGAAGTAAGGAAGGAACAAAGGAAGAAAGAAAAAGAAAAAGAAAGAAAAAAAAGAAAGAAAAAGGAAGCAAGAAAGAAAGAGAAGGAAAAGAAAGAGAAGAAAGAAAGGAATACAGAAGGAAGGGAAAGGAAACATGGCTGCTCCTAGCTATGGCGAAGGAGAAAGTTTATTATAAATATGTGGGGGAGCATAACCAGAGGCAGGGACCTCTGGGAGAGTCCAGAGTGGACATGACCCTGAGCTGGGCCACGTGGGGAGAGCGGAGAGCAGGGAAAGCAGGTGCAGCAGCAAGAGGCCCAAAGATGCAAGTTAGTTTATATCTGAAGTTTTTAAGGAAGATGAGTAGCAATTAGTACTTTGTACTTCAAAATCGTGCAGAAACTGGATTGAGCTCTTTCAGGGATTTGATCTCTAGTCTTCCATTATTACTTTCCGGGAATGACATCTAAAAACTAAGCAAATGTGTTCTGATGTGAAATGATGAGCAGTGTCCACATTAAGCATCCACAGAGTGACTGCTATATACCTGGCCCATGCTTGGTTCATGTTACCTCTGTCTTCACCCAAGCCCTGAAAGGTTTGTTTTTGTTTTAATCACCATAGCTTTACAGATATGTGTTGTGGAATATTTGTTTAACTATGTAAAGCTGTGTTGCATTTGTTTATGCTGCATTTGTTTAATTAGGTAAAAGTATGTTGCTTCCTGTTTATGTTGCAATTGTTTAACTATGTAAAGATGTGTTGCTGTTTCACCTTGCCTGCCTAAGACACCTGATTGGTCTAATAAAAAGTTGAACAGCCAATAGCTAGGCAGTAGGAGGAGAAATCTAGGTTGGTGGGGAGAATGAAGAGAAATGAGGGAGAAAAAAAAGGGAGACACCAGGGGCCAGCCAGGCAGCCACCAACCAGCCAGACGCAGAAGAAGCAGGAAAGTAGGACATACAGAATAAAAAAAATGTTAAAAAGCCCAGGAGCAAAATGTAGATGAAAAGAAACAGGTTAAATTAAGTTACAAAAGCTAGCTAGATATGAGCATAAGCTAAGGCCGAGCATTCAGAACTAATAAGTTGTCTCTGTGTCATGATTTGGGGGCTGGTGGTCCACGAAAGTTTACTACAGATATGAGGATCCTGAGATTCAAAGAAGCTCAATAACTCACCCATCTTTCCATAGCTGATGAGAAGAGTTGAGATTTGAACTAGTTTCTTGGTCTCCAGAGCCCATGTTAATATGGTTGCTTTCTATCACCTGAGATAACGTATAAGTTACATGGTATACTGGTTAGTTTTTATTGTCAACTTGACACAAACTAGAATCACTTGGAAACAGGGACCTTTACTCATCTTCATCTGATTGGCCCATGGGAGTGCCTGGATTGATGATTGATGGGGTGGGGGTGGGCAGCCCACTGTGATCAGCACCTCACCTAGGTGCCTGCAGCACCTAGGCAGATGAACCTGGGCTATATAAGACACCGAGCTGAGCAAGCCAGTAAGCAGCATTCCTCCATGGTTTCTGCTTCTGTTCCTCTTGCAGTGATGGACTGTGACTGGGAAGTGTAAGCCAATTAAACACTTTACTCCCATGTTGTTTTTGGTCATAGCATTTATCATAGCAACAGGAAACAAAACTGGAACACAACGGGACTCGCAGGTGCTGCATTCCTTGGGTAACTTTTCTCCACCTTTAAGATTGTCCTTCAGGCCATTCCGGCAGTGATGACCTACCTACGAGAACATGCCTCTTGCAAAGGATTTCTTTCATCCCTCTCCAGAAAAGAAAAAGAGGAAACACAAGAAAAAGCACCTGGTACAGGGCCCCCATTCCTACTTTATGGATGTGAAATGCCCAGGATGCTATAAGATCACTACAGTCTTTAGCCAAGCACAAACGGTGATCTTGTGTGCTGGCTGCTCCACTGTCCTCTGTCAGCCTACAGGCAGAAAAGCAAGGCTGACAGAAGGATGCTCTTCAGGAGGAAGCAGCACTGAAAAGCACCTGATTCAAGATGAATGGGAACCATCCCAATAAACACATTTAAGAAAGAAAAAAAAAGAAAGAAAAAAAAGAAAAAAAGATTGCCCTTCTGCACATACACATGTACAGAGACACACAATCTAAGCTCCGACGGGGCCCATTGACCTACCGTATGTGTGAAAGGGCACCTGTCTCAGTTTCCTCTCCCTTGGCTGTGATAAAATACCCTGACAAAGACAACTTAAGGGAGGAAGGGTTCATTCAGATCATAGCTCTAGGTCACAACCCTTTGCCATGGGGACGTCAGGTGACAGGCACTTGAAGGAGTTGACATAGCACATCCATGATTAGGAAAAGTGAATGATGGGTTATGCATGCCTGTGCTCAGTCTGCCTTTCCCACTCTTACACAGTCCAGATCCTATGTCTAGGGACGGATGCCACCTATATTCAGGGTGAGTTTTCCCTCTGAAATTATTCAGATTGAGAAAATATCTTCAGCTTTACTCCTGAGCTCACAGCAGTTGTGATGGACTGCCCAAGACAATCACAAGATCAAGACTTTAGTCAACATCACAACACACCAACCTCCACCCCTAGCTGAGGAACTGTTTATTGATAGCAGATGGCTTCTGGGGAGGGAGTGTGAGTTAGGACCTCATGAATGGGTGGTCCTATATCCGTAAGTGTATGGACAGCACAAATTAGACTCAGCTATTAAAAAAAAAAAAAAAGAGTTGTGTGTGGGGGGGGGAGCTCGTGGTGGTGGTGGCGGCATGACTTTAATCCCAGCACTTGGGAGGAAGAGGCAGGTGGATCTCTGTGAGTTCAAGGCCACCCTGGGCTACAAAGTGAGTTCCAGGACAGGCTCCAAAGCTACACAGAGAAACCCTAGTCTCGGGAAAAAAAAAAAAAAAGAGGACATGAAGTTGGGGAGGTGGGAAGAGGAGTGGGTCTCTGAGGAGCTAGGGAGAGAAGCAGGGGTGTGAATATGATCAAAATACATCGAATGCATGTATACAATTTTCAAAGAATTAATAAACTTTTAAAAATAATTTTGTGACTTTTTTTTCAAAAATGAAAGAAAAATCCCTCACTGGCTGGCCCACAAGGCAACCTCAGCTTGAGAGTTCTTCATGATGACTCCTTCCAGATGGCTCTACATGGTGTCAAGGACAGTGACAACAAGCTGCAAAGGAGGATTTGTGCTACCCTGAACTAACACTGTTAGTTACACTGTTAGTTAACACTGTTATGTTAACTAACACCGCATGTCAGGGATCCTGCCAGGCACGATTCTGATCTGCCTAGGTCATGGCTTTGGGAAATGTAGGGCAGTGGTTAAAAGCATGTACTTTGAAGTCCACTCATGGTGACTGTTGAGATGAGAGGCTATTTGGCATGCTACCTGACTGATGTACAGCAGTGGGAGTTCTCAACACACACACACACACACACACACACACACACACACACACTTAATTAAAACGTTCTAAATTTCTAACAATCAGAGTTCTTTGTTAAAAATCTGCCCATGGAGCACAACATACAGAATATATTGAATTCACACTTTAGGATGGTTTGAATGTCCTGGGCCTCATTATCAAAATCCCTTCCTCAGAGAGAGAGTCCATCCAGACTAGGCACAGGATGCAGTGTACATGTCCAGACCTCTCTGAATCACCCAGGGAGATGCCTCAACTACAGTAACATGCCTGGCATGACACCTTCTTGGAATTGCTTCTTTGCCAGACTTACTCTAGCTGGCCTCAATTTAAAGGTACTTCATTGGTCCAAGGAAGTTCTGCCAATTGGAAGACTCCGTGGGGACACTTGAGCATGAGTGAATAGTAGTTTTTAGTCCCCAAGTTCGACTTTTGAACTCTAGTAATATTATAATAACTTTAGAAGTCTCACATGCTGATGCTATTTTTAACATCTCATCCCAGAGTTGGGGTTGTTGGGCAATAAATGAGATGCAAACGAGCATCAGAAGTAGAGCCAACAGCCCTTCCTGCTTGAAAGAAAATTGCAAATGTCATGTTAGGCTATTAAGTAATTGTCAGTGTGTACTTGACTTTGCTAATGAGTTAGTCTACACATCCTTCCATTACTCCATCCTTCACCTCATTAGTTCTACTTCTGAAGTGGCTCTTAAATCATCCACTTTTCTTGCTTTGTACCACTCCCACCATAGTCTACACTGTCATGTTCCCTAAGAGCCATTTATTATCATTATAAAAGTACTTACAGCAATCCACTCTCCCAGAGTGTGAGTGTGTGTGTGTGTGTGTGTGTGTGTGTGTGAGTGAGAGAGAGAGAGAGAGAGAGAGAGAGAGAGAGAGAGAGAGAGAGAGAGAGGGAGAGAGAGAGAGAGGAGAGAGAGAAACTCTTGTAGCTCAATTGGTCTTGAGCTCAGCATATAATTGAAGATGGCCTTGAACTTCTGATCTTCCTGCCTTCACCTGCCAAGTGCTGGGATCATAAACACACACCACAGTGCCTGGCTCCTGTTTCTGACTCCCCTTTATCTTATGAAGACGGTGTTTAAGCCTCCATCATCTAACTCCTTCCTCCATGTGAGTTGTGTGTCTTTGGTGGTTCCTATGTACGTGTGCATGTTAACACATCTGTGTGTCTTACAGCATGCTTTCCCCCCAACTTCTCAGGAAGAGCCTGAATTTCTATACTTACTGAGACAGCCAAGGCTCTGTGGCTGTTGTCTCTCATTGGTGAAGCTGGTCCTTCTGGTCTCTTCTTCATCTTAGATATCTTCTTGGATATACTTCTGTACCTAGACTGCATCAGCCACAGAAATAGAACAGAACAGAACAAGGGTCATTTTTAAAACTTGTCTACAGAGGTGGGAGGGCCCGGAAAGTTTAGGGTATCTAGGAAAGGCCTGCAGGCTGGACACTGAGGAAGGAGTAGATGCCTCATGCAGAGGCAGAATTGTTCCCTTGGGAAATATTAGTTGCTCTTTTGACTTTTTAACTAATGGCCTGAGGCCCACTTACCTTGTGAGAGCACTCTCCATTACTTCAAAGTTAACTGATTGCAGATGGTCACCACATGTACAGCTTCTTCATAGAAACATCTCTATCGTCACTTTATCAAATAAACACTATAGCCATCCAAGTAGGCATATGAACTAACTGCTCTATGGACCACTGTTCCCTTCTTCAGCTAGAACACCCCTACTCTGCAGTAGGATGGACTAACCTTGCTCACCAGGTCTCAGTCTTCCCCAGGAGTCTTTAGTGAGGAACTTCTGTCCAAACCAGATTAGACATCCTTCTTCTGCCTAAGCTTCTCTAGCTGTGACATAGGTGTGATGGTGTTAATTGTCAACTTGATAGAATCTAGAATCATCCTGGAGATGGGCTTCTGGACTTGCCTGTGGAGAAGTCACAGCTGTTACATTTAGGTGGGAATACCAGTCCACTTTAGGTGGCCCCATTCCCTGGCTGGGAGCCTGAGCTATGTAAAAGGAGAAAGGGATTGGAGCAGTAGCATGCACTTTCTCTCCTCCTTCCTCCTCTTTTTCCTCCTCCTCTTCCTCTTCCTCCTCCTCTTCTCCCTCCTCCTCTCTTCCTCCTCCACTCTCAACATTCATTATTATTTTTGGAGATAGGCTGTGCATTCCACCAGGCAAGGGTGGAACTTTCTCCTTCTACCTTTACAGGGGTTCAGAAATTGAACTCATGTCCCCCAGCTTTGATTAGCAATATTGTTATCCTTTAAGCCGCCTTGCTATCTCCCATTCTCTGCTTCTTCATTGTGGATGCAATAGGACCAGCTGCTTCAAGGTCCTGCTGCCTTGGTCCTGCTGCCTTGATTTCCCCACCATGATAGACTGTACGCTTGAACTGTGAGCCAGAGTAAACCCTTTCTCCTTGAAGTTGCTTTGGTCAGAGTATTCTATAACAGCAACAGGAATAGAGACTAAGACAACAGGTTAACATGACACAATTGTAGAATAACCTACTTACCTCTCTGTACTATCAACAGGGTCCTAGGAACCAAAGACTGGTTAGTTCCCTGCTCTACCCCATTAGCCAGGGCAAGGACTTGTCACATAGAGGGTTCTCACTAAACATCAATTTAATGCATCTCATCCAACTCCACTTTTGTGGTCCAAGTAGTGGGCTTAGTGATGCCGAACCCTGTACTCATAATTATTCCATAGATGGTAACAGAGCTGGTTCACAACACTCAGCTCCTGTCTGCAAACAGGGGTCCTTTCTACTCGGTGCCTCTTCTTTATAAAGCCTCTGCCTGTGTTTCATGCATTAGAGATGTGGGTACTCAGGGCCAGGTCACAGGCTGTTTTCTTATTTGTTGTAATGGAGTTTCCCTATGTAGTCTAGAATGCCCTATAATTTATAATCCTCCTGCCTCTACCTCCCATGTGCTGGGATTACAAGTGTGTATTGCAGTGTCCAGTTTGTGGGATCTTATTGTTGCTGTGTTTGTTTTGTTTCTTCATTAATCTATTTTTTGAAACTGATTCTCTTGATCCTATCCGTCCCTTACTCTTCCCTCAACTCTTCCCATCACATCCCTTTCCAATTTCATGTCCTTTCTCTTTCTTTCTTCTCTTTCCTTTCTCTTCCTTCCTTTCCTTTCCTTCTTCTTTCTTCTTCCTTCCTTCCTTCCTTCCTTCCTTCCTTCCTTCCTTTCTTTTTCTGACACAGAGTTTCTCTGTGTAGCCTTGGCTGTCCTGGAACTTGCCCTGTAGACCAGGCTGGCCTGAAGATTCGTCTGCCTCTTCCTCCTACGTGCTGAGATTAAAGGCGTGTACCACCTCTGCCCAGCCATGTCCTCCTTTTATAATTAATTATTTACTGATTTATTTAACCCTCTGAGTCTAGTTAATCCTGCCCATATGCACTTGGCTATGGAGTCATCCACTAGACACCAGTGGCCACACTCCCAAAGAAAAGGTACTTCTCTCTCCCCCTGCAGCCATCAACTGTTTTTATGAGAAAGGGTCTCACGTAGGCCCAGTCTGGTCTGGCACTCACTATGTAGCTGAAGGTGGCCTTGAACCCCTGATCTTCATGCCACCAAACCCCAAGTGCTAGGATTACGGTCATGCACCACCACACCCAGTTTATGCAGTGCTGAGGATCAAACCCAAGGCTTTTCGTGTGTGCTAGGCAAGACTCTTACATACCCAGTTGTTTGCTTTAATGTTCAGCCCAACATCAGAAAAACGGCAAGCTCGTGTGGCCTCTCTGCAATGCTGTTCCTGCTGCTTGTGTTCACCGGTGAGCTTCCCCTTATACATGCCTCCTTGAGCTACCGGCAGTCACTTAACTGTAATGGGTCATTCACACCTTCTCTTTGCAACTTTCAGCCTCTCTTCCCGCTATTCAACAGACTCTTCCTTCATATTTTCTAGGTCTAGTTTCTGTCCAGGTGGAGCTGGCTGGCCTCTTACATCACTATGTTTCCTTTTTGGATAAAACTTGTCATGCCTGACATGAACTACTTCATGAATTAGTCCATAGATCTATGTGTGTGTGTGTGTGTGTGTGTGGTGTGTGTGTGTGTGTGTGTGTGTATGCGCGCGCGCATGCGTGCACACGCATGTACACATATATATGTATGCATGTGGAGATCTGGACGTTCACAGTTTGGCTAGATTGGCTTGCTAGCAGCCCTAGGGATCCACCTGTCTGCCTCTCTGCTCTAGGATCACATACACTTGCTTCTCATTCAGGTTTTCCAACGTGTCCTAGAGATGCAATTAGGTCCCCATGCTTGATAAACAAGTACTTTCTGACTGGGCCATCTCCTTAACCCTGAACTGGCTATCTTTACTGTTAATTGATAATGAGAGGGGAGGGCAGGAAATAGGGAGATCACACAGAGTAGAATGTGTTCTGTGCATAAAGACCATGGCGGGGAAGGCATTTTTTTTCTTTCCTTATTCCTGAGTGTAAGGTAGATAACATCATTGACCTATCCAGTACAGGAGAAAAAGACAGCCAGAGTTTTTCAGTAATACTCATTCTTAGGCTGTGTTCCATTCTTGATTTAGAGACTGATTAATTCATGAAGAATGGGGGGTTTATCTTATGCGTGGTTCTAGAGATTGAGAAGTTAAAGAACATTTGGTGACGGCTTTCTTGTTACGTCATAGCACGGTAGGGGACATGTTACGTGACATTACAAGTTCGAGTCTCTCTTTGTCTTCTTATCAAGCCACTAATATGTCATAGAGCTCCAACCTCGTCACCTCATCTAATTCTATCTTCCAAAACCCCCAGTCCACATAACCACTAACATGAAGTTAGAGATTACATTTCTAACACATCAACTTTGGAAGACACACTCAAATCATTGTGGCATCCAAAGCAATATCTCAGGCAGGTGTAGTGATATTTTCAAAAGGCTGGAGCTCCCTCACTTCCGGCTTATGGTAATTCCCGATTTTCCTCTTCATATGAAAGGTTTGGGGGTAAACCATGTTTAAGTGGGATGGAGAAAATAAAAAAACAACAAACAGACAAACAACCCCTGAAAATGGCAGGAAATAAAATACCACCGAGATTGCAGCCTAGTCTGACTTGGACAACGACAAAGGAGAAAGCGAGAGGTGGGCTCTCAAGTGATGCCTATGAAAACAGACAACTAAGTTTTACTCTCCCTCTCCTTGTTCTTAAAAAGATTTTAATCTAATCTCATAGAGTAGAAGAAAATAACTCAATGTTCTGAAAATAAATTTCCCCAAGGAGGCCATTAAGGCAGCCCCTTTGTTTCCTGTCATACTCTGAATCAGTTACAAGGACAAACTCTATTTGTTTGGGTACATTAATTTTGCTCAATGGCCTTTCTATAAAATGAGCATCAAATTGATGGGACCGGACCTCAGTAAAGAAGAAGTTCCAATTTTCTCTGGATGGATTGTTCTGGACGTGCAGTGGAAAATTATTATTAATGGTGATTCATGTTTACCATCCAGTGAGCATGAGAGGAAGATGGAGCTTGGAAATGCATCTGTGCCGCAGTCAGCACCGAGTACCATGGACAAACCAGAGCAACGCCCGATCTTTGACTCCTGCTCTGGGAGTCCCCTGGGCCCTTATTTGGGGACTCCTATCTAGTTTTTCTCAGACTGTATTGGGTTGGAGACTTCTGGGAAACTAAGAGGATTTTCATTAAACCTCGGTCAGAGTTGTGTTCAAGCAAGTAGCTTGTGCTGATGAGCTAGCTAGATTCGCCTTTGTGTTTATTCCAAGCCTTCCATTGGACCCATGGTGAGCAGTTCAACATATTCCCCCCTTAGCTGAGCTCAGGGGTGAGAACCTGGCCACCACATGTTCCTGATATACATTGAGGTTTCAAAGGACAGACAAAACAGAGTATGTGTTGGGTGTAGAGTCCCCTTTTCAGGTTAAAAGGTTGAGCGAAGTATACTGGAAAAAGGGGATAATAAAGGAAACAGAAAGTGGCAAACAGACTTCCTCTTCCTGGGGCTCATTCAGAACCCTGCACTGAGTGGACATTGTGGGTTTGCCGGGCAGCTTTCTTCAGCAGTTCTCATCCATGACATGACCTCAGCATGGTAACCTTTATGTTAATCCCACCCCTTAGTCCTTCCTCATTCTCTTCCGCGGAAATAAACAAGACGGACCAATGAAAATGAAACTGGGCTGTCTACTAACTGCTGCACCAGCAGGGGAGTGTGACACTGTCACCTAGGCTGAGGGAGACTTGGTGGCAGCCTAGGACTGGAAAGCTTCATGGTGGTAGATGGGCAGCAGAAGCAGCCAGGCTAGAAGGTGCTGGCCAATGGAAGCTGGAGGCGGCTGACTCCTGGGCGGGGAGGGCATCCTGTGTAATTGATTTAGGGAACGTAACTGGCTTTCTCTGATGGCGGACGAAGATCAGGGAAGATGTCCGGTGTTAATAACATTCTGGCTGTTGCTCTGCAAGGATTGTTTGGCTTTGAAGGCTGTTTGCTAGATATAAGGGGCTGTTTTCTATGGACTGTGGACCAGAGTTCCTTGTCTCCTGTGGTGTGGCCATTGTCTGATTGCTTATTTTGTCTCTCACTTGTTTTCCCTACATAGTTCTGAATGTGTTAATTTTGAAGTCTTCTGTCTTATACACCCCCACTAACAGCCATTAATTCTGCAACCTTCACAGTACATTGTCACAAACTTTCCATTACAAAATATTGCACAGGCTCTAATAGAAAGTCGAGATTTTTGGATGGATGTGTGTGGTGTGCATGCATGTATGCATGTTCACATATGTGTGGGTGCATTCTTATGAAGTCCAGATGTTGATGTTTGTGTCCTCCTCAATCATTCTCTGCCTTAAATATCAAGGCAGAATTATCTCTTGATGAACCCAGAGCTCATTAATTTGGCTAGTCATTTTCACCAGCTCACCCCACGGGGATCTCTTTTCTCCAACTCTCCCAGGCTGGGCATTTTTGTGGGTGCTGGGGATCTGAACTCTGGCCTTTCCATTTGCATGGCAACATCTCCCCAGCCATTCACTGTAAAATAAAATGTATAAAAATAGAGTTAAGCGAAAGGAAGCAGTCTCATAAGCTCCCCCCAGCCACATCCCCGCTGACAAGTTGCTGTTTTCTATGCATGCATAGATGACAGTGTGGTCCCAAAGTGCTTTGTACATCCAGAACTCTCATACAAACAGTGTCAGTGTGTGTTTTCCCCATCAAGGGTTTGCAGAAAGGGAAAGCATGTCTCCTTCAACCCTTACTCTCCCAAGCTTCACATGGTGTGTTTAGCATATCCGCTTGATTAATCATTAATTGAATATTTTATATTGAATCACAGGAAGCTACCTTTTATGAAGGTCAAAAAAATGATCAAATAATGGGCAGTTTGTAAAGCTAAACCTAGTGGGTGTACGGGTGGGAGGGAGAGGCGGGGAGGAGGGACTGCAATGCCTTTAACTGGTGTCAGTTCCGTTCTTTGTAACTATGATGATTTAAGCATCAAGGCGCTGAGTAGATAGATGTGTGTGGCCCCTTCACTGTAAGGGGGAAAATCTGACTTTTTCTCTCAACTTAGCTATGTCTTCCAGCCACTCATGACTTATTTAGCCAATTGTCACCCAGCACCGTGGGTCCTTTCCACTCATGTGTCCACCAACTATTTTATAAAACAACCATCTCTGGCACGAACGGATGGATCATTGTCGTGTTTTCAATTATGTGAGCTTCAGTTTAGGACTCGGACTAAACGTTTTGCAGGACGCTAGAGACGTCTTTTTCTTTCCTGATTAAAAATAAGTATGATAGAGTGGGCCCTGCAGCCCACCTGGGCAGCCCACTAGAGCTGATCCTGTTGTTGGGGGCACAGGTGAGCCAGCCCTGAGGTCAAGAGAGCAGGAGAGCTGACCTGACCCCCACCCTCGTGTCTCCCTATAGTAGTCGGGAAAGAGGGGCACCTCCCCTGGGCAAAACAGTAGAGCTGGCCCTGGTGGTGTGAGTGTGGGTGACCCGGATCTGGGGACCTGAGAGCAGGAGAGCTGGCCCCACTCCTTGCTGCAGGCTCTATTGGATGAGTTAGCCAAGGCAGGGCTGGAGAGCTCATCCCGGCAGTGAAGATGAGGGAGAGCTGGCAGGCTGAGCAACCCAGCCGCCACCCAGACCCAGGACCAGGGCTGTGAGTTGGCCCACTCCAGCATCCACCACATCTACGAACTGTTGGAGCAGGTGAAGGAGACCAACCTATAGATCCAAAACAGCGGGATCTCCACGACACAGGACAACAATAGGATGTCCAAGAGGAGTCCCCGTGAAAGCCCATTATTGGCGGTGTAGCAGAAGCCAGAGGCGCAAGCCAGACAGATGACTCATGGCAACGAACACTTGCAAGTCAAGATGGTAGACTGTGTGACTCAGTGGGCCACACCACAGCTTCCATGACAAGACTCATCTCCTTTTTCTTTTCCTTTCTTTTCTTTTTTTGTGGTTGTTTTTGTTTGGTTTGGTTTTTGGTTTTTCTTTTTAAATTTTTTTTGTGTGGGGGAGCGGAGGTTGCGAGGGCAGAGGGTGGATGCAAGGGGTCGGGAAGATAAGTGGGATTGGAATACATGATGCGAAATCCACAAAGAATCAATAAAAGTAAAAAAAAAAGATGTACATGGCACCTCTCCCCAGCTGTTTTGCAGTTGTAGCTAGTCATTCTTGATCTAAATATGGGACTAGGGTGATCTGTCATTTGCTGTATCGTGTAGAATTTTCAGGAAGAAAAAACAGCATTTTTAAAAAGCCATTTCAGAAGCTTGTGATTAGTTAGACTAAGCATTTTTCAAGTGAACCTTGATCAAATAAAATGTTTTCAATAAACTACATAACAGCTAATCAGTTGTGCCAAGTCCTGTCAATAGGCTTCCTATGATAATTTGTGTGTATAATATCAAGAGAAGAGTTGCCACATAAATCATTTCTAAAGCTGTGACCTCACGTCTTGGTTTTTAAAAACCATAGCTGGCAGCGTGGGATGCAGGATAGGGATCGAGTCAGCTGCCCTGGCTTCCCCTGGTTTCCAGGTCTGTCTTTATAAGTTCTGGGGACTCAGAGGTACTGTCTTCCCTGCTGACACCTCAGCATTCTTCCATTCATTCAACAGTTACAGATGTCCACGGGCTCTGTTATAGCTAGAGCCTGCTGTGGGTGATACAGACCCATGCACAGAACGTTCCCTTTTGCCCTTGAGGCTCTGTGGTTGCAGTGGGAGAGGCAGCAGCCAGGGCTTTGCCGAATCTTCTTTGGGACACCATGGGAGACTCAAAGACATAGGCCCCTTCCTAATTCTGATGCTGTACGTTTGGAGAAAGAAGGGCCCAGGTTTAGGGCTATGCTATTCTGGTTCGGGGAAACTCTGAACTCTTCCTCCTCAATTACCTAACTCTTAAGGAGAATGTGAATACTACAGTCAGGCATCAGTTAAGGATGGGGCTGTGTTCCGAGGACTGTGGTATTGTACCATTGTACAAGTATCACAGGCCTCAATGGTAAGATTGTTGCACACACGGGTCCTATAGCCTGTTGCTCTTAGGCCTCTGTGGTAGTCAGTTTTCATGGTCACTATGACTGGATTGAGAGAAGCCTAGGACACATTAGGAATGCAGACCTCTGAGTGTGTTTGTGAGGCCATCTCCAAAGACGATTGGGTCTGGAGGGTTCTGATGTGTTAGAGGGTCGATCGATTAATAACATGATGGTGTTATTGGGAGGCAGTCTGATAGGAATGGGCCCACCCAGAGGAAATAGGTCACTGAGGGCACGTCCCTGGAGCTTGTTTCTCACCCTGACCCCTTTCCCGGCTTTCCTTTTTCTCCCTCTGCTTTTTGGCTCCTATGAGATGGACGCTTTGTCTCCTTCACTTATTCCTCCCTGTGATGGACAACCATCTCTGAAATCACAAATCCAATCTTCCTTTTTCTGCATAGTTTCTGCAAAATATTTGGCCATAGTGTCAAGGATACAGTCACTGATTAGCACAGGAAAAATGATGCAATCAAAAAATATAAGAGCTAGGCATGGTGGTGCATGCCTTTTAATCCCAGCACTCGGAGAATCTCTCTGAGTTCAAGGCCAGCCTGGTCCATAAAGAGAGTTCCAGGATAGCCAGGGCTACACAGAGAAACTCCGTCTAAAAAGGAAAAAAAAAAAAAAAAAAGAGTGCTTCTCAGTGCTGGGTGTGGTGGTGCATACCTTTAGGTGGGCAGGACTCTGTGAGTTGAGGGCAGCTTGGTTTACCTTGAGTTCCAGAATAGCCAGGGCTACACAGAGAAACCCTGTCTCAAACAAAACAAAAAAACAAAAACCAACCAAACAAACAAAAAAAACCAACAAAAAAAAAAAAAGAGAGAGAGAGAGAGAGAAAATATGAGACAGCTCGGCATGGTGGAGCCAGCCCTGTTGGTGTGGGTATCACACACCTTTAATCCCAGCCTTCAGCAGGCAGAGGTAGACCTGATCTACATGAGTTCCAGTCCATGCTGTGTAACAAGATCCTGCTGCCAGTATACCATGACACGCTTTTTTATAGTAAACTTTTAAAAAAAAAGTAAGTGAGAGAACACCCAAAAATACTAAAGAAATAAATAGAACACATACAAACCAGTAGTATAATAAATTATCATTTGCAGTATACAAAGTGTATGTGCCGTACTTCTACATCATTGGCAATACAATCATTACAGTAGGTGTGTCTACTCCAACACTGGCACAGACACATGTGACATTACCATGACTACCACATCACTAGGCAGGGAATCTTCAGCTTCATTATAATCTTATGGGACATCCATGGCACATGGGGGTTCCCCTAATAAAATGTCACAATGTGGTATATGACTGTCTAGCTTACTGTCCAGTCAGTAACACTTGTTCACAGTTTACATTCATTATCGCAATTAAATGAAGCCATCAGAAGACATTATCTCTTGCATACCTTTTGTAAACTGTAAATATATCATTGAACATTGAAATTCTTTCTCTTTCTTTCCCTCCCTCCCTCCCTCCCTCCCCCCCCCCCCCCCCCCCCCCCCCTCCCTCCCTCCCTCCCTCCCTTCTTTCTTTCTTCTTTCTTTCTTTCTTTCTTTCTTTCTTTCAAGACAGGGTCTCCCTATATAGCTCTGGCTGGCCTGACCAGGCTGGCCTGGAACTCATATTTACCTGCCTCTGCCTACCAAGCACATTAAAGGTGCCTGTCATCATGATCAATAACATTCTTTTTTATTTAGAAGACAGAAAAGAACAGGAGGAGGAAGAGAAGAAAAACAACTTAGGCAGATTCAAGGAGAGGAATGTAAAAAAACAATGTTTCCCAGCCTGGTCTATGGTTTCAGGACAGGCTCCAAAGCTACACAGAGAAACCCTGTCTGGAAAAAACCCAAAACAACAACAACACAAACAATGTTTCTTGGTTAAAGGGTTAAACCCAGAGAAGTTTTGTAGCTTTCCTGTGGTCTAGAGGGCTTGTCCACAGCATCAGCCTGGATCTTTCACTTTCTGCCATGCTAATGTACTGGCACTAACAGAGAAGCATTGAAAAAATACCCAGGTTTAGCCAGGTGGTGTTGGTAAGTGCGCACGCCTTTAATCCCAGCACTTAGGAGGCAGAGCCAGGCGGACCTCTGTGAGTTCAAGGCCAGCCTGGTCCACAGAGCAAGATCCAGGACAGGCTCCAAAGCTACACAGAGAAACCCTGTCTCAGGGGAAAAAAATACCCAATAAAATAATAAAAGTACCCTAATAAAATGTGCCTGAAGAACAGAGGACAGAACAAGGCACTATATTAAACATAGAGGCTAGACAGTGGTGGTACACACCTTTAATCCTAGCACTTGTGAGGCAGAGATCTCTGTGAGTTCAAAGCCACCCTGGACTACATGAGATTGACTCCGTCTAGGAGAGAAAACAGAGACAGGCAGTGGTGGCGGAGAAAGGTATGTAAGGTGTGAGGAGACAGGAACTAAAGGTTTTTCGCCTGAGGAACCCCTTTCGGCTAGAGGCCTTTTGGCTTTCAGGCTGAAGAGTCCTAGAGGTAAGACATGGCTTGTTCCTTTGTCTCTCTGGTCTTTCAGCATTTACCCCAATATCTGGCTCCGGTTTTTTTTTTTTTTTTTGTTTTGTTTTGTTTTGTTTTTACTAAAAGACCAATTTAAGATTCGAGAAACACTCTGTCTCAAACCCCCCTCCCCCCCCCCGCCTCCCCCCCTCCTCCCAGTCCCCCCCAAAAGATTCTAGCAACACCCAGGCATGGGTCTCCCCTGAGGCAACTGAATTGTAACCTTTGGGGTGGGGCTTTCAAGAATGAAACTCCCTCCAGCATTGTGAAGCCAGGGCAGAAAAGCAAAGCCCCAAGACATGCTTTTCCAGCTCAGCACCTGGAGTTCTGCCAGGCAGGCATGTCAAGTTGCTCTGCGTGGGTGGTAGTGGTTCACCGAGCTTCCCTCCCTCATTCGGGAAGGTGCCCGTGGCGTGTGTGCCCAGTGCTGTGTGTGGCAGGTGGATAGCGGATCCACCCTTTGCCACTGACAAATGGCATGGCCAGCATTTAATATCTTTTACAGTTGTAATAAAATCGTTTTATAATCGAGTACTTCTCAGGGTACAGAATATCTTCAAGAGCATTATCTCCTTGAAATAAGTGTACATGCAAATGCAGATAAAAAGAAACACATGCTTATCATGGGACTAGTTAGTAGAAAGCATAGAAAAGCTTAAAGAGGACATGTCCTCGAGACCAGCAGTATCCCAGTAGGAGGGTGAGGAGGAGAGATCACTGAGCCCGGGAGTTCAGGGCCAGCCTAGGTGATGTACCAGGAACCCCATACTTAAATACAACATCAATTTGAGTTTGAGGCCAGCCTGGTCTACACATCCAGTTCCAGGACAGCCAACTATACAAGAAACCCTGTTTCAACACTGCCTCCCCAGAAAAAACATCTCCACCAAACCCCCCTAATTTTAAGAAAGAAATTCTCAAATCTTTTTTATTACCCAAAGGCAACCATACTTAATAATTCATACAATTCCAATTGTTTATAATGGATTTTAAAAAACTGTCATAAGATTACATGTTCATTGTTGTAAGGATTCGATCCTTAATTATGTCATCAGCCTATGACGGCGTCCCAGCCTAAAAAGCGGGTGGGCCCTCTGTGCGTCCCTCTCTTTCCTTTCTGCTCCTTCCTTTTGTCTGTCCTTTCTCTGCCCCCTCTCTCTCCCTCTCTCTCTCCTCCACTCTCTCCCAAATAAAGCTCTAAAAAGTAACCATGGCCTCTGATTCTTCTGATCAACACTCTCCTCTGCCTGCATGGCCGCTGTGGATGGGATTTAACCAACAATTGTAAAACAAAATCCAAATACACATTACTGAAGATACACATTACACAACATACTTGGGTTGCAGAATATAGAGAAGTCAAGCTGGAACTAACATGGAAACTTCCTCCTTGCTGGGCAGCTGGTGCTGGATGTTGTTAGGTAGACCACTTGGGAAGAAAAGTCATCAATGGCCTTACCCGGCATTGAACCCCGAATGCTACAATACTGACCTGCTGGGCAAGTTGATCCCACTGGTGAAATATTGTCATGAAGGTTATGGGGGTAAGCAACCACTTTCTAATTAGATTAGAGGCCTGTTGAACAGTAGGGAACTCATGCCTGGCACCACAAAAACTGTCAACAGTACATGGCTAAGGAGGTTGTAGGCCCTAGAGGGGAACCTATTACTGTGGTTTTGCTAAGTGGACATGTTATTGTAAAGGGGCCCCCAAAATAGCTTGACCACACAGCAGCCATGGCAGGCTTAGGGGCCTAGACATGGCTTCTGAGACAGTCTTACTGGCAGGCAACACCCAGATCCAGGAAAAGCCTCAAGCTGATATCACCCAGGGATCCACCCAGGAATGAAGCAATAACTAACATTCCAACCATTAGGTGGCCAGATGTCCTTGAGTCTAGCACACACTTATTTTTGTTTTACAGATACCCTTAGACAATTGTCAGCCAATCAGGGTCCTGAACCCTGGAAATGCCCTCACCCCAACCTCTGCTATGATAAAAATCCCACCCTGCCGGGTGGTGGTGGCACACGCCTTTAATCCCAGCACTTGGGAGGCAGAGGCAGGCAGATCTCTGTGAGTTCAAGGCCAGCCTGGTCTCCAAAGTGAGTTCCAGGAAAGGCGCAAAGCTACACAGAGAAACCCTGTCTCGAAAAACCAAAAAAAAAAAAAAAAAAAAAAAATCCATGCTGTCTTCTTCACCGCTGCGTTGGACAGACAGAGGTGAGCCGACTTAAATAAGCTCTTTGTTTTACATACATTCTCTCTCGTGTCTTTTGGGGGTCTCCGAGATCTGGGCATCACAGTTATAAATATGTGTGTCTCTATCCATAGACTAGTGCTGCTCACAGCTTTGGTCAGAGAACCTTTTACAGTGGACAGTAGTCAATGCAGAGACTCATAACTGGTAAAAAAATGCTGAGATGAGCCTGGACTACCAAGTGAGTTCCAGGAAAAGGCGCAAAGCTACACAGAGAAACCCTGTCTCGAAAAAAAAAAAATGCTGAGATGAAATGCTTATCTCTAAAAGAGGCATTTGTGTCAGACTCTAGGAGGCTCAGGGAACATCTCAGAATAGGGGACAGGAGAATATAAGAGCTGAAGGATGGGGAAGGGTGCTGGGAAACACTGTCTTTTGGACATGACATGGCTCTTCGTCTCATTAACTCACAGTAGCTGCTCCCTTTCATAAAACCTACACAAGATCAAGCCAGTCAGCATCCTAGCAGGGGTGAGGCAGGGGCTCAGAGGCCCCACCCCTAGCTGAGGAGATATTGGTGGCTACTTGGGGCCTGGTCATTTTTCTTTGAGGGCTTGTCTGCTGGCAATGTCTGTTGCCAATGTTCCAGTGGCTAGCTCCATACCCATGGGCACCTGGCCAACACTAATTGGACTCTGATGGACTCCGTGGGTTAAAAGGACATGAAGGTGGGATGAAGTAGTTCATGGTAAATATGATCTAGATACATTGTATACTTCAATGAACTTCTCAAAGAATAAAGAAAATATTCCAAAAATAAAACAATGAACTAAAACAAAAATCGGATACAGAGTTCATAAAGTAAAATCATGAAAGTTCCTGCCCTTCCCTACCTCTGCTCCGACACCAGCTTTTCTTCCCAACTGCCAAATTATCTGCATCAGAGATAAACATTGCTAGGAATTTTTTCATGCCGATCTTGAACTTCAGGCTTTTCATACTGATGTACAAGGTTTAAGTGTTGTTTTTCTGGGCTGGACTCTTCTGTTCTGTTGAGGCAGGGTGTCTTAGAGTTTCTATTCCTGTGATGAAACACCATGACCAAAAGCACCTTGGAGAGGAAAGGGTTTATTGCACTTCCAGCTTGGTTCATCAGGTTCATCATGGAAGGCAGTCAGGACAGGAACTCAAACAGGGCAGGAACCTGGAGGCAGGAGCTGAAGCAGAGGCCATGAAGAGGTGCTGCTTACTGGCTTGCTCCTCATGGATTGCTTGTCCTGCTTTCTTTGTTTTGCTTTGCTTTTCTCTGAGAAGGCCAGGCAAATACCATGACAGGCTCCAAATGACCCAGTTAAGAATGAGACCTCAGTTCCTGCTTCTTGAAACTGAGCAGACAGTTTCTGAGGAAGCCACGAGCAAAGGACAATCAATTATTAATGACTCTGATAGCAACTCAAGGTATACTAGACCTGAGCCAACCCTGCACAGCCCCATAGTAGCTCAAGGTAATGACCACATAAGGACAAAGCCTAGGACTTGTCCAGGCCTGCCCCTAAATGGAAAAGCTATAGCCTTAACTAGCCCTTGCTAGCTCTAGCCAGTTAGGAATGTACTAACATAATTGCCACTTGCTTAAGCCAATTGTCGATACAATGACCTAACTGCCCTAAGACCTCCCCTTAGTTGTGCTTAAAAGATGCCTGCACTTAGCCAGGCGGTGGTGGTGTGCGCCTTTGATCCCAGCACTCAGGAGGCAGGGGCATGAGGATCTCTGTGAGTTCGAGGCCAGCCTGGTCTACAGAGTAAGATCCAGGACAGGCACCAAAACTACACAGAAAAACCCTGTCTCGAAAAACCAACAACAAACAACAAAAAAAAAAAGCCTGCACTGTCTCTCTTGAGGTCTTTGCCATTTTGTACAGGTGTATGACCCCACATGCATGCTGGTATAATAAACTCTTTGTGTTTGCATATGTGGATGGTGGTCTTTTGTGGGATTCTCCAGGACCCTAACATTCTCCTTTCCCCTGCCTCCCTCTCTTTCTCTCTCTCCTTTTCTTTCTTCCTTCCATCCTTTCTCAGAATGTCCCCCAGTTTGCTATGTAGACCAGGCTGCCCTCATAGCTGGCCTGCAACTTGCTTTCTTATAGTACCCAGGACCACAAGCCCAGAGGTTGTTCCACCTGCAATTAACTGGGCCCTTCCACATCAATCAATAATTTAAAGAAGTCAAACTGGGCGGTGGTGGTGGTGTACGCCTTTAATCCCAGCACTTGGGAAGCAGAAGCAGGTGGGTCTCCTGGCCAGCCTGGTCTACAAAGCAAGTTCCGGGACAGTTAGAGTTACACAGAGAAACCCTGTCTTGAAAAAAAAGAATGATCTACAGCCAAACCTTATGGAAGTGTTTTCTCAATTGAGTGAGGCTCTTTCCTCTCAGATGACTCTAGCAGTTTATGTCAAGTGGACATAAAAATCACCACTGCACAGGGTCTCATTTGATGATGACCTCAAACTTGTGATTCCCTTGAGTCAGTCTCCGAGTGCTGAGATTTCAGATATACATCACAAGTCTGGGTCCAGTTTTTCACTGTTATGAATTGTGCGATTGCTATCTTTGCATATCTGTTCTTTTCTTGTGTATGTTGGCAAGCTCTGTGCATAAATTCACACTCCAGGAGAGGGTGTTTGTAGAATTATGAGCTATCTCTGGCTTATAGTTACTCTGGACATTGTTGTACATGACTCTAGCAGACACAGGGTTTATCTCTCTTGAGTGTGTGAGCTTCGGTACTGTTTCCTGTCTCTTCGAGGAAGACAGGTTTTGAAAGTTATTGCTATGGTTGAGATGTGTTTGTTCATATTGATAGAAGCTTGTTCCCAGTGCGACAGTGTTGGGAGGTAGCAGGCCCTTGAATATGTGGGGCCAAGTGGGAGATGATTGGACTATCGGGAGCATTAGCCTTGCATAGATTAAGGTGAATTCCTGAGAGCAAGTGTTATAAAAAGCCTGGGCCCTGAATCTCTCTGGCTTCCTTTTTCATCACGTGGCCTACCTCATGGACCCCTTTCATGTGGTCATCTACCATGCTGTAACACAGCTATGGGGACTCAGTCAAAGGCTGGACAGTTGGGCTACTCAACCTTTGACTCGCAGCCTCCAAAACAGTGAAATGAGCAAACCTCTTTCCTTTATGAAACGCTCGGCCTCTCCCACGTTGTAACAGCCGCAGACAATAGATTAGTACAGTGATCTACTTATTCAGTAAGGGTTGAGTGTATGTGACGATGAGTTTTAACTGCCAACTTGACACAATCTAGAATCCCTTGGGAAGGGGAGCCTCAACGAGGAATTGTCTAGATTGGGTTGGCCTGTAGGCATGCCAGTGAGGGGATTTATTTATTTATTTATTTATTGGTTTTTCTTTTTCTTTCTTTCTTTCTTTCTTTTTTTTTTTTTTTTTTTTTTTTGAGACAGGGTTCTGTGTAGCTTTGCGCCTTTCCTGGAACTCACTTGGTAGTCCAGGCTGGCCTCAAACTCACAGAGATCTACCTGGCTCTGCCTCCTGAGTGGTGGGATTAAAGGCGTGCGCCACCACTGCCCCGCCTTATTGGTTTTTCGAGACAGAGTTTATCTGTGTAGCTTTGGAGCCTGTCCTGGATCTCGCTCTGTAGACCAGGCTGCCTCAAACTCACAGAGATCCACCTGCCTCTGCCTCCCAAGTACTGGGATCAAAGGAGTGTGACACCACCACCCGGCAAGGGTTTTTTTTTTTAATTGTATTAATTGAGGTGCGACGATCCACCCTGATTGGGGAAGCACCATCTCAGGGCTAAGGGCCCTGGACCAAATGAAGAGGCGAGAGCCAGCCAAGCACCAGCATGCCAGAGTTCATCTGTCCCCTTCTTCTGACTTCAGAGTTGATATGATCAACTGCTTCCTGGTCATGCCAAGTAACTTTCCTGTGATGATCGGCTGGCATCCGGAACCCTGAGCAGGCAAACCTTCCCCCTTCTGTTGTTTTTGTCAGGATGTTTTATCATAGCAGTGGGGAGGAACCTAAGGCATGGCACCCTGCAGGCATTAGCCCTGAGCTGGGAGGAGTCCCAAGGTCAGTTAAGTGAGAGGATCAAAGGTGTCATTAAGATTCCCTTCTCATCATCTTTGGTGGAATACTGACCTTTCTCTTTAGGTTTGCACCCCTGTGGTCTCAAGATAGCTCCCACAGCTCCTGTATGTCATTCCGTGACTGTATCTGAACACAAGGAAAAGGAAAGTGGGGAGGCTCCCCTCGTGACCATGCATTTTATTGTGTTGTTTAGTGTGGAAGAAATAATTTCCCCAATTCCCAGCATGCTTACCCCCTGTGCCCATCGGCTGGGTGGAGTGATCAGCTCAGGCCCCAGCAGCAAGGATGTCTGAGACAGTAGACCAGTATTTTGAATGTCCTGAGACACACGTGAAGCCTGGAGGAAGTAAGGGAAATTGTTGTCAATGTTAGCACTTAGGGATCTGTACTGGCCTGCCCTTAGGGTCCTGAGAGGACATAATACCTCAGCTGCAGTTACTAAGAGCACCTGCTGTGCGCATTTGCTATGTTTCCTTATAAAAGGTGGGCCTTGTACACCTCCTGTCTCTCTCTCTCTCCTTTCTCTTCCCTTCCTGGTCCCTAGGGACCCGTCCCTGTCCCCTTCTCTGCCCATAATAAACCTCCTACGTGGGCCCTGTTGTATGGTGTGACTCCTTCCCGCCATTTTTAAAATACGACAATCAATTCATACCTACAGTGCCTGCCTTAACTGCTGGCAGCATTTTAAACTTGGGTAAGTAATTCTCTCCTTTTGCAGCTTTCCCACCAGAAAACCAGAGACATTAACACTTGCTTTGAAGACTAGAGTCAGTATTAAGTGAAATGACTGAGTGTGGGGGCACGTGATAGGGATCAGTAAATGCTAACACTCTTTCTTGGTACTCATCCTATTCCCATAGTGCTCCATCTTTGTAGAAATTCCACTAAGAATCAAGTAAGCAAGAGGCCAGGGGGAAAAAAGCAAAGAGAGACAGAGAATGCATTTCATGTTACAATACAAGTCTGTGCAATTTATCAATGATGTGGCTGAAGAAATCAGAGTTTATTAGTCCAGGATGCCAGAGAGAATGTGGAAATTTGAGCCAGTTACAGGGAGATGGATAGCAGTTAACCAAATTGTGCGGCTCCACACATACATAAAAAATATGATCGGGCAAAGGATATCAGATACCAAATGGGCTTTATTTTTAACTGTTTGTTTTAATAGTTCATGAAAATATGGTGGTGCTTTTTATGGGTGTAATGAATTTTAGGCATGTGAGACTTCATGTAGCTTTCTAGTGCTAAATCTTTTTAGTGGAGCAATAGGAGACTTAGTGCACAGTTGTCTCTCTGTCTCCTGGCTGCTGATTCCTCCAGGTTCTAAACTCTGCAGGGTGTGGGTGTGGGTGGAAGGGGTGATTGGTTCAGGACTTAAGACCTGGGGAATAGATCAATCCCTAATGAGTTTAATTTGCCTTCTTTGGATTGAGTCTCATTTCTTCTATACAAATCTTTTCCCTCTCCCATGTAAGGCACATGTGGCTATTTTGGTTTTTGGAGTGTTTCAGGGGCAGCTGCTAATATGTGGGTCACAGAGTAGGTGACTATTTAGAACTGGGAGCTAAGTCCTTTATATTCTAGGAAGACACAAATTTGAAAGGTTACAGGTCATTGATCTGGTTTATAGAGTGGAGTTTCACATGCTGGTAGCTTGGAGGTGATTGGCTCTTTAAGAGAGGCGTGGTGGGAGGCAGTTGGGTCATTGGAAACATTGCCTCTTAGGCTTCAATATCAGAAACTCAGCTTAACTTCTTGACTATAAAAAGAGAATTGATTGGTCCCAACAACTAAAAATGTCTAGGCCACACTGACTTCAGATATGGCTAGTTCTAGAACAGTGGTTCCCAACCTTCCTAATGCTGTGAGCCTTTGATACAGTTCCTCATGTTGTGGTGACCCCCAAACCATAAAAGTATTTCACTGCTACTTCATAACTGTAATTTTGCTACTGTTATGAATCATAATGTAAATAAATATTCATGTTTTCTGATGGTCTTAGATGACCCCTGTGAAAGGGTCGTTCAACCCCCAAAGGGGTCGCAACCCAGATTGAGAACCACTGATCTCGAAGGGTTAGTTTGCATGTCTCCTGTCTTGCCTGTTTTCCTCTATTTTGGCCTCAGATAAGGCAATCCCTAGTTCTGACAGGGTACCTGTCAGCACTTAGTCTTAGCAAATCCAGCAGGAATAAAACAAGCATAAACACAAACAAACACCATATCGGAACTTTCCCAGTATTTCCAGGAAAAGAGATCCAATCTAGATGAAAGCAGTAAGGACAAAGCTGATGCTGAGCCAGCCAGTGCCAGTGCAGAAGGACCATGATTGACAGTTGGCATCAGATTGGCAGTGCTACATCTCATACTTGCTATTTGGGGGAAAGAAGTGGCAAACGACTGATCCTGTTGGCTCTTTTGTAGAATCTTGTTCCCCCTCATCTTTGTTTCCCTTCTTTGACGCTGGAAACTCTCAAGTAGCATCTGGGTGAGAGCTGATATTGCTTGGGGGGGATGAGGTTGGTAGCGCTGCTGAGATGAGCCTGTGCCTGAAGTGAGAGAGGAGAGCGTGTGACGTTGCACGTTCTGTCTAGTCAGTGCTCATTTGTTAGAGGCTGTGCTGAGTTGCTTGGATGTTTCTGTTTGAAAACTGAGGGAGCAAAGATGTCCCTGTGTGTCCTAAGTGAGAGAAGAGAATACTGTGTTTATGCTTGTTTTATTCCTGCTGGATTTGCTAAGACTAAGTACTGACAGGTACCCTGTCAGAACTGACGGCGTTCAGTTTCACCCTGGAGGGAAGTCAGTGGAAGAGGTAAGGTGGTTCCCATGTCAAAAGAAAGGCTAGTCTCCAAGGTCTTCAGAAACAGACCTACAGGACACCAAGAATCTCCTTCTGGAAACACCCCAAATCACTGGGTTGGGGGATCTCTGAATCGAGGGAAAGGTTTAGAAAACTTGTAAAGGCTGTTTGTATTCTGCTTAGAATTGAATGTTGATTCTGATATTTGCGCATTGCAATGAATCTAAGGAAAACACAGCATTGTGGTCAGTGTAGAGGTGGTTAGGATGAACCTTAATATATCAGTATATAACTGATATGTCTGTGTTGTAGTTTGTTGTCTAAAGTCTCATGATGCTGGACGCCTTGCCTCTGGGGTAACAGTGGGTATTGGCATCTTTAGGAAATGGTCTAAGTGGAGGGTATGTCAGTCAGGGGCTCTACCTTCAAGAAGAGAATGATGCTTTCTCATGGGACTGGGTCAGGCCTTGTGGGTCTGGATTAGTCACTGAGAGGATGGGCTGACAGTAAGCCTGGTAAGACAGTAAGACTCCCTAGGTCTTCTTACATGTGTCCCTGCTATGTGATGCTATCTTCCATGAGCTCCTCACCAGAGTCAAATAAATGTCGGGCCATGTTTCTTGGCCTCCAGATCCTTTCTTTAATAAAGTACTTAGCCTCTGGTAGTTTGTTATAGCAATACCAAGCAGGCTAACACGAAGTATTTGTAGAAAGAGAAAGATGTCTGTAACAAGTATGAAAATAAGGAGATTCATAATGTTAATTTGCTTGGTTATAACAATTATTTTGCTGCATATATTTATTAAAACATTACATTGTACATCTAAAACATTCATTAACTCAAAAGGCTAAACATACTATACATTGCATATGAGCTCCAGGATAGCTGTAAATGTGACCCAACATAAAACTGTAAGCTTATTTAAAACATTGACGATTTGTTTTGTTTCATTTTGCTGTTGTTTGTTTTGCAGTTCTTATGCATGAACTTTTTAGATAATGTTGTATTCCAATGTCAATAGGTTGGACACACCTTGTTTACTTCTAAAGGTACAAGTATTTGCATATAGAAAATGTTTCAATGGCTCTATATAAAGGATAATAACAGGATATTACTCATTGGATAGTGTTTTCAAAGATACTTGTTTTTTCTCTATATATCATTTGATATTTGATACTTTTCAGCAATGGGTATGTATTACTTTTATGAACAGAAGAAACAAACTGTCTTTAATGCTGTTTTGAAAGTATCCAGAAGTATCATCAGTCTCAGGAGATGGACTTTGGAGCCTGGTAGTAGGTTATCCATGACACAGGGAAGTCCTATAGCACAAAGGTTATCCCAGATAGCAGGACAACAGTGTTTTACTTCCTGCCCCAGTTGACCTAGCTAGATGCTAGCTCTGGTGTCCTGTGTTATGTAGAAGTTAAGGGGCTTCCTAAGCTTGACTTGCCTATTGGATTGTTATGGGCTCAATCCCTTACCTGTAGCCCCATGCTTTCTTCAGAATGTGATTCTATTTGGAGATAGATATTTCTCTCTCTCTCTCTCTCTCTCTCTCTCTCTCTCTCTCTCTCTCTCTCTCTCTCTCTGTGTGTGTGTGTGTGTGTGTGTGTGTGTGTGTGTGTGTGTGTGCTACATGTGTGCAGGAGTCTGCAGAGATCAGGAGGGGAGATGAATCTCCCGAAAAGCTCGAGTTTAAGGCAGCTGTGAGTTGCCCAATGAGTCTTCTAGAAGAGCAGTAAATGCTTTTTGGCATGTTTATTTTCATTGTGAAGACCAGGCTAGCCTGGAACTCGGGGACATGCCTGTCTCTGCCTCTCAAGTGCTTGGATTAAAGGCATGTGCTATCTTGCCTGGCTACAAATACTGTGAGCCATCTCTCCAGTCCAGGAGACAAACTTTTAAAGACGTGTTAACTCATTAGAACAATACTCCAGTCAATCTGACAAGTGCTTCTATAAGAAATTCAGATAGACAGAAAGACCCAAAGTGTCCTCATATACAACAAAAGCCACTGGAGACTGTGAGGACAAGACAAACATCTATAAGCCAAGAGAGAGGACATCAAACAGGCTGGCATCTTGACCTTGGCTCCCAAGCCTGGAGAACTGTAGGAAGTATATTTCTGTTGTTAAAGTCAGCTGGGCTGTGATATTTTGTTACATTTGTTCTAGGACATAGGGCACCAGTACAAAGATATCCACTGTATTCAGTGTTTGTCTCATGAAACATAGAAATATTTTAGCTAGTCACTGTCACATATGATCTCTCCTTCATTCTGAATACCTTTCTTCAACAAGTATTTCCTAGACAAAACTGTCTCCGTTTATGATCTCATGTAATTATATGCCTCCTCCATTTCACTCCATCCCATTTCAGAACATACATTTATTCAATTAAAAATAGGTGCTTAAGTCAATGATTCATCCTTGAAGTCGAGACATGCAGCAGCATGATGGCAACATTACCCCGTGTGCACTGTTGAAGAGCCCTCAGTTAATTTGTTTGGTATTTCCTGCAGCTATATTGGGCAAGCCTGGGCTTATTTATTTGACTTTTATTTTTTGGATGATGCCTTGAGCATTTTAGGTAAGCACTATCCTACTGAGCTATATCACCAGGATAAAGTTTAAGTTTCCTTATTTACAGATCATGCTTCATTGACTATTTTGGCACTTTGTGTGTTGAGTTATTGATAGGAAGAGGCGTTCAATTCTATTACTTAACAGGAAAATGACAATTCAAATCCACAATATCGCTATCCAGTAGAGTGGACAGGTCATGAAGATGAACACTACTAAATGTTGACGAGGGTATAATACAACTGGAATTTGTCATACGTTGCTGGTGAGAATGCAGAAACTGCAGTGACTGGCAACCTGTATGACATTTTTGTTTTAGGACTTGCGGATTGAACCCAGAGCCTCACATGTGGTAAGCAAGAACTGAGCTACATCCCCAGCCCTTGACATTATCCTTCAAAATTAGATGTGTCGCTATTCAATCTGGAAATTCTACTTCCAGGTACCTAAGCAAGGGAGATGAAAACATAGGTCCAAACAAGAATGCATGCATAGCTGCTTTATCCTAACAGCCCCAAGCGGAAACACTCAAACGTCCATCACTGTTAAATGGGTAAACTGAGTATAACAGATCCATGCCACAGAAAACCACCCATCAGAAGCAGAGAACGGCTCAGTAGCTGAGCAGGAGCCTAGCAAATGCAAAGGCGGGCTCCCTCAGCAGAACTGCAAATAAAATAACATCAAGGAGCCCTCCCAGCAGTAAATAAATAATAAATAAAATAAGAGCTGTATTGACATAGATAAAATCAATACATCTCAAAGGTATGGTTTTAAGAGAAAAGTCAATCACGAAAACCTCCACACAAGATAAATCCATTTATATGCAAAATAAAGTAGCTGGGTGTGATGGTGCATGCCTGGAATCCCAGTGTTTTGGAGACAGAGGCAGGAGAATCAGAAGTTAAAGGTCATTCTTAGTGTGGTGATTTATATGTAATTGGCCCCCATAATCTCCCAGGGAGTGGCACCATTAGGAGGTGTGGCCTTGTTGGAGTGGGTGTGGCCTTGTTGGAGGAAGTGTGTCACTGTGGGGGTGGGCTTTGAGGTTTCCTGTGCTCTGGATACTGCCCAGTGTCTCAGTTGACTTCCTGTTGCCTGCAAGATGTAGCAGTCTAAGCACCATGTCTGCCTGCACACCTGCATGCTCCCCACCATGATGATAATTGACTGAACCTCCAAAACTGTACTCGAGGCACCCCAATTAAATGTTTTCCTTATAAGTGTTGCCAAGGTCATGGTGTCTCTTCACAGCAATAAAAACCCTAAGACACTTAGCTACAGAGTAACTTTGAGGGTGGTCTGAGCTACAAAAGACCCTGTCTCAAAGTTAAATTAAGCCTGAAATCAATGATTGTCCACAGCCAAAGTGAGGGAATTAAATATGTTCTAGTCAGGTGTATGTAGCAGGTGCCTGAACTAAATGAACTTATCAAGAGCAAACAGGCGGCTCATAGTATTGACGGGTCCAGTCCATGGTCAGCTGGCCCCATTACGTATGGCTTGGAAGCAAGAAAGAACAGAGATGAACTGAATGGTGGTGGCCCTTCCTCCCCTCCCTCCCCGCCCCTTGACCTAAAACCTCTTACCAGGCTTCATATTTTAAAGGTTCCGAAGAAAATAAAAGGCCAAAAGTAAGAAGCAAAACCATCCACTCTCTGACCTTAACCAGACCTTAACAGCTGGAGCCCGACCCAGTGACTCGTGATGCCCTGTATGATCAATTAAAGCCTGACTTCCAATTGTCCCTAGTGCCTTGCCCCAAATGGCCAGTCTCGGGAAAGACAAATGGTGTCATAAAATTTACTACCTGACAAGATAGCGAGCTGCCCATATCTTCTCTCCTCAAATGAAAAGCCCAGGAGTCAATGACAGGTAACTTCATCTAACTGCTATAAAAAGGACCCCCTTCCCCTCCAGCAGGATCTCTTTCTCCTTCTCCCTCTCCTCTCCCTCTCAGTATTCTTCATTTCTCTCCACAGTGTCTATTCTTTCTTAAACCTTTTGTATCAGTTTTGGTCTGGTAAACACTCTTATTCCTGTGCCCTGAGCTTGTTCCCAGCACAAATTCTAGCACCTTCCAGTAGCTGGGGACCAAGCATTTAATACATGGACATTTGAGGGACTCTCTAGGCCCATATATATGCAAATGTGAGCAAAGTCTCTTCCTATTTTGATTTTTGCTGAAGTATTGCTCAAAAATTTGTGTGTGTGTAATGTGTGTGTATATGTGTGTGTGTATGTGTGTGTGTATTGTGTGTGTTATGTGTATGTATGTGTGTGTGTATATGTATGTATTGTTGTGTGTGTGTGTATGTATGTGTTGGTGTGTGTGTGTGTGTGTGCGCGCGCACAAATGTGTGGAGGTCAGAGGAACAGGTTTTCTTCTCCTTCCATCATGTGGGTTTGGGAGATTAAGCTCAGGTGATCAGTCTTGGTGGCAGGTGACTTTACTGCTGAGCCATCTTGCTGACCCCAAAGTATACTTTTGTATGCAACATCAGCGTTGTCAGAATAGTTTTTGATTCAGTTACTCTGTGCGTGTATAAAAATATTTACAAATTTTGGCAAGTATAGTTTGTTTTGAGTAGCTAAAATTATGATTTTTTTGACAGAATGCAATTATGAGTTATGTACATTGTAGCTGAAGTTTTCCTGGTCCTGCCAGACTCTCACGGCCCTGCAGCTGCTTGGACCCAAGTAAGCACACAGAGGCTTATATTAATTATAACTGCTTGGCCATTAGCTCAGGCTTATTACTGACTAGCTCTTACACTTAAATTAACCCATAATCCTTATTTATGTTTAGCCACATGGCTTGGTGCCTTTTCTCAGTTCTGCCTTCACATCTTGCTTCCTCTGTTTCTGGCTGGCGACTCCTGACTCAGCCTTCTTCTTCCCAGAATTCTCCTCTCTGCTTATCCTGCATATACTATACTTCCTGCCTGGCTACTGGCCAATCAGAGTTTTATTTATCAACCAAATCAGAGCAACACACATTTACAGCATATAGAAAGACATCCCTAGCAATATGTACCAACCACATCCAATTGGAGACCTATCAAATAAAAACACCAAATTTTTCAAAATTTGTGTTTGTATTAGAATCACGAAAATCCTTCGTTTTTTTTTTCACTCTGGAAGTTTTAATTGATAATAGTGTGACAACCATAATTTAATCTTTGAGAAGATAAATTTCAAAAAAACTTCAATTCTATCGGCTGTGTGGAAAAACACAAACAGTGATTAAGGTGAGCTGGTTTTCTATCTGAAGCAAGTGACAGTGACATACAACGCTGATCTGTGAGGGTTTTTTTGAGACAGGGTTTCTTTGTGCCTTTCCTGGAACTCACTCTGTAGAACAGGCTGTCCTCGAACTCACAGAGATCCGCCTGCCTCTGCCTCCCAAGTGCTGGGATTAAAGGCGCGTGTCACCACAGCCTGGCTGTTGTTCTTATTAAGATAGGATCTTGCTATGTGGCCTAGGTTGACTTTGAATTCATGATCTTCCTGCTCCTGCCTCCAAGTGCTGGCGTGCTCCATCATGCTTACTAGGTTTTTCTTCTTCCCACAAACTACCACTTTTTCTACACACCTGAGAGTAGAATGGGAGACAATAACAAAGACGTCTGTCACAGAATGATAAACAAGCTCTCCCTCTGCAGCCACCCATTCTGAGTGCCGTATTGGAGGTCTTTACATAGTCTGAGTACACGTCTTTGTTAGATATGTGTTACGATTTTTTCTCCCAGACTCTGGCTTCCTTTTCATTTCCTTGATTGTGTTTTTTACAGTAGAAGTGTAGAACAGTGATAAATGTAAATATGTCAGGTTATTTTTACACTTACCACTTTTGGTGTCCTGTTTAAAATGAGTTATTTTCTTTAAAGAAATGTTTGTGTGTGTGTGTGTGTGTGTGTGTGTGTGTGTGTGGTGTGTGTGTGTTGTGTGTGTGTGTGTGTGTGTGTGTGTGTATGTGTGTGTGTGTGTGTGTGTGCGTGTAGGCCATAAGGTGCCCTGGAGTTACAGGTGGTTGTAGGCTGCCTGACATGGGTATTGGGCACTGAATTCAGGTCTTCTGGAAAGAGCAGCAACCATGCTTTGAGTTGTGTCTCAAGCCCCTAAAGCAGGTCACTTTCTTTCTTTCTTTCTTTCTTTTCTTTCTTTCTTTTTTTTTTTTTTTTTCCAGAGCTGAGGACAGAACCCAGGGCCTTGCACTTGCTAGGCAAGCGCTCTGCCACTGAGCTAAATCCCCAACCCCAAGCAAGTCACTTTCTGAAAAGCGCTTGGTGATAGGAATATTAATTTTGATGGAGTCTAGGGTATAATTTTTTTTCTTTTGAAGTGAGTGTTTTTGTGTTTCTGCTAAGAAATTTTGCCTACCCCAAGGCTAGAAAGTTATCGTTCTGTCTTCTTTTCTAAAAGTATTGTAATTCTAGCTTGTATGTTTGGTGTGTGATTAATCTCCAATTACTGGTTGTAAATAATGTAAACCTATATTATACCAAGCAGTTTATTTAATAACTGTGTCTCATTTACTATCTGCAAAGTATTAAAAGTCTGCCTCTGAGAGCAAACATTGAGTTAAATAAGTCAATAGAATTTGTCACATAGTAGGTGTTGAATTAGCAGTTCAATCAAGATCATTTTTTAATTTTTGTGCATCCCTGGAAAATGATCCAAAATCATCCTCCTGCCCATTTTTCTCTTGTTCCCATTACTAGACAAGACCACCAATTAATATAAAGACAGATCCTAAAGCTTCCTCTGGCCGGGCAGTGGTGGCGCACCCCTTTAATCCCAGCACTCGGGAGGCTGAGACAGGTGGATCACTGTGAGTTCAAGGCCAGGAACCAAAACTACACAGAGAATCCTATCTCAAAAAACCAAAAAACCAAAAAAAAAAAAAAAAAAAAAAAAAAAAAAAAAAAAAGCTGCCCTGTGCGTCACATGATGGACTTGGTATATGTTGTGAAACACCATGAGAGAAGCCTTGGTGGGTTTGAGCGGAGGGGCGGCAGCCAAGGGGACACGGCAGAAACTTATACAGTGCAGGCACGGCATCCACGTGGGCAGTTTATTATTAAAGGGGGAGGGGAGAGGGAATATATATATATAATATATAAATATATAAATATAATAAAAGAGAGAGAGAGAGAGAGAGAGAGAGAAGAGAGAGAGAAGGGAAAGCAGAGGTAGGTGAAGAGAGAGAGGGAAGAAGGAGGAGGGTCAGGGGGAGGAGGGTTTTTTTCCTCTTAAAGAGGGCTTTATGTCAGGTGCCGGGCAGGTCCCCAAGGGGCGGGCTAGAATGCCGACAGTATGCACCGCCCCAGCTCTTGGAGGCAGTACAGTCTACAGTTAAGATAAAGCTCACCGGGAGTATAGGACTAACTTGCCCAATATGGTATCCAGCAAGTTTTGAGACTTGGTTCCAAATTAGACCAAGTTCAATGCTCACATCCTTTCCTAACTTCATAGTTAGACTTGACATTTAAGCTGGACTTTTGGAGTCCTTTGGACATGCTATGATCTGTGCCTATCTCCACCTGGATAGTGATGCTCTGTCTGGGGTGTGCTGAGCCTCAGGTCCCTCCCCTGATACCCCGAGCTCCTCAGTCACGTCATGTCTCACATTCCTCTTTGCTGTCCACTAGTGGTTCACACCTAGTGAAGTACAGTCCTCCAAGAGTATTTGAAAATGCTGGGGTGGAGAGGTACAGTGTGCACCAACTGGTACTTGGTGGCCAAGACTCACTGAGGCTAAAAATGTCACACAAGACCCTGGGGTAAATCCTCCAGCCCTGGGTGCCACCAGTTCTCCCTCCAAAATGCTGGCTGAATCCTGATTATGTCTAGACCCATTTCCAACTCACCTCCTCTGCCAGGCTGTGTGCCCTACCCTCGAGCTCCCTCTCTGTCGCTGGCCCTCCTGTTTCCCTGCCTTCCTTCTCTTCGTGGTATAAAAGCGTGTCAAGGAACACTGGAGGCACTCTGGCCTCAGGAAGCAAGTCTGCTTAGTGAACTCCATCTAGCTCTCCCAGAGCAGCACAATGTTTCCTTGCTGAGCCACTCAGTCAAAAAAAAATGATTGCAAAAAGCTTCAATCAGTAGAGCTATCAGGATTTCTATAGAGGTCGTATTGAGAGAGACGTGAACAGTGGCTCTTCTGATAGACCGAGTATAAATATGTATGCCCCAGATGCCTGTGGGAGAGCTGGGGGCAGGGGAGGTGGGATGCGGCACTTCCCTGGTAGCTGCTCCTCCCCTGGGGCTCAGGATGGTGGTGGCAGAGTCAGGAGAGAGCAGAAACCAACCTCCGGTCAGCACTTTGTTCTGCTCTGGCAGTCACTGTGATTCATGGACCAGGCCATTAATCCGGTAAGAAGCCACTAAATGGGCAGATGAACAAAAACAGGAGGGCCCTCCGAGAGCTGTCAATCATCTCTCCTAGCACCTTTATGTACTTGAAAGTGAAGGGTATTCCAGGAGCATGTGGAAAGTACCCAGAACCCCAGTCTCTAATAGGAACCTGGGAAATTTGATTCAACTGCTAATAAATTGAGGACTTATTTTATACAAGTGGCTGGGCAGGCACAGCGATAATAGAAAGAGTGGGGTTGATCTTTCAGGAGTTCAAAAGGGGTAAGAAGTCTCAAGTTCTGCTTTTCCGTGCTTTGCTCTCAGGCAGCCCTAAGACGCAGCCCTTCTTCATGTGTCCTCCAGAGCTTCCTCATTCCCTGGCTGGTGCCTCTTTCCTGGCACCGACAGATTGGCTGCATCGGCCTCTCACCTGCTTTCCCTCACTGGCCCTGTCCCATTCTCTGTTTTTTAGCACTGGGCATGAACCCAGGACCTTGCACACGCTGGGCATGCACTCTGCCACTGAGCTGCACCCCAGGTCTTCCTGTCCCATTCTTATCTGGAAGAGAACACTGCATGTTCTCATTCCCTAAAAGCAGTATGATCCTATCACCTAACTAGCAAGAAGGCTTTCTTGAGCTCTTTCTTGTTTTTGTTTTTTTTCGAGACAGGGTTTCTCTGTGTAGCTTTGCGCCTTTCCTGGGACTCACTTGGTAGCCCAGGCTGGCCTCGAACTCACAGAGATCCGCCTGCCTCTGCCTCCTGAGTGCTGGGATTAAAGGCGTGCGCCACCACCGCCCAGCTTAAGCTCTCTCTTGTTTTAAGGAAGAAACTCAAGCTCCTTACCAAGGCCCTTCACCTTCCTTACCCTGTTGGCTCTCCCAGCCTGCCCATAGTGGAATTCTCTAATCCAGACATCCTCTTGTTGTTTTTCAGATGTCTTAGCTACTGTTCTTGCTGCTGTGATAAAACACCCTAACAACTACAACTTAAGGGAGAAAGAGTCTATTCTGGCTCACAGTTCGAGGTCACAGTCCATCATGGTAGTGAAATCACAGCCGCAGGAACTTGGGCAGCTACTGTCATGACAAGAAGCAGAGAGCAATGAATGAATGCTTGCGCTCAGCTCACCTCCTTTGTATACAGCTCAGGGAATGGTACCACCTGCAGTGGCAGTGAGCAAATCTAATTTAAATTAACTTAATCAAGATAATCCCCCACAGGCATGTTCGCCCATCTCCCAGGTGATTCCAGATCTCCTTAAGTTGACAATAGAGACTAAGACCACACCAGACCTCTATGTTCCAAACAGCTGCTCCTCTACAATATACCCCAAACCCTCATCCTGCTAGCCAAGCTTTCAAGACAGTCCCACCCCACCCCAATCTCCTCCTACTGCATCCCAGGTGAAGGTGTCTCCTATCTCTGCTTTCTCCTTTATCACATGCACTACACCTGAGTCCTACTTGTCTGCTTTCTCCTTTATCGCATGCACTACACTTGAGTCCTACTTGTCTGCTTTCTCCTTTATCGCATGCACTACACCTGAGTCCTACTTGTCAACCATAACTGTCCCAGCACTGCAAGACCTCTGATTCCTCTTGGCTCACTCAGCACCTGGAAGAGTCCCAGGCACGTGCTAGATGCATAGTGTTTGCTGACTGTACTTGAATGAGTGCTTCTGCAAGGTCATCATAAACAAGACAGGAACGGCTTATTCAGGGACAGCTGTAATGTGCATTTATCTCTGCATCATCTCTGCGTTGCTCCTAATACTGCACTTAGAAAAATTGCCATGGGCAATTGAATGCCTCATTGTTCCTGATGGTTGGGAGTGGTTTGTTCTCAGAAAGGAGACAAAGTTTATTATCTGTGAGGAAATCAAAACACAAGTCTTCAGTCGAACGCTGCCACCTGACTGAATGCTGGCTCAAATGGTCCATGTACAGAAGGTCTGTGTGCTAGCAGGTTGAATATTTACATACGTGCTTGAGTTTGAAACTTTGTGATTTGATTAAACAATTCGCCTTACTTTGACTCTGTTTTACTTAACAGATTATACATCTGTTTCCAAGGTCTGTTATAAAAAATGCCACAAATTTGGTTGTTACAAACCTGTTCTTTGGGGCTGTAGAGATGGCTCAGCATCAAGAGTGCCTGCTGTTCTTCCAGGGGATCTGAGTGCAGGTCCCAACACTCATGTGGAGCAGCTCACAATCACCTGCAGTTCCAGCTCTGGCAAATCCAACACCCTTTGGGCTCCGGGGGACCCATCCACACATAGCAGATGCTCACACATACACACACACACACATGTACCCACTCAAACAAAAACAAACCAGCCAACAGGCAAACTGTTCTTTCACGATTCCGGAGGCCAGAGAGCCAATATCAAGGTGCTGGCAAGCTGTCTTTCCCCATGAAGGTCCAAGAGAGAAAGTTCCATTGCCTCTTCCGGTTTTGGTGGCTTGAGGCAGCCTTTGGCCTATGACTGCATCACCCCGGTATCTGACTATGTTTTTGCAGAACTTTCTCTTCCGCTTTTTACAGGAACACTTGACATTGGACTAAGGCAATTATCTGAATAGTTCAGAGTGACCTCAGCTTGAGACACTTTGCAAAGATTTTTTTCCTAGTGAGGTCACACTCACAGGAATTGGCATGTGAACATATTTTGAGGGCCACTCTGCCAACAGTAGCCATTTTGTGTTTGTTTGTTTTGAGACGTGGTTCATAGCCAGGCTGACCTTGAACTCCCTGTGTGTCTGAGGATGACTTAAGTTTGTGACTCTCTTCTTTCTACTTCTCAGGTGCTGGAATTGCAGGTTATGCCACCCCACCTGGCAAACAAAAGAAAAATTCACAATTTGTTTTGAATATTATACTTTCGTCGAGGCCACTGGGATGATGCCAGTTTGCCTTGTTATTTTACCTTAACTGGGAAGAACTACCTGACATTCTTGAGAGTGGTGGTCTTCTATTTGGAAGGGGCCACAAACTGGGAAATATAAATAATATAAATATTAAACGTAAATATAAATATTAAGTACAGTGCCACCTACTGGTTGGTAAGAGTATCACATGGCAGTGCTTAGAGGAGACTCTGAATGCAGAGACAGAGCAGCACAGAAAAACCTGAGCGTGTGGCACCGGCCAGCACACACAGCAGCACAAAGGGCTGTTCAGAATCAGCTCCTTTTCAGCGCTGACCCTCAGCGTACTTACCTGTCAAAGTGGGGAAACCCACGCTTTCATTAATTCATCGAAACCCTTATCATTTGCTCCTCCTCTGGGTGATAGCAGCTGGGAATACAATGGCTGGCCAGCAGGACCACAGTCCCGTCCAGTTATTAATTCCCTTTTGTTGGATTGTTGTATGGGTAGAAGGCACTAATTCAAAGAAAGGGTTCCCTATAGTAGTTAGGACATTATTGCTAGCCTCACATTCGGTCAGATCCAAATGTCTAACTACGGCATGCTTGGCGCTGGTCTTATCTGTTGGAGATCTCCAACTTGGAGGTGGCTGTGGGACAGTTCTTACATTCTGCTAGGTTTTCTGTCCTTATCTAGCTTAGGTAACTCTTCACATTTGAACAATTACCAAGTCCCTGGATTTTCAAAGCAAAAAGAAGGAAGGGGTCCTAAATACACTCTTTCCTTTTTCCACCTCATTCTAGATGCCCCTTGGCTAGTGCATTCCAGGAGGGACTTTCCTGGTCTTGGCACTACTGAATATCATCTACACATTGGATAACGTACTTAATCTAGAATATTCAAAGACAGTGGACTGGTGTCCTTAAGACTCAAAGAAATTCCAAACTCTAATTCCAAAAATGGACCAGACAGACCTCAAACTCTCTCGGACAAGAGCTGTTCTTCATTGGGTGTGAGGCACCATTGTCTAAGTCTCATGATTTAAAATGTTTTTATATTATTTATTTTCCATGTACGAGTGTTTTGCCTCTATGCCTGTATGTACATGTACTACCTGTCTACCTGTGGGGGTCAGAAAAAGCCTCCAGGGGATGCTGCTGGAATTGAACTCCCTGGTCCCCTGCAAGAACAGCACACGCTCTTACCCACTGAGCCATCTCTTTAGCTTCAGGTCTCGGGAATTTTAAACCTAAACACAATTTCTTCTTCTCCTTTCAGCTAAGATCAAGCATCCTTCCTCTTCTTATTTGCTATGCCCTCTCTCCAAGGGCAGCATATTGAAGGGCTAGAAAGACTTACCCCGATACAGATATTACATAATGTTTCCCTGAGTACACAGTACCAGTAAATATACACTGTTCTGATGTAGAAGTTCAAAAAAATCCAAACTGCAACACAGTTTCACGTGGGCTTGGGAATGTTCTTTGATGCTTTGTCACCTGCCAATGAGCCTTTACCACATCCACTCTCTTCCCCGTCACGCCGAGAGATGTTTCTAAGCTATAAAGAACTTGGAATGTATTTTTCCAAAGTAAACTTTCCGACATTGAAGAAATTTCCTGAGCCTCGCCATTTGCCGAAGGGCAGATGATTTAAAGATCTCTCCTGTGATAGGTGAGTAACTGGAAAGCTGATGTAAGGACTCCACAACATTGTTCCCATAGAGCTGCTTCAGAGGAGGAAGCTGCTTGGGGGAATGTTTTCCTCCTGACATTTTATGCCTGCTGAAATAAGTCAAAACGCCCCGTGTTCTTTGTGTTCGAAGGTGACACCGGTACCAGCACGACTGTCAGCTGCTGTCAGTCCCCAGCTTTGGAAGCAATATCATCCTGCTTTTATTTTCGTTTGCTCAGCATGTCTTTGAAGCATCGCTCGGCTGTCTCTTCCGAAGCTCACTACTGTTCAGCCAAATTGCACCATTTCAGCAGGAAGTCAGCTAAATACTTAAAAGCTCGTGGGACAGTCTTCCCCTTGTTGAAGGTGTAAGCCTGTGCTTTTCAAAGTGTTTCTCGAAGAGACAGCATAACATCCCCTGGGGGTCCCAGTGCGCTGTAGATTCCTGTACCTCATCTTCAGACCAATAGACCAATAGAACTGCATTTTAAACAATATCTCACAGGGACCCCTATACACTCATGGGTTTGTCGTCTGAGCTGAGGGGTTTTACACACAGCACCCATGCTTGGTTGACTCCTCTGCCTTTGTTTACACATGGGTCGTCAACAATTTTCAGAAGCTGGTTCCCAGAGTGTCTCCACAGGGGAGGCACATTCATCTGATGTAAGCCTTTCTTTCAACCCCTTTAAATAAAATCCTGTACAGTCAGATAATGTCTTCTAAATGACCAGGTAGCTCCTGAACAAAGAAAACAACCAAATTTGTAGTGTAAATATATTCCGAAAGAAGACAAGTTTGAATAGTGGGAGCTGAATTACATGTAATCTTCAGCAGCAAGAGAAAAAGCCTCCAATTTGGAGGATAGATGGAACCCTTTCTGGTATATGCTAAGAAAATACAAACAATGACCCACTGGGATCTTCCTCCTGAGACAAGTCGGTTAGGTCCAGCCAGGACATGTTGCTCTGCCCTCTGGTTTCTTAGATACCAGTCTGCTGGCTTAGAGCGCCACTCCCAGCCATAATTCTGTTCAACCAGTGGTGTGTGTGTGTGCGCGTATGTATGTATGTATGTATGTATGTGTGTGTGTGTGTATGTGTGTGTATGTGTGTGTGTGTGTGTATGTGTGTGTGTGTGTGTGTGTGTGTGTGTGTGTGTGTGTATGTGTGTGTGTGTACATGTGGAGGCCAGGAGACAATCTTGGCTGTCAATTTCCAGATGTGCTCCTGTGTTTTTGTTTGTTTTTTTGGACAGGACTTCTTGGCTGCTTAGCATTTTACCTGTCCCTGCCTCCGCAGTGTTGGAGCTTTATACCTGTGCTACCATGGCTGGCTTTTTATACAAATTCTGAGGGACTGAGCTAGGGCCTCCTGCCTGCAAAGCAAGCACTGTACTGACTGAACTGTCACTCTAGCACCCTCGGATGCTCTTTTTATCTTCCAATTTTGAGTGATTACAGACTTGCAGGGAATCTCTAACCAACAAAAGCTATAGCGTAGAGAGAGATTTCATATATCCTGCATCCATCTCTTCAGCAGAAATCGGTGTGACCATAGTATAATGTCAAGAGTCAGGAAACGGATCCTGGTCATTAGAGCGATCCATAGGGCTTATGAGTTTTTACCAGTTTTGTGTACACTGTGGGTATGTGTGGTATGTTCTTTACTGTGCACTTTATTGAACAAAGGTGTGGATCAGGAGAGTCACGGAAAGGCCTCTCACAGTCATGCCCATCCTTCCCCACCCCTGTGCTTAGCCCTAGCAATGATAATCTATTTTCTGTCCCTGTAACTTCATACAATCATTTTAATAGCATTTTAATAGCCTTGAGGCAAACTCCAACCAAGCAATGTTGCCTGCCTGGACCATCCAAGCATCTCTCAAGATACCAATTACTGTTTTGGTTAACACTCTAGTTACAAAGTTGCATAAAATTTTAGTGGTCAAACTATAATCCTAGTATTCCTAAAAGTGTTCTTTTTTTAATGTATAATTTTGCTGAGTGTGTGGTTTTCAACAATATCAAGTCTGTGTCACGGGAGAAATATTTGCATAGTGCCTGAAATAATGGAAGTTTAGTTTTTACTCACAGAAGAGTTGAAGGAAAATGTTTAGTGAGCACTTTGTCTTTTTTAAGTCAGGATCTTATGTCACACTTGCTGTGTAGCTGAGGCTGGCCTTGAACTCCTGATTCTCCTGCTTCTATCTCCTATGTGCTGGATTTACAGGAGTGCACCACTGTGCCCAGCCATGGCAAGCATTTATTTTAAATTACTGTTCTTGCTCATAAACTTGCAGACATGTTCTCTGCTAGTGATGTAGTCCATTTTTGTTACAGTAACGGAGTATCAGAGACTGGGTGCCGTAAGTGGAATGAGGTTTATTTTGGCTCCTGACTCTGGAGGCTGGGACGTCCAAGGCTGAGAAGCCATGTGTAGCAGGGACTGATGTTGACACACTGTCAAGTCCAGAGGTGGTAAACAGTATCATGTGGACAGTGGAATGCTTACAAGCGATAGAGAGGAGTAGGTCTTAAAAGAGATTCCCCCACACAGATAACCCATTACTCTTCAAATGGAATAATCCATTGATGGGGAGGCAGAACCCTCCCAACCTAATCCTCTCTTAATGGGTCCACCTCTTAATTCTTAACAATAGGGATTACATTTTAAATATGAGTGATGGTTGGGGCATTTAGACCACAGCAGTTATCCTTAGCTTTATCACAAACCCTAATATTACTTTTAAACCTCGACAATGTGCAGTTTTCACTTCAGCAGAAGTTCACATCATGAATCTTCATTAAAGAGTGTTTCCAGTCAGGTGATGGTGGCACACGCCTTTAATCGGAGCACTTGGGAGGCAGAGGCAAGTGGATGCTGTGAGTTCAAGGCCAGCCTGGTCTACAGAGTGAGTTCCAAGACAGCCAAGGCTACACAGGGAAACACTGTCTTGAAAAACAACCCTCTACCCACCCACCCCAAAAAAGGGGGGGGAGAGGGAGGGAGTTTATAAACAATGTGACTCCTAAGAAACTTCTAAGCAACAGTGATGACTGGATATTCCAGGATTCATCCCTCCCATTACTACTACCACTCACACATCTCTAACATCCTGGTACTTCTATTTAGTTATTTATTTTGGTGATGGAGATCAAGCCAGAGCCTAGTGCATACTGAGCACTGAGTACTGCTGAGCTACACAGTGCAGTCCCTAGAGTTTCCTGTGGTGTACATACAACTTCTCTCCCTCGATCTAGCCCCGCACTCACTTCTATCCTTTACCTAGCTGGACCTTTCTTTTCTCTGCCAGTGGGAAGGGGAGAGACTGCCTGGGGCAGCACTGATCATGGGCAAATCTGTCTAATTCCGGATCTTGCAGAGGAAGCCCATTTGGCCATGCCTCCAACAAACTATCTGATAAAGATAACATTGTGATCTACAGCTTCCTTATCCCCACCTCCTCTCAGAGTCTTCTGCAGCCCAAGCTGGCCTTGAATTTGCAGCAGTTTGATTCTCAGCCTCCCAGAGTGCTGGGATTACAGGTCGAGGAGCCAGTTTAAAAATGGTTTTGGGCCAGGCAGTGGTGGCACATGTCTTTAATCGCAGCACTTGGGAAGCAGAGGCAGGGGGATCTCTGTGAGTTGAGGCAAGCCCTGTCTACAAAGCAAGTTCCAGGACAGCCAGAGCTAAGTGAAATCCTGTCTCGAACAACCAAACCAAACCCAAGCAACACCAGCAACAACAACAACAACAACAACAACAACAAAGGCTCAGGTCGGCTTGTTGGCTGACTGCTGTCTGAGGATACAGGCCTGACAAGCACAATCTGAGCCCCAGAACCCACCTAAAGACGGAAGGAGAGAGCCGACTCCACAAAGCTGTCCTCTGACTATGTGTTCTGTGGCATGGGCACCTCCCACCCTCACCCCCACAAAGAATGTGGTTATTTGTTCAATTGCTTAAAAACCTGCACAGGGAAAACAATTGTATCTGTTGGTTTCCATTAAGAGTTCCTAAGAAACAGACACACATTTTTTTTTTCAAAGAAAAGGCAACTATTTTGCTTTGTTTATTTGTTTGTGACAAGGTCTCTCTGTGTAGCTCTGGCTGTCCTGAAGCTCTCTATGTAGACCAAGGTGGCCTTGAACTCACAGAGATCCTCCTGCTTCTGCCTCCTGCGTGCTGGGATTAAAGATGTGCACTGCTATGTGCAGCTTTTTTTGTTTGCTTTTTGCTTTATTAAAAATTAAAATTATGGTAGGAAGCAAGGGAGAAAAAGATACCTAAGCATTGAAGCAGAGAGGTCTCATGAGAAAAAGGATGAGGTTTGTACTCATTGTGGTACTGATGGTATTTCAGAGATTAAGTATTGCTTGTCAAGCTGTAATAATGGCAAAGAAATTCCTGAGATCATCACAGAAGAGGGAGGGGTTGAAAGACTGTGAGAGCCAGAGGGAGTGGATGTCTGTAGTGAAACAGTATTTGCTGAACGTAACAGCACAGTTGCACACGAGAGTGCTCAGACTGCATGCACAAGACTTGCACAAGATCAAGCCAACCAAAATCTCAGCTTAGATGGGCAAGGGGCTGGTGAAGTCCTACCCCTAACTGAGCAGCCATTGGTAGTTGATGAGGACTAGGAGAAAGAGTCAGTTTCCTCAGGCTAAAGGCCCTGAGACACTATTGATGCTGTGGCAGATGGCCCCCACAACCATGTACATACATGGACTCAGTGGGTATTAAATTTAAAAGACAGAACACATGCACTTGGGAGGGAACAGTGTTGGTTATTTGTGGCGCTTTTACCCTGTGAGGAAACGTCATGAAACACGACAGAATCCACTAACAAGAATTTTATTAGGATAAGGTAAAGAAACAGAGGTGCACAGGCCTGTGGAAAGACACATGCGTAAAGATGGAGCCGGGAGTCATATAAAGGCTGGACTACGCCTGTGCACACAGGCCCATGTGGCTATTCCAACGCATGCACGTAGATCACATGGTTGCACTGCACGCTTTACGCAACCTTGCAAAGCCATAGGGTCCTGGTCACGGGAGACATTTTGACCAAGAAATGACTAGGCAGAAGTGACTAAGTTCTGCCGGACATGCGCAATCATGCCCAACTGTGGGGGTGTGTTGTGAGTCCATATCAAAAAGTATGGGGGAGCATAGGGAGGAATTGGAAGGTAGAGAATGAAGGATGGGATGGATCCAAACATATTCCATGCATGTGTGAATATTAAATAAACATTTAATAGAAATAATCAGTGAGAATCCTCAGATCTGGAATGGGGCCCAGCTCCCACCTAAGTTCTTAGTGATGCAGATACCTTGAATAAAAAGGCTGAAATATCATGAATTCCTGTCGTTTGTCCTCAGTAATCACTTGTCAGCTTGTTTATTTTAAGACAGATTTATACTGATAATGATTTTGATGAACCTAATATGATCTGTCTCAGGTTTCCGAAGGCCACAGACATCTGGATGGCATTTCACACTCGCTCCTGTTGCTCACCTGCCCACACCTATTAACAGTTCCCTGTTATTAGCAAGCTTCACCGGTGAGTGTGTCTGAGTGTGTTTGATGTACATGTGTGTGTGTACATACTCATGTGTGGGTGCACTGTGTATGTAGGTGTGTAAAGGTCAGGGGCCAAATCTGGGTGTCTTCCCCAATTGCTGCTACCTTATGTTTGTTTTGAGAACCTGTGACTTTTCAATTAACTCATCCAGACCGACTCTGGCCGGCAAGACCCAGGGATTCCTGTCTCCACCCGCACACCTCTGAGATTACAGAGGCTCGCCACCACACCCAACTTTTCAGCCAGAGATCTGAATTTAGGTCCTCACGTTTGTCTGGCAAGCACTTGACAGATTTGAGCCATCACCCACACCCAGCCCTCAACAAGCTTCCAACTTTTTCAAAAGGTACCCTAACATAGAGTGGCTTAAAACGGCCACCATGAATTTTGATCATAGTTCTGGCTTGGGCTCAGTTGAGCGGCTTTTACTGTTCCTGACCAGTCTCAAACTAGGTTGCTGTGGGTGCTGACTCTCAGGGTCACATGTTTCCCATCATCCAACGGTCTAGAGCAGGTGTGTTCCCATGGTAGCAGAAAGACGCCAAGCGGAAGGGCAGTGTCAGCCCTCAGGTGCAAGCTCTTTGTTCAACTCCACTTTCGTCCTGTTGGTCAGACCCAGTGGCGCGGCCAATGCCGGGGTCAGGGTGGGACAGGGAACGGGATTGCCTAAGGACACCGAGGCTGCAAGCAGGAAGCTTTTGCTGGCGCTTTTGAAATCTGACCACACAAGTTCAAGCTGGCCTTTGAAGCTGGCCCAGAAAGGTCTCTCGGGTTGGTTTTATCACACACAATGGCTCTTTCACTTCCTGGAACTTTCTTTTTCCCTGTCTTTGGCCAGAGCCCTAGTGTGTTTCGAAATCCTTCCTCCATACTGCCTGAGGGGTTTTAGTCACGTGCCACAACTCTTTACTCGGGCCTGCATTTATTCTCCTACAGGACACCAGCTGTTTCTCAAGGGCTTTGCTCATTTTTGCCTATCTATAAGGTCAAGCAAATACTAATTACTCATATTTTATTTTTACTATTTTCATACAATATATTTCAATCAGGTTTTTCCACTTCTCCGACTCCTCCCAGAACTTCCTCACCTCCTTGCCCACACAACTTTATATCTTCTAGGTCTTTCCTTTTTTTTTTTTTCTTCAAGACAGGAGCTTTGTAGAGCAGCCTGGCCTCCAACTCACAGATATCTGTCTTACCTCTTCCTCCTGTGTGCTGAGATTAAAGGTGAGCACCACCACCGCCTGGCTTCTCTAGCTCTTTCAAAAAAAAAAAAAAAAAAAAAAGACAAAACAGCAAACAAACAACCAGGTGTGGTGGTACACACCTTTAATCCCAGAACTTGGGAGACAGGAAGTTGGATCTCTGAGGTCGAGACCAGTATGGTCTACAGAAGGAGTTCTAGGAGCAAGGCTACACAGAGAAAGCCTGTCTCAGAAAAAACAAAACCAAAAACAAAAACCCAAGAGCAAAAATCAAGACAAACAAACAAAAAACCAGTAAGACAAGAAATGACAAAACAAAGCAGAAAGTCCACAAAATAACAACAACAACAACAACAAAACCACCATGGAGTTCATTTTGTGCTGGCCCTACTCCTGAGCATGGGGCCTACCCTGTGGTTGACAGACCCAGTGAGGCTCCACAGAAGAAAATGGATTTTCTCTTGGCTAGCAGACGCCAATTACAAATAGCATCTTGGTTAAGGGTGGGACTCCATGTCCATTTCCCTCTCTCTGCCGTGGACCCCGCAGGGCTTGTGCATGCTGCCACAGTCAGTCTCTGTGAGTTCGTAGATGTACAGTCGCACTGTGTCTGGAAGGCACTGTTTCCTTGGGGTCATCCGTCACTTCTGGCTCTTACAGTCTTTCTGCCTCCTTCTCCACACGGATCCCTGAGCACCGAGGGGAGCGGCTTGATGAAGACATCCCCTTTAGGACCGAGTGCTCCAAAGTCTCTCACTCTCTGCACATTGTCGAGTTGTGGGCCTCTGTGTTAATTCCCGTCTACTGCAAGAAGCAGCTTCTCTGATGAGGGTTGAGTGAGGCACTGACCTGTGAGTGCTGCAGTATGTCATTAGGAGTCATTTGATTGCTATGTTCCTTAGCAGAATAATAGTACTAGGTTTTCCCTTAGGGCCTATGGCCTGTTTGGTCTTCGGTTCTTGACCTTACGACTGTAAGGTCCCGCTGCTGGAGCTAACACTTACTCAGCTCATCAAACATGGGGAAGTTGAGCTGGTGCCTAACTAGAATCTTCACTCCTATTGACTAATGTCCAGGGTGCCGGAGGGACCTCTGCATGCTACCAGAGGAGGCGCGTAATCATCCATGTCACCTAGCTGCAAAACCTGTGCCTTATATATAACAGGGACTGGCCTGCACGATATACTGGTGACGACAGTGGCGCAAATGTCACAGGAGTAACAGCGATGGCTAAAGAAACTTCCTCTTATTTTAAGCATCCATCTCGGTGCCCACTAGTCATTTGTCTTTGACTCAAGGCCCTGGAAGATAAGTTCCCAGGAACCCTGACTCTGTGACCCCCATACCCATGTACAGCTGTGACTATCTGCTTCTTATGATATGACTAATTGCATTTTGGGCGTCTGTAACTCGCTTACACAGATACCCAAAGTTTGTTTGCGGGGGTCACTTAACTTGGCAGAACAGATCAGTTTGGGCTTGCTTGCATAGACACTGAAGGTCTTCTTGTGGTTTCCCCCTTTAAATATCTTTCCCTTACTCCTCTTTTCATAGCAATTTCAAATTTGGCTCAGAGATTGTCCATTCTGCTAGCAGCTAATCAACAAATCTTTTAATTATTATAATGGGATTGATTCTGTGGTCTTTTCCCAGGGGTCACAGACTCCATAACAGTAACCAAACATTTTTAAACTTGGATTTAAGGCCCACTCCACAAGATGGAACCCCAACCTGACACCACTAAAGTAGTCAAGAACCAATTCCTACTATTTATTTAGGCCTGCTATTTTATGCGGGTTTTTTTTTTTTTTTTTTTTTTTTTTCCTCCAAGACAGGGTTTCTCTGTGTAGCTTTGCACCTTTCCTGGAATTTGCTTTGGAGACCAGGCTGGCCTTGAACTCACAGAGATCCATCTGCCTCTGCCTCCCGAGTGCTGGGATTACAACAACAAACAAACAAACAAACCCCAAAAACGAAAAAAAAAGGCACAGCTTAAGATTTTAAACTGGCCATGGAGCTAAAAGAGAAGCAGATGGCAGCAAATCTGTGCCTTGCTGGCCAAGGCCACTGAAACTAAGAGGTCAAGTGCACAGCTCTCTTTTGTCAGACACCTAGCCCTAGTTTGCAGCCACAGGGAACAGCCTTCAGCTGAATGCAGCAGTAATAGAATGCAGCTAAAGTTTTCTTCCTCGGTTGATTGGAGAGGGCTGGGCATAATTTTTTTTTGCCATTCTCCACCGTACAGTTTTAATAAATACCTCAATGGACAAAGACTCACGGTGTTTTTTGTTTTTTTTTTTAATCTTTTAAGATGGCTCATTCTTAGTCCTTCCCCCAGCTCACCAGGTGTCCCTTCTTGTTTGGTGCGCTACCATTTTCCCCAGCTTTGGTTTCATTAAAGGTTTCCTTGAACTTTCTTCTAGTTTCCCAGACACTTTGTACGGGAAGATGAACTAGGGCAGGTGTCCCTAATCTTTGGCCACGTCACCCAAGGACTGCAGTACATTTCCAATTGTCTGGGGACAGATTCAGACATTTTCCTTGGGCACCTTAGAGACCCGCAGGCTCAGTTGAATCGAATCTCTCCCACTGGCATTACAAAGGGCCCAGAAAGAAAATAGAGGGCTAACAATTAACGGAAGAAACAAAACAGAAACGGTCTGTTTCCAATACCAACGGTGCCTCTGTAGACTTAAGTTTACCTGGTCCCTGCCCCCCCCCCCCAGCTGGCGCCTGCCCTCTGCTCTCTTAGGTTAGCTCAAGTGGGGACACGGCTCAGTGGTAGAGAGTTCATTGCTCTTGCAAAGAAACCTATTTGGGTTCCCAGCACCCAACATTGTAGGTTCCCAATTTCTGTAACCCCACAGAGTCAACACATTCTTCTGGCCTCTGGGGCCACCGATACATACATGCCATACATTCACACAGACAAACACACATTCACACAAGTAAAAATAATTACTAAAAAATTACAGCCTGCTCTGTGACTGAGCCTGCATGTCTGAGAGAGGGGGAGGGGATCTTACACCCTAGGATGATGGGGAGTTTGGGAAAGGGCTACACTATATGCTGGGTACGTACCCAGCCAATGGGGAAGAGAGAGAGCAGTTACTCTCATATATTACATCCTGACCATAATTTCCCCTTCCTAGATCCACTCCTCTTCCATTTACCATAACAAAAAAACAAAACAAAACAAAAAAACAAAAAAAAAAAAAAAAAGAAAAGAAAAAAAAAAAAGAAGAGAAAAGAAAAAAAGAAAAGAACATGGTGCCTAACAAGATACAATAAGACTGGACACATGTCCTCATATCAAGGCTGGATGAGGCAATCCAGTAGGAAGAAAAGGGTCCCAAGCGCAGATAAAAACAATTCCCATTGTTGGGAGTCCCACAAGAACAGCAAGCTACACAACCATAAGGTGTATGTAGAGGACCTAGCTCAGACCCCATACAGGGTCCCTGTTTGTCACTTCAGTCTCTGTGAGCCCCTATGAGCCCTGCTTAGTGATTCTGTGGACTGTGTTCTTGTGGTGTCCTCAACCCCTCTGGCTCCTACAATCCTCCTCCCTTTCCCCTCCCCCGCAGAAGTGGGGCATCTTATGTGATTGGTTTGCGGATGGGTGATCTTGAGATGGAGCAGAAGGAAAATACGTATACACATATCTTGGAATATCATTCCTAAAGCACAAGAAGTATTAGTGTGAGGCAAATAGGGTTAGGTGTCTGAGGAATGGGCACAGGACACACCAAGACCAAGTTCTCAGCACAAAGGAGACAGCAGAGGGACAAATACAGGGTACAGAAGACAAGGCAGAGGGCAGAAGAGGGGCAAGGGAGAGAGGGAAGGGATACTTGTCCTGGGAGGGGCAAAGACTGCCTCTGAATAGAGAGGAGACAGAAGAGGCGTGTAGGCAAATGATGATTTATAAAGGGAAAAGAGTAAACCCCTGTGTTAGGATGAGTTGGTTAATTTTGATTGGATGGCCTGATGGCTGGACCTTGGTAGTCAGCCTCAGGAGGAGGAAGTGGCCAAATGAAAAGACCTTGGTGGCTACTTTTAGAATGAAATCTAACAGTTTAGCAAGGCAGAGAGAATGGGGGAGGGCAATGCCAGCCAGAGCCATGTTTGCCAGGCTTGTGCCTACTGGAGCCCTTCAGTGTCCTCTCCAAATGGAAGGTGGATTCAGATGGGGACACAGGGAGATGCAGGGACTGCGGAAGTGGTGACTCACGACACAAGGTAGAAACCAAGGCTTTCTATTAGCTGGGATACATATTTGGATCTCAGCTAGTCACTTCCAGGTGGCCAGGATTTGGCCCATTACCCTATTAAGGTTGTTGAATTCAAATTCAGAAACTCTTGGTCTGATCAATATTATAATGATCATCTTTTCTTTTCAGGGAGGGATGGACACAAGTAAAGTGATATGCTGAATCATTTATGATCACTTGTTCATGTAAATTGCAAACAGGAGCCCCAGTGGTTGAGATTCCCTCTGGTCTTGTTTAATGAGGTTGGAATTGCCTGGGTGTTTTAATCACTGGGGCTAGTGATAGATGGTCCATGTAGCATTCACTGTGAGTGAGGGAAGTGAATGGCATCAGAATAACTGTGTCCTGGCCTACACCAACACAAGAACAAAAAGAAAAGAGGCTAAAAGCCAGGGCCTGTCTAAAATGAGAAGGAAGTGAGCAGATCTTATAGCTAAAACAAGCAGATGGGGACCTTGGTTTAATGCCTGGAAAGGAGCCATGTACTCTGAGGTCATTGGCTTGTTCTGAAGGTCCTGTGTAGCCTATCACTTTAGAAGATGGGCTGTTTCCGAAAGATCTCTTTAAAATCCTGTTTGAAGTATCTTGTCGGGTTAACTTTTCATTCTGACTCAGTTCTGATCTGCTTTCTTTTATAAGTTAAAAAAAAAAAAACATGTGAGTACACAGAGAAGTGGGTTTCATTCTGGTATTTCCACACATACTTTGCTCTTGAACCCCCTTTCTCTCTCCTTTCCTCCATCCTTTCTCTCTCAGTGTTCCTTACCTTCCCCAAAAAGCCTTGTTTGCTTCATATTGCATGCGTTCTGCTACCCTCTTTATACCTCCGTGACAGGGCAAGAGTGTAGAGGTTTCTCCATCTCCTATTCTTGCTGAGGCCATTTTGACTAGAATTTGGTTTCCTTGATGGGAAATCCTATGGAAAATTACCCGAGTCTATTCTAGGTACTTGAGGCCAAGATGCCCCAGCTAATTCATCTTGACTTCTGTTAAACTGCCTGCTTGTGCAAAACCTCCCCCTCCAGCTAACTGCTTGCTTGCACAAAACCTCCCACTGCAGCTGCCCACCAAAATAACACAATGTGGTTTTTGCCTTTAAAAGCTGTCTGCTCTATGCACTTGGGTCCCATATACCTGAGTGTAATCCCAGCCAATTGGAATAAAGACTTTCAATTGGCTATACACTGTATCTGAGTGGTCTTCTCTAGTAGTCTCCCCATAAACACCTCCCCTCTTAAGATTTCTTTTTCATAATCCCTTTCTTTGTTCCATATCTACCCCCTCTATAATATATATATAAAGTTAAAATCTATGATCTAAATATGAGAGAAAACATGCCATATTTGTCATTCTGAATCTGGCTTTTTTTCCTGAATATTAGTTTTCAATTCTGTCCATCTTCATGAAAATGTTATGATTTAGCTTTTCTTCATGCCTGAATAAAATTCTACTAGTTATATATGCTCCATTATTTTTTTCCATTCATTTCTTGATGGACATATATATAAACTGTTTTTTTTTTCTTTTGGTTTTTTGAGACAGGGCTTCTCTGTGTAGTTTTGGTGCCTGTCCTGGATCTTGCTCTGTAGACCAGGCTGGCCTTGAACTCACAGGGATCCACCTGGCTCTGCCTCCAGAGTGCTGGGATTAAAGGCGTGCTCCACCACTGCCAGGCATAAACTGGTTTTTAATTTCTTAAATATTATGACTAGTGCAGCTATAAATGTGGATGTGCAGGTATCTTTGTGGCAGGTCTATAGTACCACTTTGTAAGCTTTTTTTTTTTTTTTTTAGCTGAGGATCGAACCCAGGGCCTTGTGCTTGTTAGGCAAGCACTCTACCACTGAGCTAAATCCCCAACCCCGCTTTTTTTTTTTTTTTTGTTTTGTTTTTGGAGATAGGATTTCACCACATAGCCCTGGCTATCTGGAATTTACTACACAGGACCAGGATAGCTTTGAACTCACAGAGATCTGCATCTCTCTGCCTTCAAGTGCTGGGAATCAAAGACCTGTGCTCCTTGGCCCAGCCTCTATTTTGAAGTTTTTGAGAAACCTTTCTGCTGACTTCTGTACTGGCTGCTCCACATTGCTTCTCTAGTTGTGAAATGTGAGCCCAAAGACTGACTCTCTGGAATTTCACGGTTGTGTTTGATGTTAACTGTACCGAAGAAGATTCCTTCCAGCGAGGGCCAAGAAGAGTCTCTTCTGTCTCTTCCAAGAGATGAACGTTTCTTGTTGAGATCACAATGAAGAGGCTGCTTGGGAAGATGCTGTGGGACTACTAGGATAGTACTAGGCTAGGTCTAGGTATTGAACATGGATCCTGTGCCATATTTTGTTATATCTATGTGTGGTAGGGCAGATTCTATTACTAGAGGTGAAATTTCTAATTCATGGGCCCTCCAGCTAATGATTTATAGAAAAAAAACCTATGTATCCCTAGAGTAATGGAGTACACAGTCATACAGATTTGTGGGAGTGGAAACACTTTTGGCCAAGGAAGCTTAAGGATGTCTTAAAGTTTTGCTAATTTAAATGTGAGGATGTTATTGGTCCTTTCAACTCATCAAAAAGAATTACAAGGGCAGTGTAGTTTTCAGTAAAGATTATACATTCTTCAGAATTGCAATTGAGTAAGGAGTAATGCCTTACAGTAGTAGTTGCATAGGTATGTGCCTTGGTCACTATTTAGATTTTTTTTTTAAGCTGAGGATCGAACCCAGGGCCTTGCACTTGCTAGGCAAGCACTCTACCACTGAGCTAAATCCCCAACCCTTGTTTTGTTTTTTTATAAGACAAGGTTTCTCTGTGTGTAGCCCTGGCTGTCCTGAAACTCACTCTGTAGATCAGGCTGGTCTCAAACTCATAGGTATCTGCCTGCCACTGCCCTCCTGAGTGCTGGGATTAAAGGTGTGTACCACCACCATCCAGCAGGATTTTATTTTCTTTCCTTTTCTTCTTCTCTTCTCTTCTCTCCTCCCCTCTCCTTTCTTCTTCTTCTCCTCCTCCTCCTTCTTCTCTCCTCTCTCTCTCTCTCTCTCTCTCTCTCTCTCTCTCTCTCTCTCTTGACCCAAGTTAAAACAAAATCAGATAACTTTCAGTGACCGCAAAGGCTGTAGCTTTTGGCAAGGAAATAGTGTAGACCATACTGAAAACAGACATACATACAATAGCTAAAAGGTATTTAAAAAATAAATCTAAAACTGGTGAAAAGGTCATGGCTCAGTCCACTATTTAGATTTTTCCTAGACTATGTTGTAGGCAGGTTACACATGATTCTCAGTTAACCGCAGTGATATTTGTAAAGCTTCACAGCTAATGTTGACTTGGGAGAGTAACCAGCTTGTCTATGAGTGGCTTCATAGAGACATGTGATATCCTTTGAAGATATCTGATAGCCCCAAGCCACTGTCCTGGGAGGCCCAGAGATTAACGCAGTAAAAGGTCCAACCACATTTCCTCCACTCTTTCTTTTCAAAGGCAAGGAACGAAACACTGGTCTTGTACAATGGAGTCTTTGAATGGCAGAAGAGCTGTGACCTTTATATGGTCAAGGATTAATGGATAAGAATTCTAGCTTGGCACAGTGATCTCTCAGAACATTGTCGTTATTTTCCACATATCCTTTCTTTTCATATGAGCCTTTATTTTTCTTTGGCTACCAACCTAAAAAGTAGGAGTGCATCACAGAATCCCTCAGCTTCTCGTCCATTTTGGTTGTGGGTTCCAACAGAGATGAGGAACTTTTCTCCCCTCAAACGTCTCATCGTCCTGTAGAACTTGCAGGCCGTGTTTGCTCTCTTGCTGACATGCAAGTACATATGTTCGACCATGGGTGAATTCTTCCATTGGGTAGAGTACTACATTCTAAAGAGACACTATTCATGAACATGAAATATTAGTACAAGGTTCTCAAAGGAATTCTGTACATCTAAATGAAGTCCAGAAAGCTCCAGGACTCAGGTAAGACACTCCTTAGGCTCCTCTTCCAATAGAGGGTGATGGACTCAGTTACTGCATAACTTGAAATGAAAACAGTATCACGAGATAAATCCCACAGGAGTAGGGCTCTATCATTTCCTAAGGTTGTTGGGCAGCTGTACATGTTGAAACACATCAAGGTATGGATGTAAGGTTCTGGAATCTGACGCCGTCTGGGGAAGACTGAGACAACATGCCTGGAGCAGATCAGAAATCTTCATTTCGGGAGAAGCCCACACAATGGCACTTCCGCTTTCTCAGCTTTCTCCTGGAAGTCCGGGAGTTCCTGCTGCTATAAGAGGGTTTACCTAGCCCAAGTTAACGCCTCTTCCCCCCGCGTCTGAAACCTGCTAAACTTGCCAACTCCCTTAGGAAAGCTCAAGGCCTCTACCCTCTTCCCAGGCGATGGTGGTGGTGGTGTGTGTGTGATAAGTGTGAGGTGTGTGTGTGTGGGGGGGGGGCGGGGGGGCGTGTGTGGGAGAAGAGTACGGGCCGCCGGCTCTGCGCATGCGCGGAAGCGGAAGCCGGCGGCCTGGGGTGTTTTGGGTCCACGGCCGCCCCGTACCGTCCAGGCGGCGCGCTGCATCCTGGGTCCCGGCGTGTGTTTGGCTTGCGGGCGTCGTCATGAACCCCGAGAGCTTCGCGGCGGGCGAGCGGCGAGTTTCGGCGGCCTACGTGAGGCAGGGCTGCGAGGCTCGGCGTGCGCACGAGCACCTCATCCAGCTGCTTCTGGAGCAGGTACTCCCCGGCCTCGGTGCCCGGGTTCTGCGTCTTCGGGGAGGGGAGGGGCAGCGCGCTCCTCGGGGTGCGCGGAGCGGCCGAAGTCCAGGTCTTCGGCCAGCCTGGGCCACCCGGGGAACGCGTGTGGCGGGCACAGCAGCTCCCAAAGGCAGCTTCCCGCCCGAGCCCTCAGGCTGGCCTCGCTCCTGACAGCAGCCCTGAACTTGAGTGCCCCCCAAGTTTGACAACTCCGCCTCGAGGGCTTTGCTTTTTCCGGTCACCCTAACTTCACGGAGATTTAAGAATCCTAGCAGGCTTAAGTGTCTGTATTACATCTATTCGGAATCTCTACTTTGTAGTCAAGTAGCATACGAACGTACGAACATTGGGTCAGTGGGCAGTGTCTCCATAATTGCTGAGTTTATTTCTGATTTGAGGAACCAAGGGGCATAACACAAAACACATTTGAAAAATTCAAGCACGTTGGCGTGGGGGTTTTAGGGAACGATCATTTTTTTTTTCTGAATATCAAGTATCACTACTATTTTATTTTTAAGGGCAAGTGTCCAGAGGATGGCTGGGATGACAGCACGCTTGAACTCTTTCTGCACGAGCTTGCAATCATGGATAGCAACAATTTCTTGGGTAATTGTGGTGTGGGAGAAAGGGAAGGGAGAGTGGCCTCTGCTTTGGTTGCTCGTCGCCATTACAGGTATGTTCCTTAAATTAGTTCTGAAAACATTTGGGCTTCCCCCTCTCCCCCCTCAGGTGGAGTGGGAGGAGCTTAAGATAACGGTGATGGTATTCCTACTGAATTTTAAAGTTTCCACTCTCAAATAATTTCTTTCCTTTTCAAATGGGTTGGAAACCAAGTGGAGCTGGGAGATGGGAACACTCTGAGCAGGTGCTTTTCGTGACAGAGTTGAAGTTCTAATATGTGGTGGTTTCCCCTTTAGACACTTCATGATCAGCAGCTCTGTGTCTTGATAATGTTTAACCAAGTAAATCTATCTGGTTCTAAAAGCTTAATGTTGTCAATACAAAAAACACAGTTGACTTCAAAAGGAGTAAGAGTACCTCTAGTTATATGTATGTGACAAGTGACACCAAATGTCATGTTCTGATGTAACAGTTTCATAAAATGTTTATACTAAAATGGTCACAGAACAGAAAATCATAGACCCTTTTAAAATACACGAGTAGAAATATGGAGATAGGCCTGTTACAGCAAAGCAAGGAAATCCTGTCGTAAGCCTTGGTAGCCTTTGGGTAGGTGAAGTCCATTCCAGGGTCTCTGTCCTTTCCAGAAGGATTTACCTAGTAGTCATGGAGGTAAGTCACACACAGGAAAGATATTTTGGTTCTGGACCTGCAACTTGCCAACTTACCACAATGATAGAAGTTCAGACAGCCTTGTAGAATGTTTAATGTGGGTGTGGCTTTTTTTTTTTTTTTTTTAAATTTCAGTTGACATACATCATAGTTATCTTTCTTTCTTCTTTTTCTAGTTTTTAGGACAGAGTCTCACTGTGTAACTGTGCCATCCTGGAACTCACTATGTAGATCATGCTGGCCTGGGATTTATAGATATTCACCTGTCCCTTCCTCCTGAATGGCAGGATTAAAGACGTGTGCTACCACACCCAGCCATATTTCCTTTTGAAATTGCAGATTTTATTGGAGAAGAATGAACTTGAAAGCATGCTTTATCAGCATCTGAATCCCATTTTATTTTATTTTTTTTTTGGGGTTTTTCGAGACAGGGCTTCTCTGTGTAGTTTTGGTGCCTGTCCTCGATCTTGGTCTGTAGACCAGGCTGGCCTTGAACTCACAGAGATCTGCCTGGCTCTGCCTCCCAAGTGCTGGGATCAAAGGCGTGCGCCACTGCCGCTGGCTGAATCCCATTTTATAAGTGCTTCGTTTTGTTGCAATAGATGGAGGAACAGGGTTATTAGATGATTACATTATTTGCATTGGTTTTGAAAGCTTTTTTTAAAAATCCATTTTGAAAGTGGTTTATTTATTTATTTATTTATTTCTTCAAGACCTGCTTCTGTGTCCTAAGTGCTAGGATTAAAGGCATGAGCCACCACTGCCTGGCAAAAATGATTTAATTATTGATGTGCTTTTAGATATGAATGCTTATTTTCATCTTCTACCTTTCTGTGAGAAATGTGAACTCCTAAAAAACCTTCTTGATTTTTAAATCAAGGTGCAGTTTTTGAGGCGTACTAAAATTTTATTTTAATAAGAGCATTTGCAGAATGAACTGATGATAAAGAGTATGGATGTAGGTTTCCTGTCTAACAGTGCCCTGGTAACATGGTTCATATATAATACATGTAGAAGGCTTATACATACCGTGTGCTTGTGAGGAAGTCAGGACTAGTTCTCTGATACTCTCCTTATCCACAGTTTCTGGTCTAGGGGGAGGAAGAGATGGAGTTTACAGAAGGATCATTTTTATTAAGAGAGCATTCAGAGGCATCCGTAAGTGAATAGGGCCATCGGAGACAAGTGGATTTGTATACTCATTTTCAAGAAACATAATTTTTAAAAAAGTAGGGCAGTTTTTGCCAGGTGTGGTAGAACTGCCTGGAATCCCAGCACTTAGCAGAAATGGGGGAGGGAGCAGAAGTAGTGAGATCCCAGCTCAAAGACCACTGTTACCACCACCAGCAGCAGGTCAGGACATTCAGTTCCTTCAGGTTAGAATCTGTCCCACTGCTGTGGTTGTGGAAGGAAAGAGGGAATAGAATGTTCTCTGTACCATGGTTTTAAACAGAGCACTTCAAGGTTAATGGTCACTATTTCATTTCTCCAGTTCTGTGTTAACTGAGCTCAGCAGCTGAGTGTTTGGGTTTCTGGTGCAGTTGTCAAATGTCAGCTAAGAGTGTAGTTTGTTGAATGTTAGAGTCAGCAGTCTATAAAGATGACTTTGGTTACATGGCTGAGGGCTCAGCCTGCCTCTTCCTGTGATGTGAGCTCCTCCCAATATTGCAGCTGGATTTTGAGAGGCAATATATACTAGCAAACTCTCCAATGAAGACTTCAGTGCTTCTTATGACCTTCTAGAACTTAGAGGCTCCAGACAATTGCTTTTGATATTTTTCCCAGTCAAGCAAGTTAGGACACCCCCACATAGGGATTTAGATATGTGAGAGAATTAGACTATCTCTTGGTGTGGACCAACTGGAGAAGAGAAATTGATATGGTTGTCCTGGAGATTAGCTACTATAACACAGTGAAACTTTCACTTAAGGTATTTCCACATTAGTCATTTATGAAGTGCACGTAGAACAGTGGAAGTCTGCCTCTGCTAGTGTTTGTTTATTTATTTGTAAGCCTATGTATTGATTACTGAACACTGAATGTATTTGTACAGTTTTTGGTCCATTTTTTGCTTAGGTTCATCCACGGAATTGGACGATCCGGTGATATTTCTGCTGTGCAACCAAAAGCTGCAGGCTCTAGCCTCTTGAACAAAATTACCAATTCTTTGGTGCTTAATGTCATAAAGCTGGCCGGTATGTATCCTGTCAATCATAATGTGACTTATGAATAGACAGCATACTAGTTTTTTGCATTTATAGCTCTTCAAAAACAATATGAGTAGTTTTTAAAGGGCACACATGTAAACCTGTTTCAGAACAAGACACAAAATAACCCTAGAAATGGCTTTTAATAATGAGTTTCATGAGAGCAATTGGGAAAGAAAAACACTAGGGTTACAGTCCATGTTATTTTATAAAAGAAACTTTATTATTTCTTCCAGAAGGATGTTGGCTTTTAGTTTGTTTTTTTTTTTAAAATGGAATAATAAATTGTTTTATTTCTTATTTGTAGGTGTTCATTCAGTGGCCAATTGCTTTGTAGTTCCTATGGCAACCGGCATGAGTCTAACCTTGTGTTTCTTAACATTACGACACAAAAGACCAAAGGCCAAGTATATCATATGGCCACGGATAGATCAGAAGTCCTGCTTTAAGTCCATGGTCACTGCAGGTAAAAGACATGCAGCATATGTAATGTTTAAATATCCAATGGGAAAACTCAGATTTTTATATAGAGATAGGTAAATGAAAAATTAAATGTGCTTCATATTTATGCTTTAAAGAAGTTGTAGTTAAGTATTCATAAAATTTAGCATTTATTTTGTTTTAGCAACTTGTAAGCTTGTATATACTTACACTTACCATTAAAGTTTGCATAATTATTCATGGGGTGATCTTTAATTATGTGCTAGTTAAGTGCAATATTTCAATTAAAAATCTGAAGGACTCTTGGGCCATGAGATGGATCAGTGATCTCCAGGTGACTGAAATTAATAGTTTTCTTTAGTGGTAAAACATAAAGTTTATGGGTGTGATTTATTCCAGTACTTGAATTTTATTATTAGTTATAGCTATCTCTGAAATAAAGTAAACTCAACTGGAACTGATATGTTCCTAGAGAATTGAGTAGGCTTCATTTTATTTGACAGAACTTGAACTGGACTAGTAGTCTTTTTGGTTACCAACACCTGAGCAGTTAACCTCTGTAGACGTCTGGTTAACATGTGCTTTCCTTACTTTATAGAATCCCTTCCCTATCATTTTAAAGTGCTAAAGATCCAGGCTGGTTGTCTAGTTGTCCTTCACACCCTTTGACTTGTTTCTGATTAATGCCAGTTCTTGTTTTAGTCAGGGTTTCTATTGCTGTGAAGAGACACCATGACCACAGCAACTCTCGTAAAGGAAAGACATTTAATTGGGGGTGTGTTGTTGGAGGTTTTGCTCTTTTGGGGATGGGGGCTCTCAAGTAAATTACACATGGAGACTTATTCTTACTTATGAATGCCTGGCCGTAGCTTGGCTTGTTTCTTGCTGCTTTCCTTAACTTAAATTATCCCATCTACCTTTAGCCTCTGGGCTTTCCTGTTCTCTTTCTTCTGTAAATCTTACTCTTACTCCGTGGCTTGCTGGTTGTGTAGCTGGGTGGCTGGCCCCTGATGTCTTCTTCCTTCTTGGGCTGCTAGATCTCTCCTCCCAGATTTTTCCCTCTATGTATTCTCTCTACCTGTCAACCCCGCCTATCCTTTCTCATGCCTTACTATTGGCCAGTTCTTTATTAGACCATCATGTGTTTTACACAGGCAAAGTAACACAGCTTCACAGAATTAAGCAAATGCAACATGAACAAAAGTAACACACCTTAAAACATTCTACTACAGGGGTGCTTACATTTTCAGAGGTTTAGTCCATATCATCATGGTGCAACATGGTGGTGTGCAGGCAGACATGGTGCTGGAATGTAGCTGAGAGTACTATATCTTGATGCTCAAGCAACTGGAAGTGGTCTGAGACACTGGACAAGGCTTGAGTATAAATGAGACCTCAAAGTCCACCCCCACAGTGACACTTCCCTCAAGAAGGCCATACCTACTCCAATAAAGCCACACCTCCTAATAGTGCCACTACCTATGAATTTATGGGGGCCAGTTACATTCAAACTATGATATGAGCCACTGTTTATTACTAGAGGAAAAGCTTGCTAGTTGAATAAATATTTAGAGTTCTAGTGTGCAATTGCATTGTTTCTTAGAGTTCTAGATTCATCTTGCGTTTAATTGATACTAATGCTTAGATTTCTGGTTGACTTGGTTAGGTTTTAAACCAGTGGTGATAGAAAATGTTTTGGAAGGCGACGAGCTGCGCACTGACCTGAATGCAGTGGAGGCTAAAGTCCAGGAACTCGGGCCTGATCGTATTCTGTGCATTCATTCTACTACGTCCTGCTTTGCTCCAAGGGTGCCCGATAGGTAACTGGCTTGTGAATATTGGTCTGTAGATGCTCGCTCACCAGTCTTTTGAATACATTTTGTCCAATAATTCTCAAGCATGTCGTGATAACATTTAGTAGTTACTAGTGAGTATACTGGCCTAAGAGAATAGGTGGATCCTTGGGAGAATTATTGTTGAGAAGTTTGATGCTGAAGAAAAAACAGCTGATGTGGAGGTGGAAATCCGCTTATCCAAACCTTAGTCCGTCTTATTTGTCTGCTTTCCTGCTCCTGCCAGTTTAAGTCTCTCAGAGTCATTTTCCATTGCTTAAAGCTTTTCCAAGTGAACTGCCGACTTAGTACTTTTCTGCATCGCTGTTTCTTTGGTTTTGTGATTCATTTGCTAAGTAGGAACTATCGTCCTAACAGATTATAAATAACATAGTTTAGGATTACTTACATTTCTTTGATTGGGAGATTAAGCTAGGTGTGTACAGTGGTTGTACACATTTTGAAAATAATATAAATTAGAAAATTAAAAGCATAGGGGTGGCAGATGTTCACTGTTACAAAGGATAGCCATAGGTTTTTTATTTTGAAAATGTCATAGGGCTGAAGTTTATTAACAGAAATTTCTGTTTTTGCCAGAAGCTCTGGTTTGGTCTCATTTCAACATCTTTAAAAGAAGTGCTAATAATTAATAAGAATCGTGTTGACTTTGGACTCTGGTTGCTAAGCTTTTGTGTGTGTAGACTCATTGTTTGGCAGTGATGATCACATGTTAGCTTTTATTATCTTACAGGCAAATTTTAAAAGATCATATTGACGCCATGCTCTTGAAAATTTGCCTTGGATTACTTATGAGCCTATGACTTCTGTTTTAAAATTACATTTCATATGCTGTAGTAGTTTATTAATGACCAGTCATTTTAAATTTCTATTGAAATATTAAAGAAATGGTATTCTTTGATAATGTTGATATCTAGACAATTGTAATAGAATAGAAATAAACCTCAGTTCCCAAACAGCGAGCACGTGGGTGTTTGTATTGGTTGAATTACTTTTCTCTGGGGAGTTTTGCTTCATTTTGAGCCCTGTTTTCAGTGTGTGTAGTGTTGCATTGTTTTACACATAGACCTGTTAGAAGAAGGGTCAGGAGGATTTAATAGCAAGTTGTCACTTGGTACTTTTTAGTTGTATGATGTAATGAATGCTTTTGATGAGTCAGGTTTATGAAAATGGCAGTGTAAAGTTAGTAGTATATTTTGATTTCTGATTTTATAGTCTTAATTTTAGTGGTGTACCATTTTTTTTTATTGGTCAGTTATTAGGGAATATTGAATAGGAAATCCATGTAAAAAAATTAAAAGAATGTCACTTCTATTGGCTATTAAAATTAGCTTTTCATTTAGAATACAATGGGATTCACATGGAAAATCTGTTTTCTGATTTTCTTTGCCTTTCATTTAATACCTTTTTTATGTCCTGTTAACACATCTGATTAATTTAGATCATTTAAAAGTTACAAGTTTGTTTGTTTTTTAAATAACTTTAATATTGTGGTACCTTATTTTCAAGGAAGTTATCATAGTATTCTTTCACTAGTGCACACACATGAAAAAGTGCCTTTTATCTTCTGAAGAATATATGTGTGTGTATTCCAAGTTTATTTTGTTAGTAACAGATGAAATTTTGGTATTGATTGTGAGGCAGGGGTGTGTGTGTACATGCATGCTTGTGTGTGTGTGCCCCAATGGTTGATTTTGGGTGTCTTCCTCTATCATTCTCCACTCTATTTTTTGAGACAGGGTCTGTCACTGAACCTGGAGCTCCCTGTTTCACTTAGAATGGCTAGCCTCAAGCCCCAGAGATTGCCCTGTCTCTGCCTGCCTAGTGCTGGGATTAGAGGCACATACTGCCATGCCTGACATTTTTAATGTGGGTTCTGAGGAACTGAATTCCTATGCTTGCAAGGCAAGCACTTTACTGACTGATCGATCCATCTCTCCAGCCCTAAAAATTAGGTTTTATTCATGTCTTAGTCAGTGTTCTATTGCTGTGAAGAGACACTATGACTACGGCAGCTCTTATAAAAGAAAACATTTATCTCATAATAATTAAAAAAAGAAACCATTTAATTGGGGCTTGCTTACAGTTTCAGAGGTTTAGTCCATTTTCATCATGGCAAGGAACATGCTGGCATACAGCTAGACCTGGTGCTGGAGCAGTAGCTGGGAGTTCTAGATCCAGATCTGTAGGCAAGAAGAGACACTGGCCTGGCTTGCACTTGTGAAACCTCAGAGCCCACCCTCCAGTTACACATCTCCAACAAGGCTATACCTCAAGTAATGCAACTCCTTGATGACTAAGCATTCAAATTTATGAGTGTATGGGGGCCATTATTATTCAAACCACAATTCATAATACTTAAAGGAAGCAAATTGAAAGTTTCTACAAATAGACATAATCTTATTCCCATTTATAGTTTTAAAATATACTTGTTCACATCTAGAAAAAAAAGATGTCATGCGTACTACTCATTTATTTACTTATTTGAAAACAGGGTCTTGCTGTGTATCTCTGACTGGCCTGGAATATACTATATAGAATTAGGCTGGCCTTGAGCTCAGAGATCTGTTTGCTTCTGCCTTACTGTGCTATGTATTTGAAATACCTCCTTTTGGAAAGAAGCATAACAATGCTTTGCTTCCAAGTTCTGTTTGTGAAACAATTTTTTTTTTTTAATCAGTTTAATTGCATCACAGGATTTAGTTATAGTATTGCAGTGTGCTGACATTTTTTTAAGGTGACTTTAGTCAGAAGTAGTATTGGGTTTTGAGAAGGAACCTCTGCTGTGTTGTGGTTCATTACCATACTTAACTTAAATTAGACTTTCACACTGCCTTTATATGAGAGGTGTCAAATGAAAGAGTGAAGAAGGGGAGATTGTTAAGCCAGCAACTTTTTAGAGGATGTACCCAAGTTATTAGGCAGCGTCAGTGAGTTTTGGTACAGGAATGTTGTAAACCTGCCCCCCCCACCTTATTTTTTAAATTAAGGTCCACTTGGAAGTGCATCTTTTAAAAATTTGTGAGGTTCGTAAGGTTTCCAGCTATGCTTAGTATTTTGTCCATGCTAGCCTCAGTGTGGTGAGCAGTCAGAGCAGTAAGAAGGGGATCACAGCTCTTTGTGAGGTGTCATCTAATCTCTGTGCTTTGTCTGTAAGAAGTTTGGAAATCATTTAAAAGTTACTGTCAGAAATTTTGTTGTTGTTGTTTTTTTTTTCTTTGAGACAGGGTCTTACTATGTAGCCTGGCTGGCCTGGAACTCTCTATGTAGACTCGGCTGGCCTCAAACTCACAGAGATCCTCCTGCCTCTGTCTGCCAAGTCATAAGCTTTTGTAAATATTTTTTTTCTCATTTATTGGTAACATTAAAAGGTTTTCTAAGTTTTTCTAAAGTGCTATGTATTTCCAGACTGATGAATTACATGCGAAGATACTACAGAGGAAATAGTTCAGTTTGTCATCCCCTCTTCCTTTCCCTGATATACCTTAAGACTATTAATAAAAATTTTCCATAATTATTTGTAAAGCACAGTATGAGTATGTCTTTCTGTAAATGTTTATGTTTGTAGATTAGAAGAACTGGCTGTGATTTGTGCTAATTATGACATTCCGCATGTAGTCAACAACGCTTATGGATTACAGTCTTCCAAGTGCATGCATCTCATTCAGCAGGTGAATTATTATATTAATATTATATACTATAGGATTATGACTTTTTTTCCTTCAACCTAATACAGTGAAAATTATTCAGCTCTCTCTACTTTGGAGAGCATTAGAAACTTGTATCCAATATTCTCTTAGTAAAAGTCATTATTTCTAGGTAGTATGATGGTAATTGGATAGTAGCTTTTAAATATTTATTTGTTTATGCTCATATTTTATGTGTATACGTGTGTCTGTGAGTGTATGCATACCTATGTATTTGCGCGTATGCGCGTTTTTGTGTGTGTGTGTGTGTGTGTGTGTGTGTGTGTGTGCAGGCACATGCTTGTTTGTGCAGTTGGGGGCGTGTGTGTGTGTGTGTGTGTGTGTGTGTGTGTGTGTGTGTGTATGTGTGTATGTGTGGGCACATGCTTGTTTGTGCAGTTTGGGACCAGGAGAGGGTGTTGCGTGTCTTTCTCTTGTTCTCCTATTTCACTGAGGCAGAGTCTCTTCTGAACTTGTGGGTTGAATTTTCTCAGGTAGGCTGGAAGCCAGCAAGCTCCAGTGGTCCTCCTATCCTTACCCTTTCTGAGCTAGGGTTTTAGGTGTGTGTGAAGCATCTCACTTGTTATGTGGGGTCTGGATCCAAACTCTGGTCCTCATGGTTACACACCAAGTGTTCTTAGTGGATGAGCTGCCTCTGGGAAATAGCTTTGATGGTCCCAAATCAACACAGAAATATTTCAGTAACATCCTTAACTTCCTGAGAATTTTTTTTAAACCCAGGATAGTCATTTTTCTAATGTATTGAATTACAGTATTTCAAAAACTATATTGGTGATCATATATTATATAGAAGAAAAAGAAAACAGGAAGAGTAAGAATGAACCATGTAAATACATAAACATATTTTTCAAATCTTAAAAAAATACAAAATTTTTAAATATTTTCTAGGATCTAAAGAGTCTTTTAGTAGCTGTTGCTCTGTGATCTTTACTCACTCTTACCTTTTCTTTGGTGTTTTCTCATCATTCCTTAACTTTTCAAGGCTGCTTCACAGGTGTAGATGGATCATGTATGATGCACATGGAGTAGAAGAAAGGTGTATACAGTGTTTTATGCTGGAACTTGGGAAAACACATGGACGACTCACTTTTATTGCCCCTCCTGTCCTCCTGTCCTCCTGTTCTTCTCTTTCATTTCTATTACTTAAAAAGTACTACATTTATTTGTATGTGTGTTCATGTGTGTGACATGTGTGCCCTAGCATGCATATGGAGGTCAGAGGACAGCATGTAGGAGTCAATTCTTTCCTTCAACCATCTGGGTTGTGGAGATTGAATTCGGGATATCAGGGTTGTGGCGAGGGCCTTTAACCACAGAGTCATCTCACTGCCCCTCCCCTTTTTTTGTATTTTTAATGCTTTCAAAATTCAAATGCATCAGCATCTAAAAGTTTATAAAAGGAAGGAGCAGGTGATCATAGCAATCTTATAAGTACCTCTAATCATTTATAATGAACATTTTTCTGTTTCTGTGAATGTTCTGTTTTCACATAATTGTAGTCATTGTGTACATTTAGTACTTAGGCCTTGTTACATGTTTATACTTTCTATATGCCTATACTGTTTTCACATACATCATTTTGAAGGTTTATTTTGACTTATTTATTTAGTGTGTGTGAGAGGGTGAGAGAGAGATGGCCTGAGGAGGCAGAAGAGGCATACATCCCTTGGAGCTGGAGTTAAAGATGTTTTGTGAGCTGCCATAGGTGGGTGCTGGGATCAGAATTCTGGTCTTCACGATAGAGCACCAGTTTCTCTAATTGCTGAGCTATCTCTGCAACTCCATATGAGTCATTTCTGTAGATATTATTCCCTAATTGAGAAGTACTCGGGATTCTGGGCTCACAACATACTTCTGAATACTTGAAAAATGGGGTGGTATGCTTCCAGAGAGCAAGACTAAGGGAAGCAGTTGTGGAGCTGATGTGAAAGGTGTCCTTGGGGCTGCTCTTCCTGGTACCCTGCTTTGTCATCCGTGTGTGTGAGATGTTTCTCAAATGCAGATGTTGTCTTATAGGTATTCTATTGCCTTCTAAAATCGACTTGTCTTTAAGGAGTAAATAAATATTTCTGCAGACTGACTTATATAAGGAGAGGTCATTGCACTGTTGGTTTAAACAACATAAACACATAGGTTTTGTTGAGTTCTGACTGCTATTTCATGACATTCTAAATAGAGTTAACTTTCACTCATAGCTGTGATAGATAATGCAATTTACCAAGGACTCATCATGTGTGTTAGATATCTGGTCAGGCTGTTAAGGTTTTTAAACTAATCCTAATATGTTAAGGTGTACTTTTCATTGTTCCTGTTTGTATATGAGGAGACATGCTCAGTGGTTTATGTGACTGGCCTGAGGTCTCATAGCTGTAGAATAACTTGTATAGCACAGTCTGACACCAGGGCCCCAGATTTCCCTAAACCAGAGCACACTAAAACCACAAGTTCTGAGAAAGCAGGATCATGGTAGCCATGTAATTAGTGAAGAAAACAGTTGGAGATGAAATGTCTTAGCATCTTCAAAAGATGCCCTGGAATGACTTGGTTCTGAGCAGGTAAGATATACTCTGTTTTGTGAAGTCTCAAGAAGTACACTTGTGCTTCTGTTTACTGAAATGCCTAATTTGAGATGTTAGGACAGGTTAATAGAGAGGCACATGGTAGAGCTATGAAAATGTGTGGGATGGACTGTTTAGAATGGAGTGTGAAGTTCCAAAGTGTGGGAAGCAGCGACTTCACTTGTTAAGAATTGGAGCAAAGTGGGTGTTACTGCTTCTTAGCCACATGCCTGATTGTTATTTCATTCAGTAGATTTTCTGAGTTCCCAGTAGTGTGTGAGCTACCAAAATATGTGCTAGGGACACAGCATTGCAGCCTAGTGCCCACCAGCCTCCGTCCTGCTAGATGCTTCATTTCCTTCCTTAGTGGCAGCTTTTTGTTTGTGGGGAGTGCGGCCCTTGACCATTCCTGGAGTGTGCAGTCTCGTGGTGAGAGGGTGGGTGTAGCAGTCTGGAGCACTGATTCTTTGTGCTCTCAGTCCTCCCACTCCCAGGTCAGGTTCCTATTCCTCTCCGAAAGCCTGGACTGTGTTTGTGGCCACTTCTACCCTTTTCATTTGTTCTGCTCCCTCTTCCTGGTGAGCTGGCTTTCCTTCTGTTCCTGGTTTGTGAGGAAACAAGAATAAGGCTGAAACAGCCAGCTGATGGTCTCTGAGTAGTCTGCTCCCTCCCCGGCTTCTGCTGCCTCTACCTGTTGCCTACATCTGGTCTGTCAGATTAGGCCAGCTATCTGCGATTTCCATTCTCCCTGAGATACAGAAGTGGGGAGGAAGTGTGAAACTGAAGGTCAAGTGTGCTTATAATATTAATAGGACTGTAGATTGTGAATGCAGATTGAAAATCTGTGACTGCAGATAAAGAAAGAAACTGTGGGAGTGGAAATTTAGATGGTATCTCCATTTTTAAGAGCAGAAAATTGCAGCACATTAGACAGAAGGTCATAGCTGTGTCGGATGGGAAACAGAACTTGGTTCCACATTTCTAGTAGGTCTGTGTTCAGCTCTGTGCTGGGATATTAGACTTCCATTTGAAGTTCATTTGCAGTGGAATGAGAGCATCTAAGATCACAATGTTAAGGAGTTATGGAAAAGCATTGATTTTGGAACTGCCAGGAATGTACAGATGAAATTGCTATTGGTTGATGATAAACATAAAATTTGGCTTTTCTCTTTTGTGGTCAGAGCCATCATGGAAGCAGAGCTTGTTTAAAGGCTGGGCTTGGAGCTTTATGCCTGGCATGCACAACGCCCTGGGTCAATCTCCAGCACTGTAAAGCAAACAGACAAACCTAAAAGAGAAAAAAGTCAGTAGATTGCCCTAACTGTGGGAGAGAGAGTCACTTACTTTGCTAGCTGCTTGGTTGGCACTGTGGGCAGCTGTGGTTTATAGATTATGGTGCTAGTATTTAAACTCTAATCACCGTAGACCTTATTGTCAAACAAAAGTCACAGGTGTGGCCATGGGAGAAGTGCTTTGTCTCTCACTCGGTTTTGGACAAAAAGCTGTTGCAGAGGAGTTCCCTCTTACAGTGATAATGAACCCCCACCTGCTTCATGGAGGTTATGAGTTCAGTGGTCGGTCTGTGCAAGCCTCCGTGCCCTGCAGGGTGCCTGCGGGTGGTGTGCATATAGATAGTGAGCACCGCCCAAAGCTGTGCTTCAGTTTGGTTAACCTGCACTTGGACTGCTACAAAGAAAATTACAGCCCTTCACCGCTTTTGAAAGAATGTCTATGCATTGTTTTAGGGGTACTCATTTTTACTTTTTAATTAAGGTAAAATTAGTGTTTGTAAATGTGGGAATGAAATTAAATTGTGTGTATCATTTTGTCAACATCATTTTTTGTCGTGGCCTTTACTTGTTAATAGTAGTTGTTGTCTGTCCTAGTGACTAACATGTGACTCACATGTTATTTGATTCTAGGGGGCTCGGGTTGGTAGAATCGACGTTTTCGTTCAGAGCTTGGACAAAAATTTTATGGTTCCAGTAGGTGGTGCTATAATTGCTGGCTTTAATGAGTCCTTCATTCAGGAAATCAGCAAGATGTATCCAGGTAAACAGATAATTTGTTTTTCGGAAAATAGCTAATGGTCAAAAGTGCATGTGCATATAGCCTGCTGTGATGAGTTAATTTCCGGAGCCTCCCCCGTCAGCCCCCCTTCATGTGCCCTGTCCATCTGCTTCCAGGTAGAGCGTCAGCTTCGCCGTCCTTAGATGTCCTTATCACCCTGTTGTCCCTTGGCTGCAATGGCTACAAGAAGCTGTTAAAGGAGAGAAAGGTGAGTCTCCTCCCTGTTGAGTGCGGCTGTTCTAGCCTGTCTATCACTCATAGGAGCCACTGTTGGGCTTTTTCATCTCTGATTTGTCCTGTAGAAGCTGATCATCCTGTCTGTCCTCTAGACATGCTGAGGAATAGTTCAGATGCCTTACTTTACTATTAGTATTTCTTATTTAGAAACATCTGTATTGGGAATTATGTGTTCATTTATCACCTAAAGGTAGAGTGGGACTCGCCTCTTATGTTACTAATGTTTATTAAATGATTTTCTTTTGTGGTCATGTGCATGTGCCATGGAGCATGTGTGGAGGTCGGGGACAATCTGGGAGCAGGGATTGAACTCAGGTCCTCAGGAGTGAGAGCAGGTGCCTTGCCTTTTTACCTGCTTTGCACTCTTACCAGCTCTGCTTTTTTTTTTTGTTTTTTTGTTTGTTTGTTTGTTTGTTTTTAGGACAGGGTCTTGCTGTGTGGCCCTGACTGGCCTGGAATTTGCTTATGTATACAAGGCAGGCCTCAAACAGTGGGCAGTTCTCATGCCTCTGCTTCCTGAGTGTTAGGCCTATAGGTATCCATACCACTTCTGGCATAGAAGTTCTTGAAAGACTAATGAAAAGTTTTCTTTTGAGTGATTTGGAAACCTGAAGGCTTTTTGTGGTGTGAAGGGCAGTTAGTCCCAGGTGGAAAAACCAGTAGGAGTCAGCCACCTTCTTATACTAAAATAATAAACCCCTCTATCATTGCTGAAATGCTGGACTCATTACTTATGTTGGCTGTGAAAAACAATAAGTGATAAGCTTTGTGGTATGGGCGTTGCAGCTACTCAGGAGACTGAGGCAGGAGGATCACTGGAGCCCAGGAATTTGTGGCCACATAGTGAGACCCAGTCTTTTAAAACAGACTAACATAGAAAAGCTTCATTCAGGACAGTTCCATAATTGTTGATGGGTCAGGTCAGATCATAGAGTTTATCCATCTCCTATATAGGAATGCTAGAGGCTCCTGGCATGGAATTTGTGTCTGTATAGCCTTATGGCACCAACTGGCAATTGTAATCCTTTGGATGTACTTCACGTATTTTAAAGCATAGACATAACTATTATCATAGATACTCTTAACAGTCTTACTCCTCAAATAGATTTGATGTTTAACATTTTGTGGCATTTTACTCCAATCTTTCTTTCCCTATTAATTTAATCCATGGAAAAGTAGTTTACTTTTTAAATTGTGAGACTATTTCTTGAGATTTACATGTACATTCATTAGAGAAATGCAAATTAAAACCACGGTGTTCAGCCATTACACACTTAGGCTAGTGCAAAAACAAAAACACAACTAAAATAACAAAAACCTGACAACACTGGGTCCTGTCAAAGACCTGAAGCAGGGTGAACCCTTAGACACTGCTGTAGGAGTGTAAAATGCAACACAGCTTTGGTGGGGTCTTTTGTTTGTTTGTTTTTCCGAGACACAGTTTCTCTGTGTAGTTTTGGTGCCTGTCCTGGATCTCGCTCTGTAGACTGGGCTGGCCTCGAACTCACAGAGATCCACCTGGCTCTGCCTCCCGAGTGCTGGGATTAAAGGCGTGTGCCACCACTGCCCGACGCAACACAGCTTTCGAACATACTGTGGCAACTTCCTAAAAGTTAGACATGACTCACACAAAGCAGCTATTCTGCTTCTCACTGTTTGCTCAAGATTGAAAGCTTGAGTTAGTATAAAAATCTGTAGCTGAGTGCTTATCATGATTCAGTTCATAAAAAATTGTCCAAACCAGAAGCAAGTGTCCATCATTTGATGGACAGAAGAACACACTGGTGTATCTATCCTTAGCAGTAGACAGATCCAACTACAGATGCACAACAAACGGTGACCTAAGTGCAAATAATAAATGACATCATCCCGACTCAGAAGACTCACATGCTCTTCATCTGTATGCCACCTTGGGAGAGGTAGATGAGACAGGGACAGAAAACAGATGAGTTCCGGAGGCTAGGGTGGGGAGGTACCTTTCTGGGGTGGTGAGATGGCTTACAATTATGTCTTTAGTTGAAGTGGTTTTGTGGCTGTTTAAAATCAGAGATGTGAACATTTGGAAAGTGGACACTTGAAGTTTTACCATGTATAAATTGTACTTTGCTAAACCAGACAACAAACTTTTTTTTAAAAGATTTATTTATTTGTGTATTTTATATATACACCAGAATAAGGAATCTGATCCCATTACAGATGGTTGTGAGCCACCATGTGGTTGCTGGGAATTGAACTCAGGACCTCTGGAAGAGCAATCAATGCTCTTAACTGCTGAGCCATCTCTCCAGCCCGACAACAAACTTTTATATGGTAGGAATAAAACTATAGTTTTATACTTCCATGAAAGTAGTCACTGTTATAGATTGTTATGGCTAAGGGAAGCCAAGTCTTTAGAGAAACCTTATTCATATAATCAGGATCCTAAGGTGATGGGCTATGCTTGTGGGGGTTAGAGGACAACTCTCAGGAATTGGTTCTCACCTTGCACTGTGAGTTTCAGGGATTGAACTCAGGTTGTCAGGCTTGTGTAGCCTGCTAAGCCATGTCGCTGGTCCTCTGCTAGGTTCATTATATCCATTCTGTGATGTAGTATTCATCAAGTTCATGTGTAGGGATTGTCTCCATTTCTCGTATGAAATTGTGATCTGGGAAGATGAGCTTGCTCAAGGACTGGCTGGCCATTTTCAAGTCCCAGAACTGCTGTTGAAGGCTGAGTGAGTGCTGCTCAGACCCTGTGTATTCCGTCTTACCACTGCCTTCTCATGTTCGCAGTTACTCATACAGAACTGAGGGAGTGATCGATCCTTTTCGCTAGGCATTTGAGCCATAAAGATGATGATTGATCCTAAGACCCTCCCATTCTATCTAGTGGAGGCATTTAAAACCCCAGAGGCTCTCAAATGCACTAATTGATTTTATTTAAAATTCTTTGTATAGAATTACTTAGAACAAAGGCTGTCTAATGGAGTAATTTCCAGAATACTAAAATGCTGGTCTGAGAACTCTGACATTGTTCTTTAGTGTCTTCACCCAGTAGGTCTTCTTGCTGAAAATGTGGATGTCCTCCATAACTACAATTGTGTCTATGTAGCATAAATTTTTTTATTGGATTTGGTGCAGAAATGTAGCCTTTTTTGTCTAAATGGACTTCTCTCTGCTGTGAACATTTCATCATGGTAGTTTATTGGTTCAGCTGTGGAGAAGCTGAGGCAAAGCTATTTTGTGCCAGCCAGAGCTATTTATAAACCATCACTGAGAGCGTCTTTTTATGTTATTGCTGTTATGTGAACTAAAAAAAGGAGTGTTAAAGGAAAACTTGGGCTTGCTTTTTCTTCTGTGCCCTTATTCCCCACAATGGTATTTTTAGAGGTTATTTCTTCCAGCTCTCTCTCTTCAGAAAAGGCTTACCTTTGTCATATAGAGGCAGACAAGAACTCAGCTTGAAGCCATTCCTTTTCTCAGGCTCTCCGTTTTGAAGGGGGAAAGGATCAGAGCGTGGAACTTGGCGTGTGAAGTGAGCCTCTGCCCTTAGCCCTTCCTGATCGGTGCATCTGCTGCATAGAGGGAAGAGTGACTGGCAGTTTAACGAAGAGGCCTTGAAGAAGAGAGGTCAAAATAAAATACAGGAGACTCTTTCTTTGAGGTGTTTTTATGCAAAAAGAAAGATCAGCCTTAGAAGTTTGTCCTCACTTCTGCCTTGCCTCCAGAGAAGCTGATTATTCTGCCCAGCTCTCCTTATAGAAGAATGCTTTGCTGACCAGGGTGGCAGACAGTCATTTGGTGTTGCAAGTATCTGCTGAATTGGACTAGTACAGAAGAGGAATGTAGTAGAATGGCTGTCCTGGGGCTAGAACCATGTTCTAGAAGAACACTAGATTTGTAACTTCAGTGGCTTATGACAGAGCGAAATTTGGAAGTAGTAGTACATTTGTGCCCTAAATGGAATTCTTGAATCTCTTGCCAATGTCCAATTTGGGGCCTGGATGTGAGGCTTCAGCACTGGAAAGCAGTGTTTTTGCCACTGAGGCAAGCCTTGTTGAATGTGTATTGGTCCTTGGTGGCAGCCACAGTGGGGACCAATATTTAGTACCATTTTCTTCTATGGACATCTGTGTATGTGGATATATATCCTTGTTGTTGTCCATCTTTCCATGCTTTGGTTCCTTTACCTTCTGAGACAGACATGGAATACCATTTTCTCCTACCCACCCCATCACATGATGCAGCTTGTTTCACAGACATAGCCTAAGACATTTTCTTGGAAGTTTGAACTGTGTACATCTGGATTCTAGTGAGGGTTAGTCTGGATGTTGGGTTTCATGACTGCAGATCATTCTGCAATTCAAAGACCATACAAAAGATAATTCTTAATATAATTCAGCTCCTTTTCCATTAAAAGTATAAGGTTTTGTGTTTTTATTCTAGAAATATAGCTGACATTAGCATTCAGGTATACAGTTCCGTTTATCTGTAGTGAGAGTCTTTTATAATTAAGTTAAATACAGTACAAAGGACATAGAAAATCAATATTATTTCATTTCTTGTAAGTAAGATCTTTCTATACACATTTGCTTGGGCTGCTTATAAATTTCTCCCGTTACAGAAGTATTTTATAATAAATGTCAGTTATAGATTTAACTATAGCAGAAAATAGTACAAGTTCTGTAGCATCTTCATGCATCAGGGAAAAACTGCTTAGCTCAGTGTTAGTGTAGGATCGCCATGCAGTCTCCTGAAAGATACCTTCAAAGTGTGGTGATATTAATAGGACATTAGTACTCTAATACCTGGACTGTGTAGAGTTTGATATATTGCACTTGAGGATTAGTTTACCTATTACAACCTCTACACTCAGTAAAGAATCTGTAAATATTTGTTGTTGAATATGAACTTCATTCAAAGATAATTTTTAAAAATTGAGTTACTTTAACACTAATGATACATGAGATTTAGTTACCTTATGATTATAACATAAAGATTTCTCTCCCTATGTTACTTACAGTTAAAACTGAATTCTGGCTAGTGTAGAGACATGTGTCTGTAATTCCAGTACTCAGAAGGGCAAGGCAGTGTAGGCTTCATGGTGAGACCAGGTCTTGACAAATAAATCTGAACCTCTAAATTTTGCTGGCATTAGCCAGTGATTGATAGAGCTGGTTGAAAGTACTTTATTTTAATGGATTAGAATTGAATATGCACAAATTCAGTTTTCTGATAACCATATATGCATGGTTACATTTGCAGGTGCCCTCTAGGTAACTTTTCAGAAAAAGTTAACTCAGGTACAAATGAAGTACTCATTAGGTTCCACTCTACAGATATGACAGCCACACTAGATAGAAGGTTATTTTAAATTTGGCTTCAGCACTGAAGTACATAAACTGAAGAACTCCGTTTCTTTAATATATCCTTAACAATAAATGAAAGGCGAAGGTAGCCTTGTTGCTATGGGGACATAGGAATCCATAAAGGGCATTTCCTGGCTGTTATTGAGAGTTTGGAAGTGTTATACCTACTGATGAAAGTTGGGATTTTAGTAAATAGTATAGATAGCTAGACATTAGCATCTCATATCTATGTGGAAATAAGGGACTGTTTTTTAAAAAGTGCAGAGCATGCAAAATTAGCAACTTGTATACTTTGTAGTAGATGAAAATACACACACAACCCATGAATTCTATTTTAGGGACCGATGCAGTAGGAAGAGAGTGTGAATTGTTCCAATTGTCGTACACTTCTTGGTATTTTTACTTTCATTTGTTCTTATGTGTGCTACTTTTTGAAGGAGTGTGAGAATATTGGTTTGAGGATGATCTGGTAAAATCTTTGTACAAAATGTCCAGAAATGATAACTTTCCACGTAACTTTTCCATCCCATTTCTGAAAATGACCACAGTTGTCTTAAATATTTTTCAATTTTAATTCAAATTATGTTTAATTATAGTTTTAATGAAGTTATAAATTACACATGAAAAAAGATGTAAACAGAAACATTTTTGCGATAAACTTTTGGCAGTCTATATAAAGTAGAATACTCATCTTTCAATACTAGGCAGATTTTTGGGGGTTGTATATAACAATTGTTGGTGTCATTATCAAGCATAGCTTGCAAATAGGGTGTATTTTTTTTTTTTTTTTTTTTTTGGTTTTTTTCGAGACAGGGTTTCTTTGTGTAGCTTTGCGCCTTTCCTGGAACTCACTTGGTAGACCAGGCTGGCCTCGAACTCACAGAGATCTGCCTGGCTCTGCCTCCCGAGTGCTGGGATTAAAGGCGTGCGCCGCCGCCGCCAGCACCACCACCACCCGGCTTTTTTTTTGGTTTATAGGGGTGTATTTTGAGATACAGGCAAATATTGAATGTTAATAAATGTGATCAGAAAAAATAGTCTATTAAAAATATTATTTGCTAAATGAGTTACTGCTCTACACAGCTCTGAAAATGTAGGTGCTGTTGAAAGTAAACTAAAGAATAGAAAAACTTGAAAATAAGGACTGAAGAGATGCTCTTCCAGAGGACCTGGGTTCGATTCCAAGTACTCCCATGGCAGCTCACAATCATCTGAAACTTCAGTTTTAGGGGATTCAGCAGCCTCCTTTGGCCTCCACAGGCACCAGGCACACAGGCATACACGCAGGCAAAACACCCATGTACAACATTGTAAAAAATATTTGAAAATAATTTATATTTTCAAGAGCTTATGATCATGATTATGTATATTATATAAAATATGTATATATAATAAATTTACATATATATTTATGACAAGAGGACGTCTTCTATCTAACAGATAAAAATTGTGTTTTTTTGACTTTTTAGTTATAAAAAGAACTAATTTAGTGATCTAATATTTCATGATTCTGACATGCTAAGAATTGTTCTTATAAAATATTCTAAAATTTAAGAATGGTTATTAGTATAACATTTTAGGTAAGAATATAAATATGCAGTCAGCAAGGGTTAAGACCTTTGTAGCTGTAAAGAAACTGGACAGCATTCTCCCTCCTCTCTTAGTCTTTCTCTGGTACCAGATAGAGTTGCTCACCTATGGACTTTAGACTTGAAAACCTGCTCTGAGAGAGCTGCCTTAGGGAGAAAGCAGCAGCTTTTGTGGCCTTTGAACTTGAGAAGTGTCGTTTCCTCTGTTAGCCTTGGCGTCTCTTTAGAATTTATGTTTGACCATGGATGGAGGGCAGTCCAACTGCAGGTGGACTTGAGTAGGTTTTCACTTTTGCACCTTTTCAAAAGCAGGAGCAGAAGAAACTGACTTTTCAGTTGAAATAGCCGCTGACTCAGTTATTCTGCTTTGTCTCTAGTGTGACATTGGAGACTTAGAAACATTTGTTATGTTTTCTGCTATTGGCAAAGTAACACAAGTTTAGTTTTAGTTATTGCAGTCTTTGGATTGAGTTAAGAGAATTGTTAATTTTAGCTGTGTGTACCTTAAACAATAGATTTGGGGCTAGGGATAGAGCTGACAGGTAGAGCACGTAACCTAGCACACACAAGTCCCCTAGTTTGACCTGGGGATGCACACATGAGTGCAAACACACAGGCAGTACACTTGTTAAACTTGCACTTGCTGTGTAACTTGTATACTAAATGGATACATCTTAGCGTTGAAGAGAGGGAGCATTATGATGTGGAGGAACCTCTGTGCAGAACAGTGCAAGGGGCTGAAGACTTGGAAGGGAAGCCATCTGCTGTGCTGTCCAGAAATGGATGGCTGTTGGGTAGAGGGCGTGCTCTTGCCAGATGTGTCAGTACATGTTTAAATCCCAGCTGTTGGGGAGCTAAGGCTGGAGGAACAGCAGTTTCTCTAGCCTGGGTAACATGACAGTATGCTGCCCTTCCCATCAGTAATTCTCAAGTATTAACGCTGAAAGCCCAAGACCAGAAGTGGGCTGGACTGCCTTTCCCCCAGTCTGCTGTCTGCAGGGGCTCTGAATCTCACTGTACTGTGGCAAAGGAGAGACATGGGAGGTGGTAAATAGCATACAGTTCATACCAGTCAGATTTTGTGACAAGATCGAGTTGTATTTATTTGACTTTTAAATGTGATATTTTGTTATTTCAGGAAATGTTTGTATATTTGTCCACCCAACTGAAGAAATTGGCAGAGACCTACGATGAAAGATTGCTGCAGACACCTCACAACCCTATATCTTTAGGTAATTTTCTTTCTTAATAAAAGAGAATATTTCTGAGATATTTTTAGGAGGAAGTTGTTATTTATGGAAACAGTGAACTTGTTTTGATTATGCTGATATTTCTAAATCCATCCCAGTATTAACTGATAACTTGAAGTTTACTTAGCCTTTAGAATTGCTGTAATGTTTCTCTAAGGTAAAACCTATCTAATGAAGGAATCAGAGTCCACAGGAAATATAATGAACATACAGATGGTAATTAGGGCTTGCTTCTCCTAATGGAAATTGCTCCATTGACAAAGCACCAGCATAGCGTTTCAGTGCCTTTGCTTATTTCCTCAGCCTCTACCTGCTGTGGAGAGCTGGGTCATGAATTGATCTGCTGATTTCCGCACTAATAGTTCTGTCACGTAGTTCAGGGACTGTTGAAGTGAATATAGTGGGCTAGAGGAATGACTGGTGGTTAAGAATGCTCTTCCAGAGAATTTGAGTTCCTTTCTCAGCTCTGAAAAGGTCAGCTCACAACTGCCTTTAACTCCAGCTCTACAGAATCCAACACCCTCTCTGGCTTTTGAAGCACCAAACATACATACACATGCCCACAAACAAACATAAATAAAAAGAATTTTTAAAAAGTGAATAATTGACTTTTACATGCCACAATTTTTTTTTTGAGCTGAGGATCAAACCCAGGGCCTTGCGCTTGCTAGGCAAGCGCTCTACCACTGAGCTAAATCCCCAGCCCAACAATTATTTTATATTTTATATTTTACAATTAGTTTGTGAATATATGAAGTACAGTATGTTTTATATTTTCCATCCAGTTGAGCAAAGTGAATCATTTATGAGTGCAGCCTTTTTGGAATGTGCATTCATGGAGACCATGTAGATATCAACACCTAATACAAAGCCCCTAATCCTTTGCCCACAGAGCAGGTGGGCACATCACCTCTACCTTGTTTTAGTTGCCAATCCCTTTTCCCTATCTCTAAGATAGAGGTAACAATCTATCATGCAAAATTACTTAGGAATGGTTGAGACAGTTGTCTTAGGGTTTCTGTTGCTACAACGAATACCATGGCCAGAAAGTAAGTTGAGGAAGAGATGGCTTATTTGGCTTACACTTTGGCATTGCTGTTCATCACTCAAGGAAGTCAGGGCAGGAACTCAAACAGGGCAGGATCCTGGAGGCAGGAGCTGATGCAGAGGCCATTGGAGGGGAGCTGCTATTTTATAGAACCCAGGACCAGCGGCCCAGGGAGGGCACCACCCACCATGGGCTAGGCATTCCTCCATTGATCACTAATTGAGAAAATGTCTTACAGCTGGATCTCATGGAGGCATTTCCTCAATTGAGGCTCCTTCCCTGCTGATGACTCTAGCTTGTATCAGGTTGACACACAAAACAATGTACAACAATGTTTGTAAAGTATCTAGCTTGGCAAGCCGGTCTTCAATAAATAATGGCTGTGGCAGTGGTGGGGTACCAAGGATGCATTTTACCACGAGGTCTCAGAATGGCGATTATACATTTGTGTATGCAGAAGTTGATCTTGATCTTATATGTACTGAGATACACATATAATATTTATACATATTATTTAAGTTCTCCCAACTTGGTTGGGTTTAGTTAGCAGCTCCAGTGATCATAGTGATAAGGAAATTTTGTCCATGATTTGTGAATCTGTTTGCTTAGAATTGTGTTTGTCTGATATGGAAACAATCCTTGCTATAATTTATCAAGTACACTAAAGAACAATGAATGAAAGTAGTTTCTTTATCATTATTTGTCATGAGTGCTTTTTGTAATCCAAAAGCTTGTTGAATTGTTTTTGTTTTCTCCTAGCTATGACACTTAGGACACTAGATGGACATCATGAGAAAGCTGTCACTCAACTTGGCTCAATGCTTTTTACCAGACAAGTTTCTGGAGCCAGGTGAGTAGATTTAAGAGATGAATTTGTTTTTGATGTCACCTCTAGGACATGATATGTGTCTGTCTGTCTCTCAGCCAGCAGGGACATCTGTACTTTTATAATTTCTTTTGGTTTCATCCTATGGTTTTTCTAGTGGATTTTTCAAAACTTTTGTAATCTTAATAACTTTGAAGCCCTACTTCCTAAATTTTAAGAACTTGAAAGTTCAAATGGCAGGTACTGTTTATATGCATGCCAACAAGTTAAAGCCCAATGATATGAATGTTGTCCAAGACAATGATGCTGTTGTTTTGGCCTTAGTGCCTTCTGGGTTTGCTGCTTGGCTCTCTGATGATTCCAGTTTTTGGCTTTTCCTTCTTCAGCTCTTCTTGTCCTTTTCTATCCTGTGTGGTGATTTGGTGAGATAAATATTCTTTTGTCTGACTCCTTAGCCCCAGCCCACACCACATAATGAGTTTCAGGTTTTACTGCAATGAAAGCGCTTATGTTGGCTTTTCTTTTTAAAAAAAAAGTTGAATCAAAGACTTCTTATCAGTAGCCCTTCTCTAAATACTGAGCCATGCCTGAGAATTCACTGTGGCCAGAGAGCAAGAAGGTAATGGGCTGTGAGGCTGTTAACCCCCACCTGGACTGTGTGGTCAGAACACTGGAAGCCAGGAGTCTTGTTTGCTTTAGTGCCTCTCTGGATGCCTTGTTGTTGTTGCAGCTGTTGCAGCTGCTGCAGTTTTAGGGATTGAACCTAGGGCCCAAGGCATGCATGGTCCACACCTGACCACCAATGCATTCCCAACTCTCTTTTTATTTTCAGACAGGCTACCACTAAGTTTCTAGGCTGAACTTGAACTTACTATGTGGCCCAGTCAGGCATAGAACGTGCAAGCCTCCTGTCTTGCAAGGCCCAGCTTCTGTGTAGATTTTTGTCTTAATTCTTCCTTAGATGATCTTCAGTATTGTCATATTATAACAGTAGACCAGAAATAAGTCATCTTTGCTATCAATTTCAAGTGGAAAAGTTGCTTTTTTTTTTTTTTTAAGTGTTTATTTAGCTTTTACTCCAGGTCATAGTCCATCATTGAGGGGAGTCAGGGTAGCAACTGAGGCAGGAACTGAAGTAGTAACCATTGAGGAAAGATGCTTTATGGCTCATTCATTCACCAGTGTTCAGCTTCCTTTCTTAAATAGTCCAGGACCACCTGCCTAGGGATAGTACTGCCCCCTGTGAGCTGGGCCCTCCTACATTAATTAGCAGTCATGATACTATCCCATAGATAAGCCTGGAGCCCAATCTGATCTGAGGTTTTCTCTTCCAGTTGACTTTAGGTTGTGTTAGGTTGGCAATAAAAACTAACCAGCGGTGGTGGTGCACGCCTTTAATCCCAGCACTCGGGAGGCAGAGCCAGGCGGACCTCTGTGAGTTCGAGGCCAGCCTGGGCTATAGAGTGAGTTCTAGGAAAGGCGCAAAGCTACACAGAGAAACCCTGTCTTGAAAAACCAAAAAAAAAAAAAAAAAAAAAATAATAATAATAATAATAATAATAAAAACCCTAACCAGAACACTAAACTAAGATAATTATGCCTTTCTTGACCAAGAATTATCTTAGAAGTGTACTTTCTGCTCATATGTATGTGGGCATCAAAATCAGCTATTTTACATTAGAGAAAAATGATGAATTTTGCTTTAAATGCTTTCCATCACATCTTTATGAAAGCATTTTACTTTGACTACCTCTCTTAGTGAGTGTTCTATTGCTGTGAAGAGACACTATGACCATGACTGTTCTTACAAAGGAAGGCATTTAATTTGGGCTTGCTTACAGTTTCAGAGGTTTAGTCCATTTTCATCATGGTGGAGAGCATGGTGACAGGCAGGCAGACATGGTGCTGGAGAAGTAGCCAAGAGTTCTACATCTGGACCTTCAGGCAGCAGAAAGGGAGAGAGAGCCACTGGGCCTGGCTTGGGCTTCTGAAACCTCAAAAATCCATCCCCAGTGACATACTTTCTCCTACAAAGCCGCACCCACTCTTAGTAAGACCAGACCCAATCCTTCTAAGTAAATTCTTCTAAGTAGTGTTACTTTCTGATGACAAGCATTCAAATATATGAGCCTGTGGGGACCATTCTTATTCAAACCACTTGCAGAGGATGAAATGCCTGAGTTAAAGGACTTAGTTTTCATTTGTGCTTTGATCGGATCTTCTTGGAGCTGGAGTCATAGGCACGTTGTGAGCTAGCTGATGTGGATGCTGGTAATGGAATTTGGATCCTCTGAGTCTTCTGCAAGAAGAGTATGAATTCTTAACCACTGAGCCATCCCTCTGGCTCCATTGTTTTGTTTTGAGCTAGTGTCTTGTTATGTACCCTGGCTGGCCTCAGGATCCTCCTGTCTCTCTTCCAGTGTTAACCACAGCTGGCAAATGACAGCTTGTTCAAAGAAAAAAAAATCTTAGATCAATTGAGCTTTTAACTTGAGAAACTGTATGCTGTGTAGTTTTGATGCTTTTAAAATGGTTTTGTTAAGAGGCCTCTATTTGTCTTTATGTGTGGGTTGATCTTAATTGGTCCTCCCTCCCTCCCTCCCTCCCTCCTTCCCTCCCTCCTTCCTCCCTCCCTCCCTCCCTCCCTCCCTCCCTTCCTCCCTCTCTCTTTCTTTTTTGGTTTATTGAGACAGAGTTTCTTTGCAAAATAGCCCTGGCTGTCCTGGAACTCACTCTGTAGACCAGGTTGGCCTCCAACTCACAGAGATCACCTTGCCTCTGCCTCCTGAGTGCTGGGATTAAAGCTGTGTGCGCCACCACCTCCTGGCCTTTAATTGTTTTCTTAAAAAGTAAAAGATTAGAAATCTGCTTGTGTCTAAGGATGCAATGGAAGTCAACCTCAAATAATGCAGATGCTGTTGGTGGGCCGTTGCTGTTTGCCGACCTCCACCCACTGAAGCAGTTACACAGTTCCTAGATCTCACTGTGTGCTCTTTCACTCCACAGTGCTGGTTGCATGATCGGAATTCTCATTTGGTGATGGCGAGCTAACAATAAACCAAAGCAGTTTGGCTTACACAGTTGAAGTCAGATTCTAGATTTGGCACAAACTAAATTTCTTATTACTTGTTACTTCTTTGAAGAAGATGTGAAAGTAGTGGAATTGCTTGAGCCTCTTGCTATCTATTATAGAAAGTGAGTAATGGTCATTACTAGGCAGGACTTTTCAGTTGTATTTTACACTTTCATTTTAAGCTGACACTTGGTTTGCATAGGTCATGATTTGTGCTGTTTCTTAGCTTCTTAATCGGTGGTTATATGGCTCAGTGAGACAGGGGCCTTGTTTTTGGGTGGCATTTATTAACATCACCAGACACATCAGGTTGATAAATCTTTTCCCTTTCAGGGCTGTGCCTCTTGGATCTGTGCAAACTGTGAGTGGCCATACTTTCCAAGGCTTCATGTCCCACACAGATAATTACCCTTGTGCTTACCTCAATGCGGCGGCAGCCATCGGGATGAAGACACAGGATGTGGACTTGTTCATAAAGAGACTTGAGAAGTGCTTAAACACAATAAGAAAAGAACAACAAAAAGCAAATGTTGTGGTTGTGTCTGGAGTTGATGATTGTAACAGAGCTCGAGATGTGGACATTGAGGAAATGGCTTTGAAACTAGATAGTGTCCTTGGTGACAAGGACCAACCACCTTCTTCATGACACAGGTGTTTTTTTTTTTTTTTTTTTTTTTTTTTTTTTTTTTTTTTGCTACAGTTCATACAAGCACTTTAAAGGATATATGTAAAGTTTTTGAATTGAGAATTTATAGAGAATGTTCCGTCCAGGAAGAGAATGGTCTGAGGGTAGCCATTGGTGATTGCTCTTTTTTATCCTTAGAATACCTCAGGCCTTAGGATTGTTAACAAGTTATAACATGCAGTTGCAGTTAATGTTTTCTGATTGTTATATTACTTAAGCAACACAATTCAGATGATTCTTACTAATATAAACTGTAAAGTTACATGTAATTCTCATTGAAATGCAGAGTGTTTCTTCTTAGCCATTCTCCAGCATTCAAAGATTTCTTTTTTTGTGATCATACAGAATTGAGAAGGATATTTCTAGTGCTGCTAAATCCTAGGTGTTTGTTTAGCTGTCTCTATGCCTATAAAGGGAGTCCTTAAGGAAGCAGAGCTAAGACGTAGCTTACTGTGAACTTCAGGGCAGTTATTCTCACCCGGACTGGCTCGATTATACACAAGCAACATGGAAAGACCCCAGGTGGATGCCAGTGACCTTAACTAGTAGAAGTCAAAGGTTCTGCTCCACATCTTACCTACTGCCCAACACATGGTTTCCACAGAAGAATTCTCCAAATGTCAGTAGTGATGCGGGTCAAGGAAGTGAGCCCCTCAGCAAAGTTGCTTTGTGCAGCAGTTTGGTCATGTGCTGCCTCATGGCATTGCTGTTCGTGGTGGGCTGCAGAGAAGGCAATAGTCCCACGAAGTACAGTGCGTATCGATGTGATGACTCTCCAGGTTTGTTAAGTATGTGTCATGCTGTTCACAGATGTATGAAATCAGCTAATTATACGTTTTTTAGACCATAGCTGAGTGAAATATGGCTGCATGTCAAAAAAAAGATAGCTCTGTGAATGTTACCAATTCTACGGCATAGAGACTCTTGGGTAACAACCAGAATCACTAGTTCTAATTAAGTTGTTATAAATTGTTTTATATAATACCTGCTCATTTTTCCATTTGGGCAACTGAAAACTATTCTCCAACTGTCTTGACTTTAAGCAGCCTTTGTGAACTGACTAGTTCACTCAGGGATTGTGCACAGCCACCATCAGGACCAGCTAATATGCCTGGCTTTGAACATGTTCTTGCTAAGGAGGTGAGAATTATACAGTACAGCAAACCTATGTTTTTTTTTGGTTTTTTTTGTTTTGTTTTTTTGTTTTTTTTTTGTTTTTCGAGACAGGGTTTCTCTGTGTAGCTTTGTGCCTTTCCTGGGACTTACTTGGTAGCCCAGGCTGGCCTCGAACTCACAGAGATCCACCTGGCTCTGCCTCCCAAGTGCTGGGATTAAAGGCGTGCGCCACCACCGCCCGGCCCAAACCTATGTTTTATATATGGGCAGAAAGAGAATATATAGGTTTGTAATACTCTGTGTGTGTGTGTGTGTGTGTGTGTGTGTGTGTGTGTGTGTGAGTGAGAGTGAGAGAGAGAGAGAGAGAGAGAGAGAGGAGAGAGAAATTCCAGGCCCAAGAGAGAGAGAGAGAGAGAGAGAGAGGGAGAGAGAGAGAGAGAGAGAGAGAGAGAGAGAGAGAGAGAGAGAGAGAGAGAGAGAGAGAGAGGAGAGAGAGAAATTCCAGGCCCAATAGCTCTAACAGTGATTTTTGTTAATTTAAAATGAACAGACTGGAGAATTAGTGAAGCCTCCTGAAAACACCACCATGCCAAAGTTGTATTTCTCAGACCTGCTCTGTGGAGTGTCATTCCACCCAAGACAAGACATGGGGAAAGTGGTCCATGGAGAAACAATTTAGGGAAATGCCTTTGTAAATATACTCAGTGTATTAAACGCTTCAAGAGGATTCCTTTAGTAAAGGTTGGCCTGCTTTTCCAAAGAGGAGCCAGTTCTCGGAAGTGAAACACTCATTGCTGTCTCCTCAATCATACTCTTCCAACACAATAGGCCAAATGCATTGACCTCTGGATTCTATTGCTTGTATTAGTTGGCACTGAGCTGTGTGTGAAAAGGGGTCTTTCTTGTGGGCTATCTTAGAGGGTTTATAAAGGTGAGTTCAGCCAGATGCTGAGTGTGTAAATTAGGCTAGGCGAGCCACTGATGCCCGTGGAAGTCAAGGCTGGCTGGAGATAAAGAACTCACTTGCAGATGTCTAGGTGATTCGTATATTCTACACTCTGTGGACCAGACACTGAAATGGCTCTTGAGTAGCTACAGTGACTCATTACATGGGAGCAGATCCTGGATTGGAAAGGTATGTGCTTTTTTCTTGGTGGATTCGGGACTGCACTGTAGACCTGATGAAGCTACAGAAGCCCAGTCTCCAGGAGCCACGGAGGTCAGATGCTGCTGCTGACGGAAATGCTGGCAGTGCAGCTTCCTATGCATCAGGCCAAAGTGGTTTTCTAGAACAACTCATCTATACGGTGTGATCATCAATTTGCTTAAGAAAGGCCAGAGTCCAGAGACTGAAGATGCTTCCTCATCTGCCGAGTATCAGCAGTTCTTGGGCTTCAGCTGCTGAATGGATAATAATTCTAATTGAAGATAAATTGCATGAGCTCACATGTGAATGATAGATATGGTATAACAGTTATTCCTGGTGTATAAAATCTGCTGCAGTTTTGGTTTTTAACCCTTTTCTTTTTAAGTAGTTTAAATTCCAGGTCTGTTCCTCCTGGCTCCAAGCTTGACCCTAAGGTCACAGAACTCAGTTTTCTAAAAGAAGAAAACAGTTATTTGCCATCCTTGCCCCCCAACCCTGTATAACTTAGCCAGTTCCCTCATATGCACATGTATATATATGCTAAAAGACTACATCCAAGTGTCTGCTGTGAGGCACTTAGACTGCGTGGGTGCTTCGTGATCTGCCTTTGCTGCCCTCAGACCGTGACCCAGCTCCTCTATGAATAAGGCCATAGGTAGATTTTGGAGATTGGTGTTTGGAGTCACTGGGATGGAGTAGTCTGCAGAGAAGAGAACCGAGTCACAGAATGTTTGGTCACTAACGCGGCTTACTCACACTGCAGGGAGAAGTCCCTGCTGATGTGTTCTCACTGTCAGGGAAAGATGTAAGGCAAATCTTAAATGGTCTTACAAATAAAAAACCCGGAGCCAGGTACTGGGTGAAAACTGAGAGATCAGAGGACTAGAACAAGCCACAGCCACCAGTGATTACCTCACCAACTCCATGAATCCTCTGACTGAAATCCTCAGCCTCAAAGAGAGCCACTTCCTGTATACGCACGCCTATATACCTTCCTGTGCCCTGCCATCTTACTTCCTCTCCGCCCAGCTACATCACTTCCTCTTTCTGCCCAGCTCTATCACTTCCTGCTTGTCTGTACAGCCCTCCAGCCCTCCAGCCCTCCATGGTTAACTAGTGCTGGGATTAAAGGCCTGTGCCACAATGCCTGGCTCTGTTCCCAATGTGGCCTTGGGAACTCACAGAGATCTGAATGAATCTCTGCCTCCCAAATGCTAGGATTAAAGGCATGTGCTACCATTGCCTGACCTCTATGTTTAATATAGTGGCTGGCTTTTTCCTTTGATCCCCAGGTAAGCTTTATTGGGGTGCACAAATAAAATATCACCACAGAAAGATGTGACAGCAGCCTTGTAATCCAGTGTTAATTATGAAGCCTCCTGTTGGCTTATGGTAATAGTTGAGCTAAGGTATACAAGATGAGTTATGTAATGCAGTTCTGTTCCACCCATAGGCCCTTGATATACAAATGTTAAATTTAAATATGATTTAAATTAATTTTTTCTGCCAGCTTGTCCCGGATGTAATTATTCGGTGATTCCCTTTCTTTAACCACAGGACAGTAAGAACTGTCAGGGAGGCCCTCACTATAGAACACGTCTGTGCCAATGCTTCCTTCCTTAGGTTTTAGTGGAACTTACGCAAGTGTACTTACTTTTTGATACTGAATTAGTGACCTCATCCTGACAAGTTCAACTTTATATCTTTTCACTGAAGTAGGTGATCAACAATTGAAAAACAACAAAAAACATTGATGAATCTCATTCATATTGTTCTCAGACAAAAACTGTAAATATATACACATTTGGTACCTATAAAAATTAGATCTAAGATGCACTAATGTCTGCTAAGCCCAGAATGGCTTTATGTTTTACATTGATGAGATTGACCTTATGTTGAGTTGAAAAACACTCGATTGACCTTATATTGAGTTTTATATGTGTAGAAGTTGGTTAATTTCAGAAATTTCATAATCTCTGAATAATTTGGAAAGAACCAATTAGACATGTTAGTAACAGGTGTGTGTGTGTGTGTGTGTGTGTGTGTGTGTGTGTGTGTGTGTGTGTGTGTGTGGTAAGAGTCATCCAGACAGGTGTCTGTCTGTTGGTTCTGCTCTTTGGACAGCCTTAGTGCACAGGTCTGACTTGCTGCCTCCTTTAGTAAATTGCCTTACATTTTACTTTCATTTTGGCCTCACGGTCTATGTGACATAAGATAATGATTTTACAGCTAATGAATATGTCTTTGTAATTTATCTGCTAATAGTCTGCAGTTCAAGCTAAGGCCTTGGACAAAGCCAGACTGTGTTTATACCGCCTTTTTATTTTTTAAACAAGCGATGCCACCGAGAGCTTTTGGAGAAAGGTGAAAGAAGGTTGAGTTTAACTGTGTAACTGAGGGGCTTGGGGCTGGGTTGGAGCTGTGAGACTATGGTGCAGACCTGTGTATTACCAAAAGGGAGAAACACTTCCACAAATATTTTTGGTACAGACTGTTTACAAATGAAAATAAATTGTATAATTTATTACATGAAATAAATTTTTAATAAATCACTGACAGTACCTTTATATTATTTCACTGAAGCATTACTCCAGATAAAATCTGAAAGTACAAATAACCTGTACTCAATTCTTGCCCTCTTTTTAATTCCGTCATCATTATAAGCTTGCCCAGAAGTCAGCAAGAAAAGTCTGACTTGGGATAGGAATCATGTGTCATGGCTATTGACGGTAGAAAGTTGGCACTTAACAGTATTAATCAAAGACCGACAAGATGGCCCAGTGGGTAAAGGCACTTGCCACCCAGCCTTACAGCCCTAGTGACCCACATGACAGAAAGAAAGAACTGACTTCTGCAAGTTGTCTTTTGGCCACATACACACACAATCATGCATGTGCACACACAAACTGATACATTTTAAGAATTCATTTATTTGAAAGATTCCTATCAACTTCAGATTTTATTGTTGACCTGTGTTTTTTTTTTTTTAATTATGTACTTTACATGAATTGGGAGTTTAAGTTGCCCTGTTACTTCCCTGTGAACTTATGACATAACCTGTCCAAATCTTGGTAACATCAGAAGTGATATGGAGACCACCTAGAGACTGAGGGTCAATGGATAATAAATGCAAATAATATTAACAAATGTTTCAGGGCCTGAAACAGCTTGAACTGTAAGTAAATACCAACATTCTGGATGAAGCTATATTGTATTAAATTGTGCTAGATTTCAATGAAAATATTCTGATGTGAGTTATTGGGGAATTTTACCCATTCTCTAGTGGGAAATACAAAAAACGAATTTGATTTTTAGGTGACTTTTGGTCATCTATTTTGGTTTTTAATGAGTTTCCTTTGGTTTTGCAGTTACATTTGAGAACTGGAAAACATATTAAGGTGTATTGACTATTTTTTGCACCAGAGTTACATATTATAACCCAGGGAAGAATGTAGTTGTCTGATTTTTTTTAAACTCTTTGGGGGGGGCACCACCCAGCTCCCAAATAAATCACAGAGACTTATTATTAGTTATAAAAGTCCAGCCTTAGCTTGACTTTTTTCTAGCCATCTTTTCTGAAATTATCCCATCTACCTTGCCTCTAGGCTTTATCTTTATCCTGTATACCTTTCTTTACCTCTTACTCCATGGCTTGCTGTGTAGCTGGGTGGCTGGCTCCTGGAATCCTCCTTTTTCTCTTGCTCCTAGATCTTTTTTCTCTCTTTTTCTCCTTCTATTTATTCTCTCTGCCTGCCAGCCCTGCCCATCCTTTCTCCTGCCTTGCTATTGACTCTTCAGCTCTTTATTAGACCAGTCAGATGTTTTAGACAGGCAAAGTAGCACAGCTTCACAAAGTTAAACAAATGCAACATAAAGAATGCAACACATCTTTGCATCACTAAACAAATGTTCCACAACATAAACATGTAACATCTTAAAATAATATTCTACAACAGGAGAGTCAGAGCAAGTTCATGTCCTGGTGACTTCTGCAGAGACGTGTTTTGATAGAGGCAGCAGGCTTGTGCATTGTGCAGTACAGCCAGCCCGTTTCTGTATGACCTCACCGTGGAAGGCAGTTGGACATGGTTCCTACATGTACACCCGCCACAGGCCTCTCAGGACCCAACTCGAGCACATATCTTTTTGATAGTTAGTAGTTCTTTTAAGGCAATTCTTGGCTCTTTCTCCTCAAAATATGCTCACCCGCAGCCTTCCCACTCAGTTATTCACACTCCTTCCCACTGTGTAGGCCAAAAGTGGGGAGCTAACCCCTCAAATTCTGTAATTGCATCAAGAAGTCATGTAAAACTGGGCGTGGTCGCACATTCCTGCAACCCTAGTAATCAGGAGACTGAGGAGTATTGTGAGTTCAAGACCACCCTGGGCAACAAAGTGATGTGACTCTGCCAGTTAAATAAATAAGTTATATATGTAATATTCATATTGTAGCTAAATAAATAATAGTCGTATTGTAGCTACTTAAAAATCCCCCCAGAATCAAGCCTATGTCCTCTGTCACAGGTTTGTGTGTTGATAATGTGTTCCCAAATATATTGTGCACCCTAATAAACTTGTCTGGGGTCAGAGAACAGAACAGCCACTAGACAGACATAAAGGCCAGAAAATGGTGGCACTCACATCTTTAATCCTAGCATTCCAGAGGCAGAGATCCATCCAGATCTCTGTGAGTTCTAAGCCACACTGGAAACAGCCAGGCATGGTGACACACACCCTTAATCCCGAGAAGTGATGGCAGGAAGCAGAAAGGTATATAAGGCGTGAGGACCAGGAACTAGCCTGGTTAAGCTTTTAGGCTTTTGAGCAGCAGTTCAGCTGAGATCCATTTGGATGAGGACTCAGAAGCTTCCAGTCTGAGGAAACAGAATCAGCTGAGGAATTGGCAAGGTGAGGTGGCTGTGGCTTGTTCTGTTTCTCTGAACTTCCAGCGCTGACCCGAGTACCTGGCTCCAGGTTTGTTTTTATTAATAAGACCTTCTAAGATTCATGCTACAGGTTTGGACTGTCTGGGTTTGCTTATGTTGTTACAGGATCGACTTCCTGCTCCCCTCAAGAGGCTTCTTCCTTGACTCGGCTCTACAGTCTTCACAGTACAACAGCCAGCCCGTGTGACCCTTTAGAAGCATACTGTGTCACTCATGGCTCAGGCTTTTGCAGCAATTCCCTGTATGATTTAGAGAGTAAACTCAAGTACCCACTGTCCACAGAGACCCTACCACATCTAACCATCCTGTCCCTATCCCTCCATTTTTCTAACTCTCTTCCCCTTTGTCCATGTCACTCACTGTCCAGCCAGACTGGTTAGCTTGCTGCTGTTCAGTCCCCCAGCACGCCTTGCCTCAGAGCTTTGCCTCTGGCACCTCTCTCTGCCTGGGACTGTCACCCAGGTTCCTGGTTAACTCACTTTCCTCATGGTTTTATTAAATCCACTTCTCAGAGAGAAGTCACACGGGCTGTGTTAAGAGCTCCAGCTGTCTTCTCTCCCTTGTCTTCAAGTGTATGGATTCTGTGTCGGTGTCCTGCGAGCCACCTGGAGTTCTGGGTATGGCGGATTCTGATTCCGTAGGTCGGGGCTTGTGCTGCGTGTAGCACAAACCTGCGTGATAGCTGTCCTCGCGGTCCTCGCCTGTTGGTCACGCCTCACCCCGAGGAGCAGAGGTCTAACACAGCATGTAATTTACAGGTTTGTGAAGGCCTGTTTCCCCTCTGCCCCTGGCCAGGCCAGCAGCCCCACCAGGACAGCCCTCTCTTCACTCATATTCTAAGCACCTAAGCAGCAGCTGCCACACGACATCCAGCTATTTATTGTATAAAAGATTGAAGAGAGATTAAATATTTATGCAGCTGTGAATCCCATCTTGTCTGATTGAAACTCTCCAATAGTTCCATCTCTAATACATTCCAGAAGCTTTCCTTGAGGTGCAGATGCAGGGGTCCTTCTCGGCTCTCCTTGTGCGAGGGGGGCCTCACGCCCTCTCCCCTCACCTGACCAGCCTCCTTGCTGTTACAAGATCGGCTTTAGCCTGTCAAATCACAGTCACCGTCATCAGCCGGTGTCTGCACATGGCAGCGCCACAAGGCCACCACTGCTGTGTCCTCTCCCAGGCAGCAGCAGACTTTGCCTGGGGACTTCCACCTAGCTGGCAAGCACACCATATCTGTCTAATGATTCCTCTGCCTTGGCCTGCTCTCTCTCTGTGTCTCTCTGTCTCTCTGTCTCTCCTCTCTTCTCCTTTCCTCCCCGCTTCCTCCCTCTCTCCCTCTCTCTTCGATCCTCGCTCCCCTCTCCTTTCTCAACAGGCATTGCTCCGCAGTAAACCTTCTCTAGCATGGCCACCTCATCATCTCCTAGGGGCTGACCTACAGTACTGTGGGCTCCATTCTTCTGCTTGCCTTCTTTCTTGTCCTTCTTCTTTGCTCTAAAACAACCCTAGGGTACACCACTTATAGTATTCATTTATTGCTCATCTATGTAATTCTTTAGCTGAATGAGTCTCATTTGGTAGCCACTGCAGACATGACAGTGTGCTGTGTCTCTGTGCTTGTCTGTGTCTGTCTCTTGTGTGTGTGTGTGTGTGTGTATAGGAGGGGGTACACTCACTTGTGTGCATGTGTGCAAGCCAGAGATTGACTTTGGATCTCTTTATCTCTCCCCTATGTTTTGAGACAGGTCCTCTCACTGAATCTGTAACTTGCTATTTTGACTGGACTGGTTGGCCAGGAAGCCCTCGGTGTCCTTGCCTATCCTCCTGCCTCAGTGCTGCCATGCCCTGTTTTCATGTGGATTCTGGGGCTCCGAACTCAGGTTCTCACCCTTGCACAGCAAACACCGTACCCACTGAACCACCTCCCATCCCCTAGGCTGGCTTCATTTTGTAAGTTATGATTTTAAAATCCCAACTGCTGTTTTTAAACTTGTGTCCAAGACTTGAGATTTAGCACATTTTTGATAAGTGACCTATAGACGCTGAATGAATGGTAAATCATCCAATGAAGACTCTCCAGAAAGACGACTTTCTGTCATGGTCAAATAATGACTACAAAGTGAGAGATCACCTTCAGCCTTACCCTGCCACAAATGACAAAGTGGCCTGGTTAGGTTTTATTGTCAACTCGGTACACCTTTAAGTGTAGAATTGCCTCCATCAGATTGGCATGTGGCCATTTCTGTGAGGAACTGTCTTGAGAGATGATTGATGTTGGAGGGTCCAGGCCACTGTGGGTAGCACCATCCCTAGGCAGGTGGGCCTGGGCTGTATTAGAAATTAGCAGAGAGTGAGCAAGTAACCACCATTCCTCTGTAGTTTTCACCTCAGTTCCTGCCCTGTCTGCCCTGCATGATAGACTGAGGTCTGGAAGTGTACGATGAAATAAACTCTTCCTCTGCATTGCTTTAGGCCAGAGTGTTTTATCACCACAGCAGAAAAGCAAACTGGAACACTGGCCGACCTGACCTTCCGTAAGCTAACTTTGACTCCTCTGAAAGGATAACAAGACCTCCTGGGACTGAGATAAACATCCAGTGAGAGTGTATGTGTGTGGAGTAGCTAGGGGAGGATGGATCTGTAGCCCTTGGTCCGATGGTAGCTGTTCCTGAATGGTTGTTAACACAACACACCGAAATGGAAAAGCTCTTTAATGAAATGGCTGCGTCGGAAATGGGTTTTATGCAGTGCAGCTGTGTTGGCTTGGCATTTATCACGTCCTATCTGTCCCAATAAAATCAGAGACTGCGGCTGTGGGAGATGAGCCCCAGTCTCGGAGCGGGCCTTCCTCCTGCTTCTTGCCTCCTGCTGCTGGATTCTCTTCTTTGTCTTCCGGCATTTTTGTGCTGTTAGAAACACAGATGCCTCCGGAAATAGCTGACTGTTTACCCTTATCAGTTAAGGACTTCTTAGTTGAGGAGAGTTTATCAGATGTTCCTGAAGAATAGGCTTTTTAAAAAGTAAAATAACAACCCAAACTTTAGTGTGGAAACTTTGGATCTCCCAGCAAGCCGTCCAGCGCCTACCACTCAGAGTGCCTGCCAGCACGTCCTAGCCATGTGATGGGCACTTACCAAGTCCCATTTTGTTTCACTGGCCCCACTAGCCACACCTCTCTGGTTTGTGGGTGAGGCTCATAGCCCCGCCCAGACAGGCCCAAATGAGGGACTAGTGCCCACCCCCTCCATACTGGAGGTTGGACCCGAGGCCTTGTACTGCTGAACAAGTGCTACATTACTGAGCTATCCCCAGCCCTCTTGTTATTTTGAGTCAGGGTCTTGCTAAGTTGCCCAGGCTGGACTTCAACTCATTCTGTACTCGAAGAGGGCCTTGAATTTGGATCCATGCTCCTGGATAATAGTAGAATTTCAATGCCAACTCTCTTAAAAGAAGCTCCCCTGTAGGACTAGGCTTTTAAGGTGGGGTGGTAACCGTCCTAGCTACAGAGATCACCTTTACACTGAAGTGGATGGGAGGTGAATGGAGCTATGTCAGGCCTCATGAGCAGTGGAACATGTACATCTTCAACAGTTGTTCAGAGGGAAAGGAAGGGAGAAAGTATGCCTGGGAAACATGAGAGAGGGAAGAATCCTTCCTGATGCGTCTCCTGGTCACACTAGAGAGACCCGAGTGTTGAAGAGAAGCTTGGAGCTTCCAACCAAAAGTTGAGAGTATTCTCTGCTCCCTTAAGGAAAACTTGGGTCAGGCCGGGTGGTGGTGGCTCATGCCTTTAATCCCAGCACTTGGGAGGCAGAGCCAAGATCTCTGTAAGTTCGGGGCCAGCCTGGGCTACAGAGCAAGTTCCAGGAAAGGCTCCTAAGCTACACAGAGAAACCCTGTCTCAAAAACAACAACAACAACAACAACAACAACAACAAACAAACAAAAACAAAAAAGAAAAGATAACCAGATGTGGAGAACTGCTCAAAGCTGCCTGTGTGGGAGCAGGGTACAAAGGCTGGTCCTGGAGGCTGGAGCTACCCATGGGTCATGTCTGGGACCTGAGAAAGTGCAGAAACCCATCAAGATTAAAAATAAAAAAAAAAAAAAAAAAAAGCTGGCCCAGCCCATCATCTTTCTGGGCGCATGGAGCTTTTTCTTCCCTGTGAAATGCACCCTTTCTGTCTATACCTTCCGCTCCTGCTGTCCACAGTCACCCAGCCCAGCCCACTTGATATTTGTCACGGTCCACTGCCTGGAGACTCACCTCTTCCTGGGGGCACGATGCAGTGGGACAGGGTAAGGCAGAAGCCTTTTGAAAAAAAATGACTTCGGCTGTTGTGGAAGGCCAGTGAAAACACGCCTCTGTTTTTATTTACTAACTCCAAGCCAATGGACCTTTTAACACTGGGAAATTCAGCGTTTTTTTGGGCGTGTGTTTATGATCGTTGTCTATTTTCTGTTTATTTCCATCTATTTGCAGCCACTGTGTTTAGGGGCCAAGTTGGTTTCTGCCAGTCCCTACGGGGGGAAGAAAAGGGAAAATAAAGTGGAACAACCAACCACACTGCTTAGAGAGCCATCCCCACGGAGCCCAGCGCTTCCTAGGCATGAAATTGACTGACGTGGGGAGGCAGCAGGTGCGGGGCCACATGCCACTTGCTGCCCTTTTTTTCTTCCCCCCACTGTGCTTATAATCAGTAAATGGCTGTGGATGTTTCAATGGTTCCCTAATACTGATGGAGAGCGGATGCCATTACAATCTGAACTTGTACTACCACGCAGATGGGAGGAATAAACATCCAATTCGGCACAGTTTTATTTGTCTCACTTTTAAAAGATCAGCTGAGTGTCAGTGCTGGCGGTGGGCGTGGGGGGGGATGCGGATAGGGGCGGGGAGGCAGAGCACCTTGGTCGCTGTCCTTCCCGACCGACCAGCTTTGTACTGAGGGAAGGAGAGGAGGTGGGGAGTTGGCTGCAGCATCTGGGATCCCCCTTCCCAGGATCAAAACCTGTCTCTCCCGGGAACTTAACATGTGCTTCTTTCCTGGTCTTGAACATCTTGAAGCATTTTCGTGCCCACACCAGATTCCACCTCTGACCTGTCTCTCAGACTGCTCCCTTTCCGGGGGTCCATGGCTTCGCTGTATTTTGTGGGATCTTAGCAACTAATTATATTCTTCATGCTGTTGCTAAAAGTTATGGTGTCAAGCTTACTCCAGAAGTAACTTTTACTGGGTTTGAAACAATAGAATGACATTTTGTGAATCTGAGCAGAAAGAGCAGGATGACTCAAGAGTCAGAGACCCTTCCTAGTCCCCTTAAGGTCATCTCAGGGGTAACTGTCCCTTGAGAGGCCCACACCCATTGGGTGTGTCTTAAAGTCTTCCCCCAACCTTAGCACCTTTAGTAACCTGGTACTTGAATCTATATTAAAATATCGTAATAAACTCCAGCTCTGCTTTAAAAAAAAAAAAATCACCCGAGAGAGGAAACCTATCCCCTAGAAGAAGGCCAAGCCTAGGAACAGTCTCTGGGTGACTTCTGGGTTGGAGACAAGGACATTGATCCCAAGTGTCAGTGTGGAAGAAGCAGTCCATCGTGGTGGGAAACTGGAAAGGAGTACTCACGCTCAGCCAGTGTGGTTTGAATGAGAAGCTCCCCACTGCCTAGAGCATTTGAATACTTGGTCCCCAGTTGGTGTCACTGTTCAGGCGTGTTTAGGAGCACGTTACTGGGTCACTGGGCATGGGTTGGGGAGCTTAAAGACTTGTGCTGTTTCTAGTTTGCTCTTTCATGCTTACAGTGCAAGATGTGAGCTCTCAGCTTCATGCCTTCACGCTGCCATCATGGACTCGAACCCTCTGCAACCGTGAGCCCAAATAAACTCTTCCTTCGATAACTCGGGGTGTTTTTTACAACAGCAGCCGAAAAGTAACTAACATAGCTTGCTAGCTGTTTTCTTTTCATTCAGTTTGGGACGCACAGCCCGTGGAATGCATTAGGATGGGTCTTCCCACCCCACCTCAACCTAATCTGGAGACTCCCTCATCGTCATGCCTAGAAGCTTGTCTCCTAGGTGATTGTATATCCTGACTAGCTGACGATATTGGTGACTGCAATCTGTTTTACTGACAAATCATTCCAAGCAGGGCAGCCCTCACCTCATCTCCTTCAACTGGCTTATTTCTCTTCCATGTCGCATCTCCTGACATGTTGTGACCTGTGATGGGCCGGGCTGGGATTATCATCTTAATTTTGCAGCTGAAGCACCAGAGATGTCGGGTGACTGAGGCGGCTTGTTCAGAGTCAGGCCAGGGGTAAGGGCTGCGCTGTCTTGTTTTCTGTTGCTGTAACACAACACCCGAGACAATGTTTCTAGGCCTAACAGCCCTCAAGGTGGGGATGTTTAAGAGCGGATGCTGTGCCAGCATCTCTTGGCATGCCTGTCCTTGGTGGAACGCGTTTACCAGAGAGACAACATGCAGCTTGCTTTAGAACAGCTGGCTCTTTGCTCACTAACCTAGGCTTGGAGACCAAGAGCTCACTCCCAGGCTACAACCCCTCTTGAAGACGCCCATTCCCACCTTGCATCCCAGCTTTGCTAGAGGCTAACAGAGTCAGCTGTGATTCCCAGAGGGCACAAACCCTATTCTTACTGCCATGAGCAGCAACTCCTGGGCTCAGACTGACTCTGGCCTTGGAGCTTCCTTAGGAATATTGTGCCACAGGATTAGGATCCAGTGCCTTGGGTCAGTACTGTCTGAAGATGTTTTCTCTGGAGGGTCAGGTGGCAGATTTGAGGCCACTTCTCTGTAACCGAGAGAACCACAATCTAGAGATGACGGGGCCCAGGGCATCCGAGTGAAACTTTGGATATGGATGCTGCAAGTAGGGCGGGTGTGTAGCAGTTTCCTCTGAGGTTAAAACCTTCCATGTTGGAGGGGAAGCTTCTGAAGACAGGCTGCGAAGGGAAAGTTAGAGTTGACAGGCTATTTTAGGACAGAATATCTGCAAGGAGGTGAAACAACAGGATGGCTGGAGGGAAGGTGAAACACCCCATCTTCCAGGAAATCTCGGGTAAGACAGGAAGCCCACAACACAGAATCATAGCTTTAGGAAGTCCACGAAACTGACCAGAATCACTAGGCTCCCTCTTCCCCCGAAGTGTATTCGCAGTCAAGACTGCTATGAGCCACTCTCTGTGGTGGTTTAAATGAGAATGGCCTCCACTGACTCATATGTTTGAATGCTTGATCCTAGCTGGTGAGCTGTTCAGGAAGAATTAGGAGGCGTGGCTTTGTTGGAGGAGGTGTGTCACTGGAAGGGGGCTTCCAAAGTCCTCTCCAGGCTCATTCTCTCTGCCTGAAACCTGTGGATCAGATGTGCGCTCTCAGCTCCTGCTCCAGAAGGCCTGCGTTCCTCCTGCCATGCTCGCTGCCATGATGGTTGTGACCCCTCCTCTAAACCGCAAGCAAACCTTCAATTAAATGCTTTCTTAAAAATAAGCTGCCTTGGTCATGGTGTCTCTCCACAGCAACTGAGCAGTATCGAAGGCACTCTCTGACAGCCAATCTGCAAAGAAGACTAGCATTGGAAAGGCGCGCTCCCACCTGCTGAGCGGCCTGAAGTCTGTGCAGTGTGCTCCAGGTGTCCAGCTTTTGTGAGCGGTCACCCGTGCGAGGTTGGGCTTTGGCGAGATTACCGTCTTCGAGTCATTTCTGCTCCTGTAAACAACCCCTCACCCATATTCCTGTAACCCCAATAAAACTCATTGGTTCACTAAGTTGGGCGGTGATGGTGGTCCTGCTTTCATTTGTCCTGGGCTCTCTGAGGTGAGTAGATGTGTGTGTGTGTGTGTGTGTGTGTGTGTGTGTGTGTTTTACATCTTCCCAGGAAAAGTTAGTCCCACAACAAAACGCTCCTCTTGATTTTCCCTTTCCAGTCATTTAAAAGCATCAAGTCTGTTCTCAGCACATGGGCCATCTAAAAATAGGTACCTTGTTGGGTCTTGCCAGTGGTAGGCTAAGCCGGTTCGATCGTCAGCCCTGCATGCCATCTTGAGCAGGTCCCATGGTTTAGCGTTCAGGTTGCTCAGGCACAAGACTGAGCACAGTGCAGATTGCTGCAGCCTTCTGGGACGCGAAAACCGAAGGTGGTGACTCAGACGTAGCTCCAGGGAGACAGGCTGGTAGTGATTAGAGCCCACTTAGTTCCTCAGAAATGCTTGTCCTCCCAAATCCACAGATTAGACATCCTGGCTCTTCTGGCCACCTCAGCCTTTCCCGCTTCTGGTGCTGATGGAAAGGTAAGGGGACATCCCGGCATGCCCCCCAGCACAGAAAAGATTGCTTTTCCCTAAACTGAAGACAAGCTTTTAGAAATACCTCCGGAGGGCTGAGAGAGGCCCCAGTGAGGAGGCACGTGGCACCTGCTGACTTGGAAGGAGCTTCTACACTCTGGTCTCCCTGTTCCCGTCTATGAGAGCAAGATTTAGGCATCAGTTCTTTCCAAGAATGACCCATCCCTACACCCACGTGCCAAGGTAGTCACTGAGGGACCTAGAACCAAGTTCACATCTGAACTGCTCCTGCCAGGCCGGCCAGAGGTGTCTCCTCCCCTTCTGTGAGCATCGGCCCCCCTGCAGGTGTCATCCTCAGGAGAAAGTCATCTCATACTTCCTCATCTGTGAGATGGGACTGCAGACCAGACAGCTTCTGCCGTGAAGTGCCTGTGAAGGAGAAGGTGAGGCACTGGGTACAGCGACCTGCTTCCACAGCAAGTGAGGTGCTTTCGGTGTTCAGCTCCTTAGTTCACCTCTCGGTTTCTGGACAGACTGCTGGTGGCGAGTTGTCTTGGAGACACACACACACACACACACACACACACACACACACACACACACACCTCCCATTCCTGAAGACCGTAGAGGCTGGGAACTGTAGAAATCTACAATTCCCAGCTCACAGGGAACTCAGTCCCAGACCAGGGTCAAGTTCAGAGGCCATCGTTGCTTGGTAGAGAAGGCCCAGACTGTGTGCACAGACAGGAAGCTGCCAGTTCAGGGGCCCAGGAGAGTTCTGGGTCTGTCCACTCTGAAAATGGGGACTCAGCTGGCCTCCTGTTCTTGTTCACCTTGCAGAGGTAGACGCTGTGGGGTGGCACCTGCTTCTGGAGCCCGGGTTCCCAGCTGTCTCAGGAGATTCTTCACCCTCACACTTCTGGGGCTGTGGACCTGGAGGCTAGCACAGGACTCTTGGGACCCAAGCAGCCTGTGAGCATGCCCCAGCCTGAGGTTCTTCTGGTCAGCAGGATTCTGCACCTGCCCAGAGGACTGATGACATCCTCACCGTCCATCGCTGCAAGATGACAGACAGTCTGCATCCCACGGGGGTGGATGGTAGTGACAAGCCGTCAGAGGCCGAGCACGGGAAATCCAGCAGTCATGACAGCCTTGTCCCAGCTGTCCGCTCACAGGACAACACCCTCGTCTGCCATTCATTCCTGTGGGTCTTGAGTTGCTTCCTCTAGCAATGGCTTTGCCTGCCTGGCACGCTTCCTTTCCTTGGGCAGCAATTGAACTCTCACTCAATCATACTGCTTTTTTTTTTCCTGCTAAAACCAAGTCGGGACCTGTCACAGTCAACTGTAGTTTGATCTGCTGTGCTTTGGGACCCTGGGGCAGGCTAGAAGTCAGGGACTGCTGGACCATGTGTCTTCCTGACTGAGGTTCACCCAGCCAGGCTAGAGGCTGTATTCCCCTCTGGGGACCATGACTGTGAGTTGAGAACTCTGCGCAGGAGAGGTTTGAAACAGACAAGCTCATGGAATGCATCCTGCTGTGTCTCTACCTGCCTCTACCTCTCCCCACCAGGAGAAAGGTACAGAGTCTTGGTCAGGGGCCAGGGCAGCCTTCCTGAAGTGGGGGGGTGGGGAGGAAGTTGACAGATGTCACTTGCTGAGCTTGCTCTTTCTTTTATTACCTGACAATGCATTGTTGCACAAATCCTAAATGATCTTATAATGAAAAGCAGGAGCCAGGTATCAGGGTGAAAGCTAAAAGAGCAGAGGAAACAAGTCACAGCCACTTCTCACCTCTCCAGCTCCTCAGCAGCAAAGAGAAGATCCTGTCTCCATGAATCCTCAGACGGAACGCCTCTGAGTCCTCAGCTGGAAGGGCCTAATTCCTATCTCCTCCTGCCTTATATTCCATTCTCTGCCCAGCCCATATTACTTCCTGTCTCATCCTTCCAAGTGCTGGGATTAATGGCGGATGTGCTTCCCAAATACTGGTAGCAAAGGCATGAGATCTCAAGTGCTGGGATTAAAGGTGTGTGTCACCACTGCCTGACTCTGTTTCTTTTAGACTGGATTCATCTTGTGTCATCTAGGGTGGCCTTGAACTCACAGAGATCCAGACAGATCTTCTGCCTCCAGAATGCTAGGATTAAAGGTGTGTGCCACCGCTGCTTGACGTCTATGGCTAATTCTGTGGCTAGTTCTGTCCTCTGATCTTCAGGCAAGCTTTAGTAGAGTACAAGTCATCACCACGATGTATTCCTGTAAGGCCTCAGACTGGGTGGGAATAAGGGAGCAGGCATGTTATCATGAAGTTCTGGGAGACAGCACAAGATGCTACAGGCTGGTTCCTCCAGGCCTCTCTGCTTTTCATAGGTTACTGGCCATCTTCGGGGCCCTTAGGCCTGTTAGCTGGGTCTCACCAGTTTCCTGTGATTTTTTTTTTTCTAATCATGTGCTTCTGGGTCTAAAGTTCCCTTTTTATAAGGATGCTAGTCATGTTGGATGGGGCCCACCCACCATCCTTGTGTGGCCTCAACTTAGCTAACCGCACCTGCCGTCTATCAGAGTGAGGTCATGTTCTGAGGTACTAAGGCTTGGGACCCTCTGTGTGACCTTGGGAGAAGCATCAACCTCCACACAGATCCTTTTGTTATGGGAAGGTCCTGTCCACTAGCTCGCAGGGCCTGTGGCCTCTGTAGGCACCAGGAGGTGTGTGAAGGGTGTAGACTGATCTGGAGCCTGCTTGGTTTCTGGATTAAGAAGATTCAGGGAGGACTCTTTTTTTTTTTCCTCTTTTTTTTATTTTATTTTACAATACCATTCAGTTCTACATATAGCCACGGGTTCCCCTATCTCCCCCCCCACCCTCCTTTAAGCCTAAACTTAGGGCAAATCCTCGAGACTGCAATAACCTGGTAGACCAGTCAGCAGTCCAGTCTTCCTCCAAACTGAGCCAATGCAGAGACTCTTACAGGGTGAGCCCACAGAGCTAGAGGGGACTTGCAGAGACTATGAAGCTAAAGAAATGCACACACAGAAAACCAAATGAAAAGAGACATTTCCCTTTACCTCATCCCCCATCACAGGGGGCTCCTGAGCTAAACCCAGAAACACAGACATAGAATGGACAATTCTGTAAGGGTGCCACAGTCTAGGATGTGGGGTGCTAAGAACCTCTGCCCCAGTTAGCTGTGTGGCCTTGGAGAAGTTACCTGCCTCTCCTGTGCAGGAGGGTTAATCACCAAAGCTGATTTGCTGAGCCCTGGCACAAGTGTGCTCTTCAGAGAACGCTTCCATCGTTGAGCAGAGTGTGAGCATGTGTCGAAAGCCTAGAATAGACCAGGACCATGTTAGCTTTGCTTCTGGATCCTTCAGAAACTGAGCTCACTAACCCTTGAGATGTAGTTTAAGCTAATTCCATTGCTGAGGCTTGGCTAGTTCATCTCCAGGATACTGAAAATCTTGCTGATTCAGCCAGAACCACAGCCTACTCTCTTGAGAGGGCATGAGATGCTAGCTTTGTAGGAAGCCAAAGGTGCTAAGATTTTTCCTAGTTCCTGTGTGTGTGTGTGTGTGTGTGTGTGTGTGTGTGTGTGTGTGATTTGCAGAGACAGGTTTCTCTGTGTCACCCTGGCTGTCCTGGAACTCTCTCTGTAGATAAGGCTTACCTCGAACTCAGAGATCCGCGTGCTTCTGTCTCCCAGGTAGGTGCTGGGATTAAAGGTGTATGTCACCACCATCTAGCTCATTGTTCTTCCTGGAGGGGAAAAGGAGGGGAATTGTGCAAACTGCAGCCTGGTGTGATAACAACCTCTTATCAAGTTAGACCATTGATTCACTGATTCAGGCTTGTAGAAGAAGGGAGTCATAACCGGAAATGCATGGGATATTCACTGTGAGCAAGCCAAGCCAGACCCACCACATCTCTTTTCAGAGTACACACTGTGCACTAGGGAAATGCTCCATGGCTTGGTGAACTTTGACCTTCTGGGAGTTTGTCAGAGACCCTCACAATAGACCGGAAGGAGAAATGGGGTCACACACAGTAGGGCAGTTTCTCTTTAGAAGCAGCAAGAGTGTTGGGTTGCTTTCTTCTGGTGCAGAAGGAAGTCAGGGCCCTCTCAGCACCTCTCCCCTGCTGCCCCACAAACACACTCCAGGATTCTCCCAAGCCCCCTCTGAATGGGAAGCTTCCTGGCTGGGCTGGACTCACAGATTTGAATACTAACAACAAACGGAGGGTGGTTTTGTATTTGCTTTTTTGTTTCCCTTCAAATCTTCCTCCTAATGGTGAAATATTTCATCAAAATTCAGTTTGGTAATCACTTCGTGCTTTGCATAGTATTGAAGGTTTTATGGAGTCCTGCTGATGAAGAAAGCTAGTTGGCTGACAAGCAATCTTTCTGCCCTTGTTTATATATATATGTGTGTGTGTGTGTGTGTGTGTGTGTGTATGAATACACACAAATATGCATATGGATTTACTTGAGCATATATGTATCTATATATTATGAGTACAAATATGCATATATACATATGTATTTACTTGGGCACATACGCATGCATCATATATTTTGATATATGTGCCTTTTAATAATGTCAGCCACATGCCAGGCACTGAGCTAGCCATGGGGAGCTTAGAGTGCTGAGATGAGAAGAAGCCTGCGTTTTGAGCAGGATCAGAGACGCCTTTCCCCATCATGCAAGAAGAGCAGAGACGCACCCGAACTGCCACCCTCTGGACATGGTGTCTTCCTCTGAAGGACTTCAAGCTTCCTTCCTTTGTGCTGGAGTTTCGCTTTTGAAATAGAAGCGAATCTCCAGGGAGAGGCTGTAAAGACCAAATTACGGTACAGGCAGGTATTGTTTTTGTTTTCCAAGGAAGAAAGAGCACGTTGGATCAACCCCTGCCAGGGGGCCAGAGGTACGTGGGGGACCTCTTTCCCTCCCTCAGCCACTAGAACCAGCCAGCTCCTTATCTTAGCCCCGGTCATTTGCTATTCAGTGTGCTTGGGGGAGGAGAGGGGGGCAGCTGTATGCACTCCCCCCTCCCACTGCAGGGGAATTTATTTGTTCGTGTGGATAGAACATTGCCCTGACCATGCAGAAGCTGATGACTCAGAGTGTCCCAGGGCGCCGAGGTGCTGTCCCTGTCCCTGTTAACCGCGCCTGTTCTAGAAAACAGAAAGAGGTGAGCTCTCTGCTTCCAGGGCAGCCTGCATCTGCCTCCACATCCTCACATCTGCCCTTTGTCCCCGCAGACAGGTGACATGGGCGCCACCATTACTGAAACACAGGCTGTCTGGGGGCTTGGAGCTGAGGAGGTCACTGTCACATGGTTTTTAGACAAGTGGCCAGAAGAACTTTATAAAATTTTGTTTTAGTTTTGGCTTTTTTTTTTTTTTTTTTTGAGACAGGGTCTTGCTGTGTAGCCCAGGCTAGGCTTGAACTCGCAAACCTCCTGCCTCCTCTCTCTTCTGAATGCTGGGGTTACAAGTGCCACTGTGCCCAGCAGCTTCCAAGAAGAGCTTCATCCCACATGACCTTGTTCCATAGCTTCTGACCCTGGCTGCCCATTCTGAGTGTCTTGGGGGTGCTGGAAGGATGTCAATGTGGAGCCACCTCTAAGCAAGTGACCTGAGCCTCCAGGGTTTGGCCTGAGAACTCCAGTTCCTGAAAACCTTTCCTGGTGGTCCTCAGCTACTGAGGCGGCAAGCCCTGGATAGAGGGACTTGTACTGAAGACTGCACACACGCATGCATGGAGACCAGGGGAGGATGCCATTATCCTAGTACAGTGAAGACTATTCTCTCCACATCCTTCCCTTGAGACAGGGTCTCTCACCAATACCTCACCATTTCAGCGAGGCTGGTGAGTCAGTGAATCTATCTCTGACCCCCAGTGATGGGCTCCGGGCATGTGCCTCCAACCCGGCCATCGTTCCATGGAATGTGGGGATTTGAAATCACGCCCTCATGCTAGTGCATCAAGCACTGTTCACCACCAAGCTGTCTCCTTGGCCACTGCCGTCTCTTGAGGGCCCCTAAGGATGAGACCTGTTCCAGTGAAGCAGTCATCCCCATCATATCTTGTGGCTGGTACCCTTGCCACAGGCTTGAAGGGAGGAGGGGTTTGAGGAAAGAGGGAGGATCCCACTCAGGGGCCTTATTTCTCCAACTACAGCGGAGAGAAGCCCAACACGAAAACTGAACTGTGGTTCCCACAACCATTATCCCTGGGCATGGGACAGGCCCTGACAACTGCCCCCGGGAAATTGCTTCACTCTCCAAAGCCAGACACCCTGGCGTGGGGCCACATCCACCTGAAGGTGCCGGAGTGAAATGGAGCTGGGATTAGGGTTTACACAAAGGCAGCCAACCAGTGTGTCTGCCCTGTTCTTTACTGCCACACCCGGCCATTAGCCCTATTGTTCCGGTGACAGGCTGACAGCAAAGACATCTGTCCCATCAGCTTCTCCAGGAACCTGGCCAAGGGTGAACATTCTTCGCGAGATGTGGAAAACTGACCCCGTGTGGGTGGATCTGTTCTTCCCACACAGCCAGCCACTTTCCCCACGATTCCCCAGGAAGCTTGTTTGTGACTTGTGTTAATCCCACCAGTCAAGAATAAGAACACGGCCACAATGTAAAGCCATTTGAAGCCAGCTTTAATAAATACTGGCTGGGAGGATGGATCCTCGCCCAGGTCCATCACTGGGTTCCCTGGAAAGGGCCATGAGTCATGGCTTGCAGAGACTTACTTAGAAAGGCAACTGCACAAAGCCACCATATTTCCCGTCAGGTCCAATCAGGGGCAAGCATATATCCTGACGTATTTCCTGCCTACATACCTCCCACCTGTGTCCAATCAGGGGCCAGAATACATCTTGATGGATTTCCTGCCCACATACCTCCTGCCTACCTGTGATCAAGCACAGCCGGTATAGATCAGTCAAGCAAGCCTAGGACAAACAGGAACTTATTTTTAGCTGCAAACAGGACTCTTAACCTACAAGATGTCTTTTTCATGTTTTGGTCTCACACTAGGTTGTCTACACCTGAGGTATTCTCAGGTAAACTCAGGGTTTCTTTAGCTACTCAGAGGAGGGCATCTGGGTCTCTTTGGTATCCCAGAGATGGGCACACTCCCCTACCTGTCTTCAAAGAGCTTTCCCTCGCCTGTAAGGGACAAAGGTAAGGACAGTGGTAGCTTCTGGAGCCTTCCTGGGCCTCTGGCATGAGCCTCAAATAGAGCCCTAAAGAAAGCCCTGCCCTCTACCCGCCTCCTGGGCAGTGGCAGGGCACAGGCTGAGCTGGAAGAGGGTTAGGGACACTGTCAGACCATGTCATCAGCACAGTTGCCAACTGTCCTGGGCCTGCCCTCTGACAGCTTTGGCAGATGGAGGCCGGCTGGGCTCTGTGCAGGGCTGGGTCTCCTTCAGGCTGCAGTTGGAAATTCAGGTGAGGAACAGAGAAGCAGGCAGAGGGCACAGCCCACTGATGTCCTCCCCAGCGATCTTCTCTATCTGTGCCCACTAAGACCACAGTCTCTCCTGCAGCCCAGAAGCCACTCCACCTCTGAGAATCTTTCTAGACCCGCCAAATCCCAAGGGCCAACCACCCTTCTCTTAGAGTGACTTCTGACCAGAGTGTGAGGTCTTCCTTCACTCTCCGGCTAGCCTCGGGGACCCCCATGTTGCTGGGAGGATGGGCGGAGTTGATATTCGAAACATGTAAAATGTGTTGGGGCGGAGGAAGGAACATTTTTACAACTGTTTGGTATTAACATGTCCCACGCATGGGTATGTACACACATAACCACGAAACACAGCTACATGATCCAATGTCATGCAGGTATGATTCATGCACATACACACCACAGTAAGAGCCATTATCAGCCCTACATGTATTCATTAAGTACCTCCGTGCCCACCATGGTGCTGGCCACTGGCAATGCAAGAAGTCTGGGCAATGAGTGTAGAACAAAATACAATAGCACCCCTCCCCCATCCCATCCCATCCACGTGAAGAAGTAGCAGAGACACTCATGCCAACATAGAGATGAGCAAAGTCCTCCCTAAGCAGAGGGTGGTGGGCGTGGTGCCCAGGGAAAGGTCTAAGGAAGACATGGGAGGGCTCAGTGATAGCCTATGTGCCTGACCTAGAGGGCGGTGGGCGTGTGTGTGTGTGTGTGTGTGTGTGTGTGTGTGTGTGTGTGTGTCTGTGTCATGGGCTGGAAATCCCAGGTCAAGGAGCAGGGGCTGTTGTGACCCCATGGAGCATCAGTGAGCACTTGCTGTATGCCTGACCCTGAGCCAGGCCCGGGCATGATGCAGGGACCAAGGGGGACCACTGTGGCTTGGGGGAAGAAGAGAGAAGTGTGGCTTTGGCCTTATATCCCAGCTACTCGGGATGTTGAGGCAGAAGCATTCCAGGTTCGAGGCCTATAGGAACTACAGAGAGAGTTCAAGACCAACCTGAGCAACTCCCTGAGACAGGGTCTCAAAAGAAAAACCAGAAAGAGGAGTGGGGATGTAGATCGCTCAGAGGCAAAAGCACTTGCCTCCCCAGTACTGCAAAACAGCAGCAGCAGCAGCAACAGCAGCAGAAATTGCATTGATAAAATGAAGTAAAGGATGTGGAGCATCATTGGCCCTGAGGATCTATAGAGAAAAAAGCACCGGGGTGGGTTGAGAGGTTGCCTACAGAGGCCTCTGTCAGTTCCCGGCAGGCTGCAGGTGGAGAGGGTGTCTTTAGAAACGCCTAGGCAGGCCTCAGTGCATTGGCACTCAGGGACGTTTGCTGCTGGTGTTCATGGCTCAGGGGAGGCCCAGAAGTTCACTCTCCACACACCTGGATCTGCAACGATGATGAGGAAGGTCAGTATAACAACATTGAGTGGTATTTTTCCAGCCTTGTAGCTTGGAGTATTCTAAGCCTTTTTGATCAGGCTGGAAAATCCTAGAGAGAGGAAACATTTTTAAAATCTCTCTGTATCACTGTTTAACACAAACAACAGCCAGGAACTGGGAGATAAGAGAGGCAGGTCTCCAGTTGGACTGCATTTTCTGAAGGCCTGATCTTCCTTTCTGCCCAGATCCTGAGTTTTGAGGCCCAGAACTTGGGGGAGATGTGTCCTCTGAGCTTGCCCAGAACAGAGCCCTCAGCTAGGAGTGTGGAAGCCAGAGATGACTGGAGAAGCCAGAGGGGCTGAGAATTGCTGAAGATCAGCAGTGAGGAGGCTGGCGATGCCCTCCAGGGGATGGAGAACATGCTGAGGAGGATGGAGAAAAAGTCTGTGAGGCTGGCCTCACCACCCACATGCAGAGCAGGCAGAGCTGGGGATCTTTGCTGAGTCAGTCTCCAGCGCTGGGGGTGGCCCAGAGGACCCAGAAAGTCATGCATGAGGAGACTGGGAGGAAGCTAAGTCTAAGCTGTTCGACTGGGGGAGCCAAGGAAGGCATTCAAGGCCAGGGCCTGGACACAGGACTGTCTGTGCGGCAACCCTTGCTTCTGACGTCCTCTCCCTATTCTGAGTTCCTCAAGGAGTGAGTGGAGCCCTGGAGAGGGGAGGGTGGGGATTGACATCATCCTAACCTGGAAAGGCCATCTTCCTTTGCAATATATTCTATTTACCTGGTTCATATTTTGGTACAATGAGGTTTAGGGAAAAGTCAATGGGGAAGGAACACATAGACACACACACACACACACACACACACACACACACACACACACACAGAACTGTTCTCAATAGAGAACAGACAAATGTTAGTTCGCTCACTGTTACTGCAACAGCATGCCCGAATCAAGCCACAAAGAGGAGATGTTTATTCTGCTTCGTGGTTCTGGAGGTTCCAGCACGCGCGCAGTCCCTTGGTCTTGTTCCTTTGGGCCTGTGATGAAGCAGCAAATGATGGAGGCAGCGCGTATCAGAACAAACTGCTCACTTCTGGCCGGTAAGTAAAGGAAAAGAAGGAGCTAAGGCCTCACAATTCCCCCTTGAAAGTATGGTCCCAGTGACTTAAGGACAGGTTCCACTGTCCCTCAAGAGCACCACCCTGAGGTCCAAGTTCAAGGCCCATAGGCCTTGGCAGACTTTCAGGATCTAATCTATGGCACCTCTCAGGACTAAGGAGGGGGACATCTTAGAGGTAGAACATTTGCCAATCCATGTGAGGCCTTGTGTGTGTTTGTTCAGTCTCCAGTTCCAACAAACAGACAGACAACATCAACAGAAAGAAAACAGCCTCCACTGGCACCCTGGTTTCCTGTCTGCTTGCTTGTTTAGTTTCTTGCCTTTGAGTGAAGCCATGATGTCTGGAGCAGAGCAGCCATCTTGCTCTCGTGAGATGATAAGGGTGAATATTAAAAACCCCTCATGTTTCAGCCAACATACCAAGTACTGGGGTTCAGTGTGTCTTCAGATCTTGCTCTGGGTCCTGGCTCCTCGGGCAGCTACTGTCTTCAGCTCCTGTGACTGCTCTGAGCACTGTCCTCCTCACCCCATCAGGACCCAGCATTCTCTCCATGTGGCTGCTGTGGTTCTCTGCATTAGCACACATCCACACTGATGTCTGTGCTTCAGAGACTGTGTGCCCGGAGCCTTCATGATGTCCTTAGATCACCATCTTTGGTCCTCATCTGGGAATTTGTGAGAGAGTAGATTTATGGAAAGACAGTAGGGTTTGGTGATGAGGAGTTTTCTCAGGGGTATGATGACAAGAGGCACCTCAGTTTGAGAATGGGGGTCTAGACAGGGGGAATCAGGGAAGAGGTAAACAGAGAAAAGTACAATGGGCCCTGGAAAGCTAGAGACCTGCTTCCTTCCTGTTTAGCGACCTGTCAGCTGTTGGTAGGAAGGCCATGCAAGCGTGCAGGTTGGGTTTGAGTATACAAGACTTCATTACCTTCTTTGTGCCACTGGGATTACAGAAGTGGACCGCGGGGGATACAATGAAACGTGGGGAAACATGAGAGTGTGCCATGCATCTTAAAGACTGTGTCAGAGGTGATGTCCATGATACCCACGTTCGTCTTTCGTTCTCAGGGCTCATAGCATTGAGCAGCTGCTGGCCTGCAGGGTGCTTTCCTGCCTGCTATGACTTCACCCCAGAGCTGTCTGGAGGGCAGGACTGTGTGCTGAGGAAGCTGAGCTTCAGCAGGCTGAGGCACTTGTTCCAGATTCTCAAAGCCGGATGTGGCCGAGTAGGACTTGACCCCGAGTCACTGTGTTTTAGGGGTCTGCACTGACAGAATCCAGTGGTGGTCCAGCTGCCAGGCTCATCAAAATTTGGAACTATTTATGCTTTTCTTGATGGATCAGTAAAGTGATCCTGTGGGAAGAGAAATTTGGTTGAGGGCAGGAAGGGGGGTGGCTCGGCAAGACTGTCGTGTTTGCAACCTCAGAGTTTCTCTTTCCCTCTCTCTCCATAACACATCTCCATCTTTCCTCGTCCCTTTCTCCCTGTTCTTTTCCTTCTCTTCATCTCTCTCCATCTTTCCCCATCTCTCCCCACCTATCTCTTTTTAACATTTATTGTATGGGTATTTTGCCTGTCTGTGTGTCTGTGCACCACGTGTGCAGTGCCTGTGGGTGTTAAAAGAGGGTGTGAGATCCCCTGGGCTTTCAATTAAGGATGGTTGTGAGCCACGATGTGGGTGCTGGGAATCAACCCCAGGTCCTCCGGGAGAAGCGGCAGGTCTGCTTAACTGCTGTGCGGTCTCTCCAGCTTTCTTTTCATTTCTTCATCCCCCACCCTCCTCTTTGTCCTTCCATCTCTCTCTATTTTTCTCATGGCTTCCTCTATCTCTTTCCACATTCTTCTCTTCTCCCCTTCCCTCCCGCTCTCCTCCCTTTCTCCCTCTCTCTTCCACCCCAAGTCTATCTCTAGTGCCCTTCCCCCACCTTGCTTCAAGCACTCAGGGATCACCGGGGCGGGGGGGGGCGGGGAGAGAATAAGCAGCATCAATGCTACACATCTCTCTAAGTTTATTTACTGAAACAACATTGTGTATTACCAGGACTTGTTCACCGCGAAACTGACTGCTTACGTTTTAATGTGGCCATTGATCTTTAATCGGAGTCCGCCTGGAGGTTTCCTATAACGACATCAGGACTCCCTGGCCCCCAGATGTGATTGCACACCGGAGCGAGTGGCGGCCCAGGGCTGCTCTTTTTCTCATCGGAGCAGCTGAAATGGTTGTGTGGTGGGTGGAAAGTGCTGAGGTGTGGGTTCTATAAATAGCTAGGCTCGGTGGCGCGGTCTCCTCGGGGTGCCGGGCGGCGCGGAGCTGGGGATGAGGTGCGGGCTGCAGCCGCGGGGGAGGCTGCTATCTATAGCGCGCTATTTTTAGCTGCATCAGCCGAGGAACCTGACAGCCGGTTAATGACTGCCACCCGCCGCGCGTCTGCGCGCCCAGGCTCCAGCGCGCCGGGAGCAGCTGCGCCATGCTCAAAGTTGTCGCCTCTGAAAAGGCCTCTCCCTGGGAAGCAGGGCTGTTGGAGGAGTGCACTGGGCCTCCCCACCCTGACCCTCAGGGCGACGTCTCGGTCCTAAACACGGCTTCTTCTTTGCCTGTTAGCGCAACCTGGAGGGAGGCTAGAGACCGGAGGGGGCTGGTTTTGGAGGGTAGGGATTGGCAGGGGTGAGGGGAGTCGGGGGAGGGATTGGTTGCAGGAGGGGAGGCACAACAGGAGGGTGACTTGAGAGCCCAGAGCACTCTCCTTGAGCCCCGGGGAGGTCAGACACCTGGCCAGACGTCTAGGTGTAGCCACCTTGACTCAGACATCGTGATTTCCGTAGGGAGAAGTCCCGCAGTTTGGAAATGACATGCCCTTCAGAGGTATGCTGTCACGGTTTTATAGACCTGGTGCTGTGCACAGGGAGACTGAGTGATCTGCTCAGGGCCACAGAGCCGGCCACCTGTCTTTGTGCCCTCTGCAGCTGCTGCACGATGTCAAGGGCCTGGTGACTGTGACACTCTGTGAACAGACCTTGGAGAGGTGTTCCTTCATTGGGTCCCGCGGCCCAGGGCCAGTAGCCTGGTGAGCCACCAGCAAATCATTCAGATAGAGTGGTCTGAAAGGGGTCCAGCCGGGCTGGGAGACCTATGACCATTTCACGTAGGGAAGAGGAGGCTGTGTCCAGGGAGCCCCCTCTGTTAATCCTGCTCCACATCAGGCTGTGTCCAGGGAGCCCCCTCTGTTAATCCTGCTCCACATCACTGACAACTGATGGGTGTGGCAAGGGGGGGAGGGGATCACAGTTCTGAGCCCTAGATTACAGATTGCCTCAGAGCCCTCCCTGCTGCCCTAGAGATGTGGGTGAGTCATTGCTACCTTCTCCTGACAGATGGAGGGGAGAGGAACAGAGAGGTTAATCAACTTGTTCCGGGTCACCCAGTTAGGAAGGAGGGATTGAAACCGGGTCATCTGGCCATTTGGCCATCTGTACCCGGAGAACCCCTGGACTCTGCTATTTCCACAAAAGACCCATCTGAATCAACATATTTGGTGTGGCCAGATTTAAAGGGTCTGGGACTCCCCTTCTCCAAGGTTCCCATAGAACTCCACAGCCCCAAGAACAGATTCCTACATGCTGATGCCCATGGTGGTGATGGGCCTTGGTATCCACAGCTTGAAGATCAGCAGTGCATGGTACAGGTACATGGGGAGATATGGACTTTATGATATCCCCAGTCACTCACTCAGGCACTGGACGGCCATCCTTGGGTCACACTGCACTGTGGCGGATGGTGGAGGTAATTTGTTCCGAACTTTCTCATGCTTCGCCCTCTACTCTAAAGACCAGAAGACTGAGTACTTGGTTTCTCTGAAGACAATGCAGCCAGAAGTGGCCCAAGAAATGTAAAAACATAATGCTGTTTGCTACTAACATCCCACCATCTTCCTTCTTTCCGCCTGGGATGAAAACTAGACATCTGGAGCTATGGCAGCCATCTTATACCATGAGGGGAGACCAGGAAATTGACTGACAACAATTTTGATACTATCATGTTATGGAGCCTAGAAGTCACCCATGTTTGGACTTGTGTTTTGGGGAAATTCACAGCCTATTTGCTTACGTCACCTGTGCTCTATTTCCTGTCTCTTATACTCAAAAGCATTTCTAACACAGATACCTGTTTGAATTTGAGGTCCACGCATGTGAAACCAGTTTGCAAACTGTAAAGTGAAGGACAGTGTCCCAGTTTGGCTTGGTTATCTTGCCAGTCTCCACTTTAGGCAAGGGATGCAAACCATACTATTGCAGGAAAAACTGGGGTATGTTCTCAGTGGAGTTTGGGTGACAGGCCAGGATGGCTAGTTTGCCATTGCTGGGTACAGCACCGCCGACGCCGACGATGACGATGACGACGGTCTCCTGTCCTGGGAAACTCCCCAGGTCTGGCCACACCAGGGTCATTGGTCATCCTTCCTGCACTCCTGAGACATAAAGACCCTCCTTCGGCTCCAGTGCCTGCTTGTGGATCAGGTTGCAGCTTAGTAGCTATCCCTACCAGGCCCAGCTACTTCCTGCTGGAAAAGCCATCTGAAAATCCTGCTGAAAGGGAAGGACCAGTGATTACAGAAGCTGCCGCTGCCACACTCCTTTCTCCAAGAAGGAGAGGCATGGGAATCTGTCTGTGGAGGCAGTATGGCCTGAGGAGTATGTGTCCAGCCCAGATCCAGCCTCCAAGCCCGGAGCACATGAGGGAAACCGGCCTTTAGTTCAGTCCTTGTTCCCACGCCAGCTGCTAACTCCATGCTTTGCCTCCATACCTGTGGGATATTCCTTGTATGCACCCCTCTCCCACTTCAGCTCAACACTCACTGCCAGTGGCTGGCAGCGTCTACCCTTCCTCTGTGCTTTTACTCTCTAAGGTTTCTGCTCTCTGGGGTCAGCTGAGATCTGGAAGCATTAAGTGGAAAAATTCAGGAATAAAAAAGTTCTTGCACCTGGAGTGATGGCTGGGTTGGTAAAGTGCTTGGGGCCTCAGTACTAGGACTCCAGTTAACTTCCCAGTCTCCACATGAGAAGCTGGGTGTGGTGGCATCCATGTGTAATCCCAGTGTTTGGAGACTGGAGACGGGTGATCCCTGGGGGTCCACAGCCTGCCAGCTTAGCTTCTCAGGTGAGTTCCAGATCAAGGAGAGACCCTGTCTCAAAGGAGATGGACAGTGTTCCTGAGGATGACACAGGAAGTCATCCTCTGGCCTCCACATGTATGCGCACATATAAAAATGCACACAGGCATGCCCATAAAAAAGCGTTAAATTCCTTGCCCTTGTGAGGGCAATGTAATTTAATAAATTACAATGGAATAAAATCTCACACTGCCCCTGGGCATCTTGCCTGGGATGTGAGTCTTTTTGGGGGTCTGGTGTATCCACATTGTATGCACCACCCTCCCGTTAGTCGCAGTTAGCCATGGAATGACACTGCTGTGTTCACGGAAGTCTTTCTCCATTTAGTGATGCCCCCCCCCCGTCACATGAGCAGTGCTATGGGGGTTCCCATAGGCCAGGGAAGAGCCAAATAGTGCTTCTGTTAGGAGACAAGATGAAAGCTGTGGAGTTAATAAGGAAAGGGAAATGCATGCAGAGGCCACTGAGATCTCTGCTGAGCATTTCCCTTTGGTCTGAGAAACTGTGAGGGACAAAGAGATCTGGGCCTCTTTTGTAGTCACACCTCAACAGTCATGGGGCACACCTCCTCGTGAGTGCTCTGCTAAGGTGGAAATGACATTGTTCATTGGAGTAGAGGGAAACACAGAGTATAAATAGGGTTCAGCGCTGGCGGGGTTCAGATACCCTGGGCTCTAGGACAGGTTCCCCTGCAGCCAAGAGGCACCTTCTACATGCTCACCCTCTTTCATTTCAACAGCACAGGCTGTTCCACAGAGAGCTCTCACGCGTGGCATTTCCAGATTCTTCCAACTGCTCTAGCAGGGGGTTATTAATTGCTCCCTTGTCCAGAGGAGAAAACTGAAGGGCAGAAAATCAACTTAGTACACAGGGTTGCTCCAGTTTCTGCCTGGCCTGCCTTAGCCCAGAGGGGTGGTTCTGGCTGGGTACTCAAATCCAGCAGGGTTGGGTTTTAGTGCTACCTCTTCTTTCACAAGTGTGGTGTTGTGAAATAGAATAATGGCTTAACTATGTAAAGATGTGCTGCATTTGTTTATGCTGCATTGGTTTAATTATGTAATGATGTGTTGTTGTTTCACCTTGGCTGCCTAAGGCACCTGACTGGTCTAATAAAAAGCTGACTGGTCAATAGCTAGGCAGAGGAGGGATAGGCGGGGCTGGTGGGCAGAGAGAATAAGAAGGAGGAGGAATCGAGAGAAGAGATGAATGAGGGAGAAAGAGAGGGAGATGCCCAGAGCCAGTCAGCCAGGCAGCCACCAGCTAGACAGCTAGCCAGACATGGAGGAAGCAGGGCAGTAGGACATACAGAATCAAAGAAAGGTAAAAAGCCCCGAGGCAAAATATAGATGAAGAGAAACCTGTTAAATTAAGCTACAAGAGCCAGTGGGACAAGCCTAAGGTAGGTCTGATCCTTCGTAACTAATAATAACTCTCTGTGTCATGATTGGGGACTGGCCATCTGAGAAAGCCTGCTAACAGCGAGGCTTTAGGTATTTGGTCCTCTCAGCCTGCTCTGGGAGGGGGCAGGCATGAGGAGCAGGTTAGAAGAGGTTCATCTGGAGTTCCCAAGACAGAGCCTGGCACCCAGCAGGGGCTCAGCAAGTCTCCCTTGTCTTCTTCTTTTGCCCTGCACATGCTTAAATTTTAATCAGCTCCCCAGGAACTAGAAGTCCTTCAGTGATGACAGCGAAGGCCACGTGACCAGCATTGTCCAGAACGATTCATCATCCCAGCCCATGAGGTCCACACTATTTATACCCCATCCACAGATAGGGATACAGAGGCAAGCGGAGGCCAAGGAGCTTGCTCAAGTGTCAGGGCTCCTGGTTTATAGATGCAAGCTGCCAGCTCCGGAAGGCGCAGTCCTGCCCACCAGGGCTCTGCCCTACGGACTCCCAATGGGGCTCTATGGGGATGCAGGACTCCTAAACTAGACAGGCTTTCCAGCTCCACCTGCCTCCACACTGCTCCTAGATGGGTAATGTGCTTCTTGAAATCACCGTGGTACACCTTGGCCTTTTGAGGATGTGTAGTAGTTTCCTATGGCTTCTGGAACAAGGGACTAAAAGGCCGTGGCTCATGCCAGCACAGATGTATGATGATGCTTTCGGAGGTCAGAAAGCCTCACTGTGTCTAAGCTGGCTGACACCATGGTGTTGTTAGGGCTTGGAGACTTTTCTTTGCCTGTTTTAGATTCTAGCAGCTTCCTGTATTTGTTGCCTTGTGGTCCCTTTCTCTTCATACCAGCAGCACCTACAGATCTTTGTCCCCACCTCCAACCTCCCCCCTCCACCCCTGTTCCCCATCATTCATGTGGATCCTGTGACTGGGCCCACCATCCATCATCCAGGAGTCTTTTTGTCTCAAGATCCTTAGGATGGCCACATCTTCACAGCCCCTGTGGTCATACAAGGTAACATGTTCACAGATTCCAAGGATTTGGACTCAGACATCTTTGGGTGACCGTCTTTCAAACCCCACCTCTCCTCTTTGTAGCCCCCGAGCCTTGGTTTCCTCTTTTGAAGCTGGTGAAAGCACCCACCTTCTGGAATTGTAGAGGGCATGGTATATGTTTGCGTGCTTTGAAAAGTTCCAGGGACACGGACTTTCTATTCAGTAGCGGTACAGAAGGACAGAACTTGGGTCAGGCCCACCTGGCAGATATGAGAGGTTCTAGCTTCTTGCAGCTTAGAAAACCCAAGTGTGTGATTGCCTGCTACGCCTCCTGACTAAACTGTTTGGGGGACTGTCCCGAGCCAGTTGCCTGATTGACATTCTCCGCTTCCACTCAGGGGGTGTGTCTGGCTGAGGGAGGGATGCATGATGGGAGGTGCAAGAGATAGGTCTTCCCACCTGCTTCCCAGGGATAGCTCTGGAATGGGAGGAGACACTGGGGAGCTTCCAGAGACACACTGGCATAGCTTACCAAGGTGCCTAAAGGCACTCTTCTTGGCCCTGCCCACAACAGGAGGTGGGTGTGGCCATCACTCCGGTCTTAGGACTCTTCCTGCTGCTGTGACCAAACGCCTGGCAAGAAGTGACATCAAGGAGGGTTTATTTGGGCTCGCAGCTCAGGGGAGGCAAAGGTGCGTCTGTAGGAGCAGAGGCGTCTGTCACATTGCCTCTTCAGTCAGGGAGCAGTTAGCTCAGCTAGCTTCCTGTTTTTCATACACAGCCACAGCTGATGGGATGGTACTGTTCCCCCCACGTTTAGCGGTAGGTCTTCCCGCCTCAATTAGTCTAGAAACACCTCCACAGCCTGTCCAGAGGCTCATCTCTGAGGTGATTTTTTAATCCTGTCAAGTTGTCAGTCATGATTAACCTTATCAATTTCCATTTTTGCAGATGGAAAGACTGAGGTCCGGAGAGGTTCTACCTGCTGTGGGTCACACCACTCATAGGTGACGTTACAGATACCTAAAGGCTGTCAGGACTACTCTTTACTGCCACACTCTGTTCTGGCCTCTTCTTTTCTCCCCAATCCAGGGACATTTATACTTTAACAAGACTTATCGGTCACAGAAGTTATGTAGCAATAAAAAGGCAGTGGGGAGCCCAGGAGTAGAAGGAACCCATGAGGTGGGAGGAGATATTGAGAGGACCCAGTGCAGGGCTGTAAGAAGCCCCAGTTGATTTTGTAGAAGGGAGGAGGAGAGGCCTAGGGCAGAGGCTCCTGGGAGCTAAAGCTTCAAGGCCTGTTTGTAGATGGCCAGGGGCCTTCCTGATGGGAGTTGGAAAGGTTAAGGTCCCTGCTGAAGTTGAGGCCAGGCCCACCAGTTCATCCAGCTAACTCTTGCTGAATGCCTCTGTCAGCTGGAGCCAAGAATGGGGTTAGCAAGGGGGCAGGAGTGCTTGTTTTTGCTCTTTTGGGGTGCCCACCACCCAGCACCCAAATAAACCACACATGGAGGCTTCTTCTTAATTATAAACATCTGACCTTAGCTTGGCTTGTTTCTTGCCAGCGTTCCTTAACTTTCTCACCTACCTTTTGCCTTTGGGCTTTCACCTTTTTCTGACTTCTGTAAATCTTACTTTCACTCTTACTCCATGGCTGGTTGTGTAGCTGGGTGGCTGGCCCCTGAAGTCCTCCTCCTCCTCCTCTGGCTACTTCCTTCTACCCAGATTTCTCCTGCTATATTATTCTCCCTGCCTGCCAGCCCCACCCATCCTTTCTCCTGCCTCACCATTGGCTGTTCAGTTCTTTATTAGACCATCAGGTGTTTTAGACAGGCACAGTAACACAGCTTCCCAGAGTTAAGCAAATGCAGCATGAACAAAAGTAACCGTATCTTAAATAATATTCTACAATAGGTGTTTCCCCCTCCTGAGCTTCCCCTGTGGAGGCCGTGACTAGTCTGTTGGGAAGGGCAACACGGAAGAGAAAGTGAAGGGAGGCAGTGGGGGTGGAAAGCAGTCTCCCATCCTCCTTGGGACGCCATGTCCTCTCCCCTCCCCAAGAAATGAGAGTCCTGCTTCTTGCAGCCACATGGGCCGAGAATGCCGGGTCTGACTGCTCTTCCCCAGCGCCGTTTCTCAGGTTGTTTGCAGCAGGAAGACCTTGTCTCTTGTCAGCCCCGGGCAGGTTTATTCATTGTCTCCTATTTCCTATTATTTCCCCAAGGAGAGTTTGCTGAGTGTGGTACAGAGCGTCTACTAGGCTCGCTGGCGTCATCCTTGTGGGATTTTGGAGACATTGGTACCGATTCTCAGGCACTTGCTGTGCTGTGGCTAAGCCATCCTGTCATCTCTACGCCAAGAGACCCGCATGTTCTATCAGTGTCCACGGGACTGTAGAGGGCTCACATTGGCTTAAAGACAGCACAGAGTCCCCACTTCCTGACAGGATGGGGACACAGAGAGGCAACCTGAGCTCTGCCTCCAGTGGTCAGGAGACACCCTCTGACCTTAGGCTTCATGTTGATTTAGTTCGGGTTTTTGTTGTTGCTGCTAATATACAGCACCACAGACTGCACAAGCTATGAAGGAAAGAAGTCATGGGGGGGGGGTCATGGTTCTGATCTGAGATCAAAGAGCTGCATCTGGTGACGGGCTTCTTGATGGCAGGCTCCTGGGGTGGCACAGAGCACAGCAGGGCACGACCTGGAACATGGAAATGTTGTCTGTTCTCAGTCCCTCTCCTCTTCCACAGTCACCGGGATGCAGCAATGATGGCTCTCCTGTTAGAATCTGCATCAATCCTCATTTCCCAGAGGCTCTGCCTCTAAACGCTGGGGCTGGGTGAGGTGTCTGCTCTCCCAATCCCTCGCCACGCTCTGGAAGGCATAAATCAGTCTCAAACTGTTGCATATAATGAAGATTTGGGGACAAAAAGACTATACGTCTATTGATTAGGTGCTTGGAGGAATTTGGACTGTGACTGTAGGGTAGGTAGAGAGGACTGTTCAATGTTGTCTGGTGTCAGAAGGGAAGAGGAGAAGGCACATGCCATGGTGTCTGTGACTTCAGTAACCTATCAGCGGTTTACAGGCAGTCACAAGGGGCTAAGGGAAGAGGAAGAAGGCACATGCCATTGTAACCTATCAGCGGTTAACATGCAGGTAGCGGGGGCTAGCTTCTACTCATCTTCCAGAGGCTAAGCGCCTCCTGTTCTCTGGCCAGATATGCTCAGGGTTTTGCCAGCCCCTGGCAACAGAAAACAACAAAGTCTGAAGTCTGACTTTGAAAGGACTACCACAAGTTCTTAGGATTTATTTTTGAGACAAAGGTCTCTCCATGTAGCTCAGGCTGGCCTCTCACTCACTCTATCTCTCAGGTTGGCCTGGGACTAATGATTCTTCTGTCTCAACCTCCCAGGCCCTAGGATTACAGATCTTCACTTCCACATCCCTCCTTGGGTTCTCTATTTCACCTGGACCCCTAAAATTTTGTGAATCCTCATAGCGGCTGCTAGGAATTATTGTTCATTGTTGAAATAAGGAATTTGTGTAGGACCAGAGTTTAAGAAACCAGGGAGCCCCATAGCCTGGGTGCTCACAAAGTTGATTGTCAGTAAAAATTTACCTGCTGGGAAGCATTTTTCTTTTCTTTTTTCTATTTTTTTTTTTTTTAAAGCCAGGTCAGTTACTTACTGGCTCTGTTCCCAGAGATCGGCTTTGTGGGCTGCTTACCAGCTTTGTTGGGGTGCTAACCGGAGGGCAGGGTGTTGGTGTGCCACTGAGTTGAGCCTGGGTGTTGGGGTCTTAGAAAACTCTGCACAAACATTGGAATTTGAAAAACCCTGCAACGGCTCATACTCAGGTTTGGCACTTTGAGCCATGTGACATCAAGCAAGTTGCTTAACCTCTCTGAGCCTGTTTCCCCCTCTGCAAGATGAGTGGGATCATAGGTCTGATTTAGTAGTCTAGGGGATTTAATGAATTAATCATGACCCACCCTCCCCCACCCCTGGGAAGAGTTCCTACCAGAAGGAAGTTCTCAATTAGTTGTTAGACTGATTGTATTCCTTTTCAGTATGGTTCTTCACACGACTTTCTAGTTTGATTTTGCAGACACTCTCTCAGTATGATTATGGCTCCTCGACGTCTTAGAGATTTCATGTCACTCTCCTGTCACTAATGGGCTGAAATTTGCCACTGAAATATTTGCCTCGAATGAACCTTTCCTGCCAGACAGCACTACAATTCCTGAGAAGACTGAGGGGGCAGGCCTTGATCTTGCTCCCAGAGCAAGTTGTAGGGATGGTTGTGGGGCTGTCTTGCTGACATGTGTTTGTGTGGGCGGCAACAGTCAGCCTGGAGCTTGTTAACTGAGCCTGGGGTCATCTGTGCAGCCGAAATCTGAGGTCCCACCCACTTCATTACCTATCGATCTTCACCTTTCTCATGGCCATGAACTCTTCTGCAGGATGTGGAAGCCCACAGAGGCCTGTGGATCTCTTCAAGAATCAAGTTTTGAGTTCATAAAATTCTTACCATTACAGAGGAAAACCGTAAGAATACAGTCACAAACTTATCGGGAGCAAATTATATGACGATACATTCACTTCATCGCTATCACTTTAAACAAGGCCAACAGTAACAGGATGAAAAACATCCATCCTTGATATCTGCTAGTGACCAAATTACAAGTCCTCTCATACTGCTCTGTCTTAGTTCAGGTTTCTATTGCTGTGAAGAGACACCATGACCATGGCTGCTCTTATATAGGAAACCACTTAATGGGGCTGGCTTACAGCTCAGAGGTTTAGTCCATTAGCACCAGAGATGCATGAAGCATGGTGGCATGCAGGCAGACATGGTGCTGGAGGAGTTGATGGGAGTATCAGGCAGCAGGAAGAGAGAGAGAGACACTGGGCCTGGCTTGAGCATCTGAAACTTCAAAGCCCACCGCCAGTGACACTCTTCCCCCAACAAAGCCACACCCCCTAACAGTGCCACTCCCTATGGGTCTATGGGGGTTTTTTTCATTCAAATCACCACAGTGCTGTGACTGTTGCTTCATTTATCACGGAAGTCAGTGCTAAAGTTCAGCTTCTGGTGCACAAACATCATAGTAGATGCTAAGGTTTTTCCACCACCCAGTTTAACAGCTTCTGAAGCTCCATGGCCCTCTAGATAAGAGCCACAGTGTGGAAAGCTGCTGACAGCTGGCACAGCCATTCACTGGTGAGACCAAGCCAGCTTAGCTTACACGATGGGATGAGAAACCTGCCACAAAGAGGGTTCATCGATGTTGTTAGTATTGCTGTATTAAAAAAAAAGACTCCCTTGAAGCTAACTAAGCCAACCAGGTCTCTTTCCCCATGGGGGCCTGGTGTGCAATGGTTGCAAACAGCAGCTTCCTTGGTAGTGTATGCAGCCTGATGCCTGTATAGGTTGCTCTAAGGGACCTTGGAGACAATTTTCTGGCAGTTATTCAAGCCTCTGATCTCAATGTTGTTCCCAATCTAGGCTCCAGACAGGTATGCGTGGTGCCTTTGGGAAGCCCCAGGGCACAGTGGTCAGGGTTCACATTGGCCAGGTCATCATGTCTATCCTCACCAAGCTGCAGAATAAGGATCATGTGATTGAGGCTTTCGTAGAGCCAAGTTCAAGTTCCCTGGCTGCCAGAAGATCCACATCTCAAAGACATGGGGCTTCATCAAGTTTAATGCAGATGGATTTGAAGACATGGTTGCTGAGAAGCGCTTATTCCTGATGGCTGTGGGGTCCACAGTGTTCTCCTGTACCCTACCAAATCATGTTCAGTAATAAATCTCATATCCAGTCTGCTTAAAAAAAAAAAGACTCCTAACTGTAGTGCCATAGACATCCATCTGTCTGGCCAGGGCTCAGCAGGATGGCTTATACTGCTCTTGTGTATGCTTCATCATGGAGAAAGTAGCACTTGCCAGTCTTTCTGAGGCCCGGGCTTGGACAGCCCACAATGTTGCTTCTGCTGCTTTCTACTGGTCCAAACAATCCTGTCTAATCCTGTGTGTCTTTGTCAGTTTTCTGTCATTGTGACAAGTCAACTTATAAAAAGGAAAGATTTATTCTAGTTAACACTTTTGTGGGTGTGGTTGCTGGGATGAGAAGGTCCCCTGTAGGCTCAGATGTTTAAATTCTTGGTCCTTAGTTAGTGGCACTGTTTGGGTAGCTTCAGGAGGTGTGGCCTTGCTGGAAGAAGTTTCAAGACCTCATGACATTTCCAGTGAGCTCTCAGCTTCCTGTTCCTACCACCATGTCAGCCTCTTCCTACCCTGTCTCCCTGTTTTGACAGACGCTTATCTTTCTGGAAACAAAAGCCCCAATAAACCCTTTCTTCTATAAGTTGCCTTGGTCATTGTCTTAGTTAGGGTTTCTATTGCTGCGAAGAGACGCCATGACCATGGCAACTCTTATAAAGGAAAACATTTAATTGGGGTGGCAGCTTACGGGGTGGAGGTTCAGTCCATTATCATCATTGTGAGGAGCATGGCAGCGTGCAGGCAAACATGGTACTGGAGGGGCAGCTGAGAGTTCTACATCTTGCAGGCAACTGGAAGTAAATTGGGGTCACACAGTGCAGCTTGAGCAAAGGAGACCTCAAAGCCCACCTCCACAGTGACACACTTCCTCCAACAAGGTCACACCTCCTCCAACAAGGCCATACTTTCCATGAGTGCCACTCCCTAACCATCACACTCATAGTGTGTTATCTCAGTCATAAAAAACTAACTTATACAATGTGTTTCAGTCTATGGCCACTTGGCCATGTTGCTTTGGGCCAAGCATGACAAGGCTTGTATTAAGTATTAAGGTTTGAGTCAGAAATCTTTTCCTCAAGTATGTCTGGGCACTTGGTTCCCTAGTAGCTGGTAATATATTGAGAGGCTGTGGAGTCCTTAGGAGGAGAGCCTGGGTGGCAGAAGCAGGCCATTAGTTGGGAGAAGGGAAGCTCCTTTTGAAGATCATATTTACCGCCTATTCTGGCTGCTCTCTGCTTCCTGGCCCACAACAATGGGGCAGCTGTCCCCACATGTCACTACTCTGGATGGAGGAGCTCTGCTCTGCCTTCCCTGCTGTGAGGGACTGTGACCCTCTAGAACTGTGAGCCCAGATGAACCTTTCTCCCTTAAGTTGCTTCGGTTAGCATTTTGGGGCAGTGTGAAAAGTAACAAATGCAGGAAGCTGTCCTATCATTTCCTTCGAGAGAAGTTCCCATCAACTTCATTTCCTCCCACTAGGCCTACCTCTCAATAGTCCCACAGGCTGGGGACCAATTCTTCAGTATGTGTGTCTTTGTAGACAGTTCAAATCCAAACTACAGTGCCAGGGGAAGGGAGACGGTTTCCTACTTGGGAAGAAGAATGGAGCACCAGGGGAGGGGAGAAGAGGCCTTAATTGGCTGCCTTTGGGGCCACAGACCCTCACAGGACCAGATGCCACTCTGGCCCAGGCATGATCTGAGCAGCCTTGGAGCTGTTCTGTATGAGATTGTCTTTGGGCGCTCACACATCAGTTTTCCTGTCCCAAGGCTGCCGATAGACTCTCACGGAACCACCAAAACAATCCCAGAGGCTTGAGAAGTGTTGATCTAAATGGAAAAATGTGCCAATGTTATTAATACTCATTAACAGACTTAATTATGCAGTGTGTCATATACTGTCAATAACACGGGTACCTGCTGCCTTGGAAACAAGCATTCTCACTGGTCCCTTCACTCCCTAAGCATGTGGGGGTGGGGGTGACAGAGTGCCATGACTGAGCCCTGTCCAGACTCCCTGTCTCAGCCACACAGCCCCTCCCCGGGTCTCTGCCACTGCTGTGCTGTCCTGTCCGTGGGTGTTGAGAGAGCTACGCATAGAAACCTCCCTTGTTTCCCCAGCACAAGTCTCTCACCTGCCCTTCCTATAGGTCACTGGTTCTCACTGTGACACACTTCGGATGCCTCTGGGGAAGTTCCCCAGTGTGCTGCCCACTGGGTCCCCCCTGCCGAGACTCTGATTTTGTGAGTTTGTAACAAACACTCCCTGGTCACACCAAAGCAGAGCCAGGGTGAAGAAGGCATGTGGCCTTGGGCTTCTTGGGGGTAGAGGAAGGATGCCTTACTGGTATACAGTGGGCGCTTAAATTGAACCAGAGTGAGGATGGCATGCCTCCCCAGGCTCCCAAGCTGCTGGGGAAGGCACTGGAGAAGTATACAGCTTTTTGTTTGCTCTGGCAACAGTCTGAACTAGTAAGAAGGGTATTTTCCCTATTTTTGTTGTCTGTTTTTTTTTCTCTCTCTTCTTCTAGAGGAACTCAGAACCAGTTGGCTTGGAACTTTGAGATGAAATATTTTTACCCTCCGGAAGACGAGGCCTAATCCTGGAGGGCTTCGAGGAGACTGGGCTGGAAGGGAGAGGGGGAGGCTTCTGGTACTGGGGGGCCCGAGGTGCTCTGGTACCACACACACAGGAGCCCTTACTCAGCACCTTTTACTAACAAGGCCGTGCCAAGGGCTTGTTCCTCCTTAGGGCTTAGTGAGGAAGGACCATTGTTACTTTTCAAAGCTGAGAAAACTGAGGTGCTGAGTAGTTAGGTGGGTGGGTGACCTCAAAGTGACAAGGACCGGGAGAGAGGGTTCTCAGTGTTTATGGGAAGCAGGAAGTGGTAGGGCCTGCACCTTATACCTGAGTCCCGGCTGTCATGAGGACACCCGGGGAGGGACACCATCATCTTGGTTCCCTGTGTTACACACCCGGACCCTGGGTTCTGCTTGGTTGTGCGCTCTTCCATACGCTCCAGGGAGAACTGGGGGCACACTCTCCTTTCCTATAAATTCTAGCTGCCTCCACCTGGAAGCCACCCAGCATCCGAGGGACCATCCCAGGGGACTCAGCTGGTGTGTGGCCTGAGCCATCTTTTACTGTAACAAATAGGGTGACATTGTGTGGGAGGGAGGTTGAGGGGCGTGGGATTCTGGCCGTCTTGCTTCTGGGCCCTTCTTTCTGCTCTAAGTTCCAGGCCCCACCATGACTGTGTGATGTTCCTCCGCCCAGCCTCCACCCATTCATCCCCCGCCGGCCACTGAATTTTTCCAGCAGCTCCCCTGGCCCGGCCCCAGCATATCTCTTGCCTCAGCCTGTCTGCATTGGGTTTGTTTGGGGAGATTAAGAACTGAATGTGGCTTCATTCAGACGGGCACCAGCTCGTCCGGTCCTACCCAACCTCCTGCATGTATGCTTGCCTGAAGGCATTCCAGAAAGCCTGGTGAAGGGCCATCCCCATCCCACTAAAACTCCCCTCAAACTTCTTGGCAGGTGTGTTCCAGGAAGACATCTGAATTTGGTTATTTATATTGGTTTTTGGGGTTGCTTAATGGCATTTAAGATGTGCTGAGAGTAAGGAGTGCATTAAGACAGCCGCAGGTGGCCAGGGAACAGGGAGTGCTTTGGGGGAAAGAACAGGGCCCCTTCCTCCACATTATCTTGTTTCCGTGCTTGAGTGGAACCTGGGTTTCATGTACTCCACTGAACTATACAGTCCCATCTCCTTTGGCTTTTTATTTTTTGAGATAGGGTCTTACTAAACTGTCCAAGCTGTCCTTGAACTCACTCTATAGCCAGGCAGGCCTTGAACTTGTGATCTTCTTGTCTCAATCTTCCCAGTAACTGGAGTAACAGATTGTAGGCTTGTGTCACTGAGTCTGGCTGGACCTTCCTCAGCTGGTGTGCGTGTGCGTGTGTGCAGACTAGAAGACAACCTCAGGCACTCTGACCACCATCATTTTTTCCCTCCCTCCCTCCCTCCCTCCCTCCCTCCCTCCCTCCCTTTCTGTCTCTCTCCTCTCTGTCCTGCTACTCCCTGGGTAGGCTAGGCTGGCCAGCCATCGAACCCCAGACATGTGCCTGTCTTAGTTTCCCCAGCACTGAGATTACCAGTGTGTGCCACCACACCTGGCTTTATTTACACAGGATGTGGGGGATTGAACTCAGATCCTCATGCATGCAAGACAAGCACTTTATAAATTGAGCTATCTGCCCAGTGCCCTATTTCCTCGGTTTTGGCAGTCAGGATCTCCATGGAGCAGGCTACAAACAGCAAACCAAATAATGCCAGCAAGCCTGTCCTGCCTGTAGGAAGTCCTGGTGAAGGAATATTTCTACCACCAGCATGCACTTGGTACCAAGAATGGTGCTTTCCTCATCTGTTCTCATTGCCATATTATACAGGTGGAAAGAAGGACCAGAGAGGTGACTGGGGTGGGGGGCAAAACAGCTTGACCACACAGCTGCCATGACAGGCTTAGAGGCCCAGACACAGCTCTGGCAGGCAACACCTGGACCCAGAAAAAGCCATAAGCTGACCCCACCCAGGGGGGCCTGCATCTAAGAGGAACGACCTGACATTCCAAACATCCCTATACCCCTAGACAAATGTCCGTCTGTCAGAGTCCTGAACCCTGGAAATCCCTTCACCCCAACCTCTGCAATGATAAAAACCCCACTCTGCCTGGACTCCAGGTTCTAGGCTCTCACTGCTGTGTCAGACAGAGAGCCCAAGAGCTGAGCTTGAAAATAAAGGCTCTTTGTTTTTACATACAGGATTCAGGTCTTCATGGTGGTCTTTTGGAGGTCCCTGTGATCTGGGCATAACAATGAAAATGTACTTGAGACACACAGCAGGGAGCCACCACTGTAGGCCTTAAGCCTGAAGCCTTTGGAAACATACCCTGTTACAGTTCTGCAAAGACGGAGAAGCCAGAACAAACTGTTTCAGCTCTTCTCAGCCTGCCTGCACCAGAGAATCGTCATCGAGCTTTGAGGACAGTACAGGGGCCTGGAGCCACCCTGGAGAGGCTGGGTAATTGAATTGTACTGCAGCCCAGGCATCAGCTGTTCTTACAGGCTCCCCAGGTAGATCTCATGTGCAGCTGGGGATGGCTGGTTGGCAACGGAGAGGAAGTCCCTGGGTGACCCTGGCTGAGGTGAGTCCAGGAGATGGAGGCACTGAGAGCCTGTGTGAGGAGTCTGGGAGACAGAGGGCTGGAAACTGCCTTGTGTCTTGAACCCTTCATCACAAGTGATCGACTCTGTGTTAGACATTAAGGACTTTGAATAGCGTGTTTCCCTAGATAAATTACTAAGGGAGCAGGTCAGCTGTCACTGAATCAAACTGTCACCCTGCCCCTGAGCTAGGTTTACTCAGACCTGGGAGCTAACCCAGATGTAATTTTTAAAACCGGTTTATCTCTAGAACAGTGGAAACTATGGATAACACGAACAGTATACTCCAGCCATGTGGAGGCAAACAGCTCAGTGGCATCATGTGTCTATGACCTCTCTGTGGCGTAACCCTCACCTCCACCCATCCTCAGCACATTCCTGTCTTGTAGAACTGAAACTCCATGTCAGTGACAGTCACTGTTTAGTAGGTCCTGCCACATCTCCTCCTCATACTGATGGTCAGACACTGCGGCAGAGACCATTCTCCGTGTTACACTGGGAAACTCTTAAGGTTATGTGGGGTTCCAGACCTGGGCCTAGTCAATGGAGAAAAATGGCACACATTGATTCCATGCCTGGCCATGCCCTCACTTCTTTACATTACCTAGCTTGTGTTCTCCTTCCACAGCAGCCCCAACGGTGACATGTTCAAGGTAGCTATGTCAGCAGATGAGTGGAACTTCCATTGTTCAGTTGGAAAGAGCCAGAAAGAACTTGTGTCCCATCTGTACTGAACCAGAACATGAGAAAACACAGAGATTGGGCTTATTTGTTATGACAGCTAAGCCTGTCCTACCCAGACTAATACAGAGAGGTTAAGGAACCTATCTTAGTCATGGTTTCTATTGCTGTGAAGAGACACTACAAAAATATTTAATTGAGGTGGCTCACTTACAGTTTCAGATGTTCAGTCCATTATGTCAAGGAGCATGGTGGTGTAAGGCAAACATGGTACTGGAGAAGTGTCTGGGAGTCTTCCATCTTGCAGGCAACAGGAAGTTGATTCCGTGTCACGCTGAGTGAAGCTTGAGCAAAGGAGACCTCAAAGCCCACCCCCACAGTGACACACTTCCTCTGACAGGGCCACACCTACTCCAACAAGGCCACACCTCCTAGAAGTGCCACTTCCCATAGGCTTATAGGGGTCAATTACATTCAAACTACCACACTGCCATATAGCTGATTGCCACTGGAACCAGAGTTCAGTCTCCACACTTGAAGATATCAAATTTGATGGTCTTCAGCATTATATTCTCTTACCACATCATATTGCTTTCAAACTATTAATTTATGTAAACATATAATTAAAAGATGAAACCAGACATTTCTTGATTCTGTAAAAGTAGTTAGTGTTTTAATGTCTCTTTCTCTCTGTCTGTAGTTATCCCTAGAAGAAAACTGCCACAAACTTCTGCTCAGCCTTGTCCCTTCAGTTCATCGGAATGCCAGGAACCCCTGGTGCTCCAGTCAGGTAGATGTTTCTTCCTCTGTCCCTTTTTAGATAGCTTGCTTGTCTTGGTGCCTTTACCCCAATTTCTTCTGCAACAAACATCCTCATATCATGCTTGCATTATCCATTAGAGAGGACTGCCTCCACAGCTGTCATCTAGCAAAGTTGCTGTCCCCAGACCTTGCTTAAAACATGTCATTTCTTCTCAGCTGGCCATCCTCTCCTCTCTCCTAGTGAGTGAATGCCTGTGCACTTTGTGAGTGAATGCCTGTGCACTTTTAAAAACATTTCAATTGTCTTTTTTTTCCCCCCTTCGGTGTTTTTTTCTCAATATAGGATGCACCACAACATGTAGAGCAAGCAGGCCTGGGTAACCTTTGGATAACTTTGAACATAGATCAGGAGAAAAATGGCTCAGCTGGGTGGCCTAGACATTTTATGACAGGAAATTGTTGAGGAGAGAGGGATAAGAGATATCAGATAGAAGGATAGAGGGGAGAGAAACAGATAGAAACACAGGATAGCCTTGGGAAGGCCTGGATCAATATTCACTGGCCCCTTCTGTCTCATCAAAAGGGCCTTTTATAGGTATGCCAAGGAGTGGAACAAACATCTCCCCCTAGCTCAGCCAAGTGTAGACCCTTCCAATCACCTAGTAACCATGCACATGGTCAAGCAATCCTCTAATGCAGCTCTGCTAGGTAAAACAAGCTCAGATCTCACTAGGAAGCCTTTGTGGGCCTCTACAACTCCCCCTTCTTGATATAATAAAAGCCACCCCCAGGCCCCTCAGATAGACTGTGCCTATCATAGGTTGTTGTTCTTGATTAATTTTACATATATATAAATTTAAATATATATATATATGTATATATACATATATATATATATATATATATATATATATATATATATTCAGGAAGCTATCATGAAGAAAGTTGCCCATCTTTGGCTACCAGCCTCTGGCAAGAGGGGGTACAGAGCTTAACTCAGCTCTGATCCAGGTCCCTACTAAGAGCTTGCAAACATCCGCAGCAATCTCCATAGCTGCACACCTCCCAGTTAAGGAGCAGAGGATAATAAAGATGGAATATACTCTTTGGAATGGGTCTAAGGTGATTATAGCAGTCTCAGCTGCACCAAGCCCTTTTCCTGGATCAAAACTCTCCTAACAGATGTTCAATGAAATTTTCAAGAGACTGTTTTGTTTCCCAGGAGAAAACAGTCATTTTTAAAACACTTCAAAGTATCCACTCAAGTAAGCAAAAACCCATGCTAACTATAAAGACACTTTTACAAACTAACTCGATTGTGGGAGGCTTACACCTTTGTGGAAGGCCTACCTGCTTCTAAACAAAAACAGAAGGAATGGAAACTTCTAGGAAGAAGACAGAAAAACTCTCCTAATTATGACACCTTCACTTAGGTTTTCCAGGGACTACTGAGATCATAACATTATATTTTAAGCTATCATAAAAAGCATTCAAATATATCTGAAGGTAAAAAAGTAATAAAAACTTCAAGATGCCTCTAGTTTGATTTGGTTTATCTTTTAAAAATTATTGTTACCTAACTTGTGTGGACTAGACAGATATTAAATTTACACTTTGCAAACTTAAAACATTTACACTTTTTACATTCAATATTTACACTTATTACAAACTTATATTCAAGAGAAAACTTTATAGAGCTATTTTACAAACTTATATTCAAAAGGAAACTTTATCAACTTTAGCACATATCTAGAAGAATCTCTTAGCAGAACTAACTTACATTCAAAATCAAACTATGAGTAAATATCTAGAAGAGATTCCTTCACAGAACTATTAACAAGACAATAAGTATGCAAATCATTTCAGAGTTTATAGTCAGCTTTGCTATCATTTTGAAAATTTTATTGAGAGTTTAATGTCAGAGCCTAATTCATCAGTGGCTCTAAGCTTGACTGAGGGTAAAATTCCTCTTAATTTTTTAAAGTTGCCTTTTAAGATTATCATGAGCATTTCAATGGTGCCAATGTTTCTCTCTTGCATTTCAAGTACTACCCAAATTTCTTCTTCTTCTTTTTTTTATTTGCCTGTGTTTTCTTTTTTCATACCTAAAGCAATTTCCCAGTGTATGGACCTCTTTCCCTAGTTTTCTAAGGGTTTCAAAGTGACTTGTTGACAAACAGTATTAGCATTTTAATTGCCTTCTGACAGGCAAGTTGTTTACCTGTTTCTAGTTCTTGAGAGTCAAGCTAACAAAGCTTGTGGAAAAAAATAGCCCTTTGAGCTGAAAAAAAAACCCAAAGTTTTTGGGGAAGTGTAGTACTGGTATCTGTTACTGACTTCATTTCCCAAACTGCCTTTTCTATATCATCATGCTGTTATAAACGACATTACAGACTACATTTCCCAAGCTGCCTTTCTCTATATTGTCCTGCTGTTATGAACAAACTACATTTCCCATGCTGCCTTTCTGGGTCCAAGAAAAAACTTCCATTCACATGGTTTGTGTTCACATTGGAAATCAAGATCAAGCTAGTTTTGTTTTGTTTATGCCACAGGAAGTTTCTGTTCACCATGAGAGATTTCTCTTCTCCCCGAGCTGCCGTTGATAGGTGTGCTTCCTTTACCTAACATTGTCCCTGGAGTGGACTGAATCTGTCCACCCGAGTGTACTCAGACAGGCATTTTGGTAACTCTTTGTCCCGTCCCCCCCACCCCCACCCCCTTACTGAGTCAGTGAAAGAGTAAAGAGAGTACTTGAAAATAGAGCTTTTTAAGAAAGATTTTTTTTCCCCTGATAGAGAAAGAAAAGAAAGAGCTTTTTCAGAGAGCTTCTTTTTTTGCTGCTGTGGGCCCTGCGTAGCCCCGCCTACCAACGTGGGGCTCAGAGTTGAGCAGGCGACTCTCGCCATTCCCACCAGCCTTGTTTGTATGGCCAAATTTTGCCTCAGCTTTTCCCATGCTGCCATTATAGCTACTGAGAACTTAGTCCCTGTTTTTTTTTTTTTTTTTACACCAGCAACCCCCCCCACGTTGGGGGGGGGGCGGGGAAGCTGCCCTGCTCAGCTCTGCACCTGCACTCTCCCAAGGGTCTATTGCTAGGCTCTAGCCACAGGCGATTCCGGCTAGGGTCCAAAGCATCTGGTGTTTTTCTAATACTATCTTCAAGGGAAGATACGACTAGCAGAGAGGATTTGCCCTGTTCCAAGAGGTTTTTTTTGTTTTTTCTAGAGCAATTACAGGTGATTTTCCCATTCTGATAGATATTTCCAGGTGAGTTAAATTTTTGCCCTTACAGAAGGAGAAAAAATCTGAGAAGGAAAGACCTGAAAAGCTTCCAGTTTTTTTTAGAAAGAGATTACTAAGTTTTTCCTAAGAAAGCTTTCAGTTTTTGAGAGACAGATTATTAAATTTTCCCCAAGACTTCTGTTCCCTAAACTTGGCTTCACGTCCTAGGAAGCTAATTCTGATGGTATGATGGTTATCATACAGTAACAATGTCAGTGGAGTGAAGAGTTTTATTTCACCTGAATCCACCTCAGGGAAAATCCTTTCCTCTGCCACTCAGGACTTAAATCTAAGCTGTTCACAGGCCAAAAGCTTCCACAGGAATCTCTTTCTGGCCCATTTTCTTTCATAGTATTTTTTTCATGACTGCAGTTCTTCCCCAGGGGTTCGTGTTCAGAGTCCCAAGAACACAGCTCCTCTGTCTCATTGCTTTTCTGATCCTAAGTTTTTTTTTACACTACATTCCTACATTCTACCTTATATTTTTTCTTCTGACGATAAGTTTTTTTCCACCCTATATTCCTACATTCTACTTTATATTTTTTTCCTTAATTTTTGTAGGTAGATATTAAGAGAGAGAGAAAAAGAAAGAAAGAAACCTAGGTAGAGAGAAATACTCGCGGTAGCCTCACTTTTCAACTTCGGCATTCAGTTGCCTTACTTTCACTCCTGAGAATAAAATACTGTTGCCTTTATTTTTAATTCATTATCAGGCATGCCCTCTTTCACCCACAATGTCCCCTCTCTCCTTTTGCCAAGTCCTCGGTATCTGTTCCTGGCACCATTTGTGGGAGCTCAGCTGGGAGACCGGCACCCACATTTTATGTGAAGGAACTCTTGAGGAGAGAGGGATAAGAGATATTAGATAGAAAGATAGAGGGGAGAGAAACAGATAGAAACACAGGATAGCCTTGGGAAGGCCTGGATCAATATTCACTGTCCCTTCTGTCTCTTCTAAAGGGTCTTTTATAGGAATGCCAAGGAGTGGAGCAAACATCTCCCCCTAGCTCAGCCAAGTGTAGAACCTTCCAATCACCTAGCAACCATGCACATGGTCAAGCAATCTTCCAATGCAGCTCTGCTGGGTAAAGCAAGCTCAGATTTCACTAGGAAACCTTTGTGGGCCTCCACAGAGAACATAAATCTGGGAACTTAGAAACAGAAAAACAATATTGGACTGAGAACAGCAATAGCAGTAAGAAAGGAAAATGTCAGAAAACTTTCCACAGTGCACTTCCCAGGATACAGGGGTAGGTAATTCCACTCAAGTACTGAAGTCAAGTTAGCTTGTAAAACACAGGATGCTCCTTTCAATTTGAATCATTAAACACTTTTTAAAATTACATTTGTGTGTTTCATGAGGTCTGAGGAGCATGCACACCATGGTGCGTGTGTGGAGGTCAGAGGACAACTTGCAGAGTCCTAGGGATTCAAACCAGGTCCTTGTGCCCAGCTGCAAGTACCTTCATCTGCCGAGTCATTTCACTGGCCCTCAATTTGAGCCTTTAAAATAATTTTTGCATAAACATGTCTGGTGCAATTTGGGGTTTATTTATGCCAACAAAGTCCATGGCCAGATGCTGTCCACACCCCCCATCTTGAATGAAGTTTCAGCGATGGTTGGCTTATGGTGGCCTCTCCACCTCCCTATTAACCCCCAAACACTTAAGCTGCCCCATTGATTTCCAGGCTGCTGGAGATGGGGACCCATCTGGGGAGCTGCTGAAGTCTGCTCATTTGCGTTCCACTCAGCTGGTTTTCTTCATGTCTTGGCATTTCTTATCTCATTCCTTGGTTGCTCCATTTAGAGGTAAATGGTGTTGGCAAGTTACAGAAGGAGAAGAAAAAGACTCCTTGTTGTTTGTGAACTTACCCTGTTTCTGGAGCTATGCTGTATCAGAGCAGGCTTCTGGCAGGTTGGGCTGCCGAGCAGGGCTCTGTGCAGTCGACCTCAGCTGCTTCAGCATCAGGAGGCAATGGTGGGAGGCTGGAGGGTAGAAAGAAAGCCGCTGTCCGAATGTTCTTGCCCTTCTCTATCATCAGTGCTCTCAGCATCGACCGCATCTACCTTGATGCTAAAGGGTCTGGTTTATTAAACTGTGGGCGTTGATTCCATATTGGGTGGCATGACTGACTATGGGGGGTGGCCCACAAACGTTGGCTGTGCAATGATCAAAACTTAACTCACACACACAATGAACGTGAGATGTGTCTGGCGGTACCTGTGCTGCAGAGCCTCGTTGCAGCCTTGGTTCTGAACACACAGCTCATGTGCTTCCTGTCAAAAACACATCGCTGCTTGGATTGCAGACTGTCTTATGTTATGAATTCCAGTGTTTTTAACTGCACATACAGAATTTTCTGCTTTTATACAAAGCAAATGGTTCAATTATAGAAAACAAAGACTTTAATATTTTCCTACTACCAAGTCTCAGCAAGGAAGCATCAAATTAGCGTGTGTTTGGATTGTATTGTCTTACAATGCTTGATTTTAAAAGTTATACACACACACACACACACACACACACACACACACACCATTCAGTGAATTTTAGTTTGGGATTAGGACAGAATTTCCAACAGTTTCTGAATAGCTCTAAACATCCTCTGTTATTCTGTGCTATGAATTGATGTGAGTTAGAATGTGCAGCACCAATGATCATAATGTCAAAGTATACATCAACTCTGGAAAACACTGAGGATGCTATGCATCCTGAAGCATCATTTATTCAGCTAAGATTTAGTTCTTCATGTAAAATTAAACAGGCATATCCATCTTACTAGTTTGCAAATTTGGTTTTCTCTATAATAATGGTTGAATTATATGTGTGTGTGTATAAGAATTATGTTAAAATAAAATTCCTGCTGATTTATTATAAGTATTTCTTTACTTACCATCCATACTTATATATGTATAAAAAGTTCTCAGCTGCAAGCCAAGTGTGATGGTGTACACCTTTAATCTCAGCACTCAGGAGGCAGAGGTAGGCAGATCTCTGAGTTTCAGGTCAGTCTGGTCTGCAAAACAAGTTCCAGGATAGCCAGGGCTACACAGAGAACCCCTGTCTTGAAAAACAAAACAAGTTCTCATTTGCAAAGTTCCTGAATAGGTAGAATTTAACAAGCACTGCTGTAGCCCCAGCTCTGGTCTTTGGTAGCATGACTCTTGCTCTGCCTTCCAGGTCTTTCCAGGAGAGTCACCAGCCCTTCTTGGCCTTTCCATACTTCCATCACCTGGGCAAAACTACCATATATTACATTCTGTCTTAGTTGGGGTCACTATTGCTGTGATGAAACACCATGACCAAAGCACCTTGGGGAGGAAAGAGTTTATTTAGCTTACATATTCTGAATCACAGTCCATTGAAGGAAGCCAAGGGAGGAACTCAGACAGGGCAGGAACCTGGAGGCCTAAGCTGATGTTGGGGCTGTGGAGGAATGCTGCTTACTGGCTTGCTCCTCATGACTTGCTCAGCCTGCTTTCTCACAGCTCCCAGGACCACTATCCCTGAGATGAAACCATCTACAATGGGCTGAACCCCACCCTCATCAATCACTAATTAAGAAAATACCCTACAGGTTTGCCTACAGCCTGATCTTATAGAGGGAATTTCTTTTTTTTTTTAATTTTATTTATTTTATTTTACAATACCATTCAGTTCTACATATCAGCCAAGGGTTCCCCTATTCTCCTCCCTCCCACATCCTCCCCTTACCCCCAGCCCACCCCCCATTCCACCTCCTCCAGGGCAAATCCTCCCCCGAGGACTGCAATCAACCTGGTAGACTCAGTCCAGGCAGGTCCAGTCCCTTCCTCCCAGACTGATCCAAGTGTCCCTGCATAAGCTCCAGGTTTCAAACAGTCAACTCATGCAATGAGCACAGGACTTGGTCCCACTGCCTAGTTGCCTCCCAAACTGATCAAGCCAATCAACTGTCTCACCTATTCAGAGGGCCTGATCCAGCTGGGAGCCCCTCAGCCTTTGGTTCATAGTTCATGTGTTTCCATTCATTTGGCTATTTTTTTTTTCAATAATTGAGTAAAACCGAAATTTATTATAAGCCACAGTCGTCCTAGGGACCTCCATGCTATTATCTATTATTATTATCTATCTATCTATTATCTATCTATTATTATCTATCCCCCATGGTTCTATGGGTTGTGGTCTGATTGTTCTTTATTTTGTATCTAGAATCCACTTATGAGTGAGTACATACCATGACTGTCTTTCTGGTTTGGTTACCTCACTCAGGATGATTTTTTCTAGTTCCATCCATTTGCCTGCAAATTTCATGCTTTCATTGTTTTTCTCTGCTGAGTAGTACTCCATTGTGTATATGTACCACATTTTTTTTCATCCATTCTTCCGTTGATGGGCATCTAGGTTGTTTCCAGGTTCTGGCTATTACAAATAGTGCTGCTATGAACATAGCTGAGCATGTATCTTTATGATATGAATCAGCATTCCTTGGGTATATGCCCAAGAGTGGGATGGCTGGGTCTTGAGGTAGTTCGATTCCTAATTTTCTGAGAAACCATCATACTGATTTCCACAGTGGTTGTACAAGTATACATTCCCACCAACAGTGGAGGAGTGTTCCCTTTGCTCCACATCCTCTCCAACATTGACTGTCATTGGTGTTTTTGATCGTAGCCATTCTGACAGGTGTAAGGTGGTATCTCAGAGTCGTTTTGCTTTGCATTTCTCTGATGATTAAGGATGTTGAGCATTTCTTTAAATGTCTTTCAGCCATTTGTAGTTCTTGTTTTGTGAATTCTCTGTTTAGCTTTTAATTGGACTGTTCAGTATTTTGATGTCTAGTTTCTTGAGGGAATTTCTTAATGGAGGTTCCCTCCTCTTAGATGACTCTAGCTTATATCAAGTTGATATAAAACTGTTCAGAACCCTGTTCTTCTGATTTAAAGTACTTAAGAGTAGTTTCTGTTTACCTGGTATTGACTTGACCCAGAAAGGGGGTGCCAGTTTGCTAAGCAAAGACATCTGATAAACAACTCAGCCTGTAAACTATTAGCAATTCTACCTGTCTTAATTAGGGTTCCTATTGCTTTGATGAAACACCAGGACCAAAAGGCAAGTTGGGGAGGAAAGGGTTTTTTAGGCTTACACTTCAGCATTGCTGTTCATTACTCAAGGAAGTTAGGACAGGAACTCAAACAGGGCAGGATCCTGAAGGCAGGAGCTGATGCAGAGACCATGGTGTGTGTGTGGGGGGGGAGGGGGGATGAGGTGGGAGGATTTGCTTACTGGCTTGCTTCGCATGACTTGCTCAGCCCATCTTCTTATAGAACCCAGGACCAGCAGCTCAGGGACAGCACCACTCACTATGGCCTGAGCCCTCCCCCATTGATCACTAATTGAGAAAAGGCCTTCCACCTGGATCTCATGGAGGCCTTTCCTCAACGGAGGTTCTTTCCTCTCTGATGACTCTAGCTTGTGTCAAGTTGACACACAAAACCAGCCAGTATGCTACCCAACGTGACTTGGGTTCATGGATATTTAATTCAATTCTGAAGAACAAAGGCCATTGAGCACCCTCCATTATAGAGATAGAAAACACAGAGACAGTCATGGAAGGGAGTTGGCCATCCAGTGGAGTCAATGGTCAAGAAATGGAAGGGTAAAGTGCTTCTGCAGAGAAGATTGGAATGAGGGGTATGGCGGGTGACCCTGAGGACAGGACCTCTCCGTAGAACCCGTGTGCAGGGTGCTCAGGAGAACTTTTAGGGAGCAGTGAGCAAACACAAAGGTGGAAGAGAAAGGCTTCTGGGTAGAGAGGACGGCCCTACAGACACACCCTGGGGAGACGATGAGCCGTTCCAGGGGTCTCCAGACAAGAACTCCAAAAGCCAGCCTCTGCAGTCAATCTAGGCTGTAATGAATACAGACCTCAAGAGAGGATTTTTGCTGGAGAAATATAATAAAAAGGGAAAGAGAGGATGACTGAATAATTAATTATGTTGGGAGAGAAAAGAAATGCCAGTTTACCTCATTCTTTCCCCCCCTCCAAATAATTGAAGAGTTAATCCTTTTCTCCCCAAACCCGTAAAATCCAGAAGGTAAAGTTTATTGAACTGAGGAAAAGAGGACTTTCTAAAAGCTTGGAACAAAATACTTATAAAAATTAAATGCCATAAGCAATAGTAAAATGGTATATTGAAGGAACCAGTACAGAAGAATGCCTTTCCACCTGTCATCAATCTCATGGCCTAAAAATAAACCCCTAGGAAGGGAAGCCCCATCCATTATGATAACCCCAGGGGCAGGTGGCACCACCTGGCATTCACTGTCTCTAGCCTATCTCTGAAATGTCACCTTGGAATTTCTACAGATGACACAGGGCGGTGGGTGGCCAAACTCAAAGTAGAGATTTTCTGTCAGTATTTCCAATATCCCTTCCCCCCACAGGTGGGTCATGGTGGACAATGGAATGGGTTGTGTACACACACACACACACACACACACACACACACACACACACACACAGTATACTCTGTCTCAAGGAAACAGTTCCATTTACATAAAAAGAGAACAGGAGAGGCCTGGGATTGGCCTGTGGGCTGCACGCTGTGCCTGGTAATAGGGCCCTCCACATCGGGTGATTTCTCCCACAGGCTGAAGACATGCCTTCTGAGGCATGTCAGAGGAAGGAGGATTGATGCCCAGGGCACTGCTGTTGTCAGGGACACAGGTAAATAACGGCATGGCAAATGTGGTGTGAAGGGGACTGGCTTCTGGCCCAGCTAGGCAGGCTGAGGGCTGCAAAGGGGAGCTCAGGGCCTAGGTGATGGGGTGAGGAGAGAGCACCTGGCTTATGTGTTTGGACATTCCCCATTTGTCACACTCACCTGAGGACCCAGCTCCTTAGCCGTGGTTATGCCTGGCAGAAAGTGCTAGGCACACACTTAGGGGTCTGTTTCCAAAGAGAACTGTTGTTCCTAAAAAGGTATAAACAACCACAGCCCAGTGATGGTGGGGGTTGTATTAGTCAGGGTTCTCTGGAGGAACAGAACTGACAGAATTTGTCTGTCTCTCTGTCTCTCTCTGTCTATCTGTCTATCTATCTCTTATCTATCTATCTATCTATCTATCTTATCTATCTATCTATCTATCTGTATCTATCTATCTATCTATCTATCTATCTATTCTATCTATCTAATCTATCTACCTATCATCTATCTAAAGGGCATTTAACAGAATGGCTTATAGGTTGTGGTCTAGCTAGTCCAACAGTGGCTCTCTAGCAATTGGAGGCCCAATAATCCAGTAGTTGTTCAGTCCATGGGGCTGGATGTCTTAACAAGTCTTCAGTGTATACCAGAACCCCAAAGAGGCAGGTTCTAGAGAAGGAATGGACTTTCTAGCAAGAGCAAGCAAGCAAAGAGAACAAGCTTTCTTTTTCACATGTCCTTTCTATAGGCTGCCAGCAGAAACTGTGGCCCAGAGTAAAGATAGATCTTCCCATTTCAAAAGATCTGGATTCAAAGTCGGTCTTCCCACTTCAAATAATTTAATTAAGAAAAAAAAGTCCCTCACAGGCGTACCCAGCCACTTGGGTTTTTGTTAATTCCAGATGTAGTCAAGTTGACAACTAAGAATAGCTAACACACGGTTAAAATGCCCTGCGTGTGAGCAGTTAGGAAAAGCTGGTGGTTGACCTCTGTGACCCTTATCGCTAGGCTTTCTCCAAATGGCATACCAACCCTAGAGAGAAGCTTCACCCCACCTCTTAGCCTCTGGACCACAGCCTTCAGCAAAGCTTCAACGTGTCTCTTCCTGACTTGTGTTCCTCTCTCCTACCAGAAACAGTCCTTCTTGGAGGCCACTCACTAACGCTTTATAGGCTTCCGGTCAGTAAAGAGACCAGAAGATAAACATCTTTTTCAGAAGATGCTGTGGGCGTGGCAGGATTGGCCAGGCTGGATGGGCAGCTCTCCTCGGCTGAGAGCGGCTCAGAGACTTGGTCCATCTTAGAATGAGTCTCCCTCTGACATTTTCTGCAAAGGAGCAGGCAGCAGGCATTTGAAGTTTTGCGAGCCATGTGGCTTTCAATGAGTTTACTCAGTTGTATCTCTACAGCACTAAAGCAGCCAGAAACTATATATAAAGAAATGGACATAGCTAGTGCCAATAAAACTTTATTCACAAATACAGTCAATGAGCTGGATTCGACCTGGGGCCATGTTTGCTGACCCCTGGAAACTGTCCAATGGAAAGATCACATGAGGCACACATATAATTGTTTACGCTTTTGGTCACCATAGTAAAGAAATACAATAAGGAGCTCAATGGTTAAGAGGACTGGCTGCTCTTCTAGAGGACCAGGTTCAATGCCAAGCACTCATACAGAGACTCATAACTACCTACAACTCCACTTCAAGGGGGATCCAACATTCTCTTCTGGCCTCTGAAGGCACCAGGCACTTATGTGGTACACATACATACATGCAGGCAAAACACACATAAAAGAAGAATAAGTTAAAAAAAAAACCCTGATCTTAGAACTTTTAAAAAAAGTATAGTGTAATTGCTTTTAATATTTATTTAATTCAATGTATTTAAAATCTTATATCATTTTTGACATATAGTTGTAGCTGGAATTTTCTCTCCAGGTCCCACCAAGCCCCGGCAGTCCAACAGCCCACTTATAAAATAAACACACAGACTCTTATATTATTTAAACTGTTTGGCCTAATGGCTCAGGCTTCTTGCTAGCTGTTCTTATATCTTAAATTAACCCATTTCTATTAGTCTATAAGTTGCCATGTGGCTTGTGGCTTACTGGTACTTTACATCTTGCTTGTCATGGTGGCAGCTGGCAGTGTCTCTCTGCCTCAGCCTTCCACTTTGCAGAATTCTCCTCTCTTCTTATCCCGCCTATACTTCCTGCCTGGCTACTGGCCAATCAGTGTTTTATTTATTAACCAATCAGAGCAACATACTTAACATATAGAACATCCTGCAGCATATAGTCAACATTTGAAAGTTTTGTTTTAGAGATAGGATTTCTCTGTGTAGCCCTGGCTGTCCTGGAACTTGCTCTATAGACCAGACCAAACTCAAACTCAGAGATTCACTTGCCTCTGTCTCCCAAGTGCTGGGATTAAAGGCTTGCACCATCACTGCCCAGATAGCATTTGAAGGTTTTAATGAGAGAGATATTTTACTTTTTTTTTTTCATTTTAATTGGGGCTATTGTCTAATTTCATAACCACAAGTGAGGCAGCAAAGATCACAAGCATAGGTTGTTCTTGTTCTGTTTGTCTGTCTGTTTCAGCAGAAGGATGGGCCTCCTGTTTGAGCCCATCCTTCCTCCCTTCATCCCTCACATTCTGTCCACACTAGCTCCTCTCCATCTGACAGGTTTCCCAGAGCTTCTGTAAGAAGACCATAAGTGTGGCTAAAAACAGCACAAGTTAACCCTCTTACTGGCTCTGGAGGCCACAGTCAAAATCAAGAACAGCATCAAACTTCTTCTACAGCCCCAGGATGAGCCCTCCTTGCCTGCTCCTGGTTCTGTGGCTTACAGACCTGCCACTCCATCCTTTGCCTCATCTCCACATCTTTATCTTTTCTGTGTCCTGTGTCCTCTTCTTCACACGATTTCTGACCCACCCTGGACTCAGGATGCCGTCATCTCTAGATTCTTAACTAATTATGAAACCTTTAAAGACCTCCTTTCCAAATAAAGTCATTGTGCAGGTTTTTCTTGATTGTTAGTTTGATGGGACTTAGGATCATCACCATGGAAACAAACCTCTGGGCATGCCTGTGAAGGATTATCTAGATTTGGTTAATTGGTTGGGAAGGCCCACTCTAATTGTGGGTTGTTGGTTGTTTTTGCTCTTTGGGGGTCCTACCACCCAACTCCCAAATAAATCACACATGAAGGCTTATTGTTAATTATAAATGTCCAGCCTTAGCTTGGTTTGTTTCTTGCCAGCTTTTCTTAACTTTAAATTATCCAGCTACCTTTTGCCTCTGGGCTTTTTCCTTTTCTTACTTCTGTACCTGGAAGGTTTCTATGGTCTCCGCAGCCCAAGGTCCCACTTTGGTCCTGTCCTGCCTGGCCCCTCGGTCCCTCAGCTGCTTATAAAATAATCATTCAGGGGCTTAATATTAATTACCAATTGCATGGCCTATGGCAGGCTTCTTGCTAGCTAGCTCTTACAACTTAACTCATTTCTATTAATCTATATGTTGCCACGTGGCTGTGGCATTACCGGTCTATGGGCATCTTGCTCCTTTGATGGCAGGCTGGGGTCTCTCCCCTCTCTCCTTTCTTCTCTCCATATATCTGCTTGGATTTCCTGCCTGCCTCTAAGCTGCCTTGCCATAGGCCAATGCAGCTTTATTTATCAACCAATCAGAGCAACACACATACAGCATACAGAAAGACACCCCACAACATACTTCTGTATTCTTATTTTCACTCTTACTCTGGGGCTGGCTGTGTGGATGTGTGGTTAGCTCCTAGCATCTACCTCTCCTCGTTCTCTTGCTCCTTTCGCCTTTTCTGCCAGATTTCTCCCTCTATTTATTCTCTCTGCCGCCGACAGCTCCACCTATCCTTTTTCCTGCCTTGCTATTGGCCAGCTCTTTATTGGACCATCAGGTGTTTTGGACAGACAAAGTAACACAGCTTCACAGAGTTAAATAAATACAACATAAAATAATGTAACATAAGCCAGGCGGTGGTGGCGCATGCCTTTAATCCCAGCACTTGGGAGGCAGAGGCAGGTGGATCTCTATGAGTTCAAGGCCAGCCTGGGCTACAGAGTGAGTTCCACGAAAGGCGCAAAGCTACACAGAGAAACCCTGTCTCAAAAAAAAAAAAAAAAAAAAAAAGATATTCCACAATGGTATGTGACCCCAGTCACGGGATGAGGTCCTGAACTCAGTAAACAGGATAAATCAAGCTGAGTACCGCACTCAATTCTTGCTGCTTCCTGATTGGGGATGAAATGTGACCAGCTGCTTTACCCTCCTCTGGCCATGACTTCCCATTGTGATGAGCTGTAATCCCAAACTGTGACCCCAAATCAGCCTTTTCTTTAGTTGCTTTTGTCAAGCTCATTGTCCTGACCACGTGTAAAGTAATAAACACAGTCGCAATGTAGGTGGACATGGACCTGGGGGTCACTATTCACCCCTGCTTTCCCTTACCAAGACTTGGAAGTGAGCCCAGCAGCTTCTCAGGCACATCTGCCTAGGGTCCTGTAACTGGAGTATTTCTGTGTCCACCTGGCTTCTGTCGCCACTCAGGCCCAGTTAAACACACAGAAACTTATATTACTTACAAACTGTATGGGCGTGGCAGGCTTCTTGCTATCTGCTCTTATATCTTAAATCAACCCATTTCTATTAATCTATAAGTTGCCATGTGACTCTTGGCTTACTGGTATCTTACATCCTGCTTCTCCTTGTTGCACCTGGCAGTCGTCTCCCTGACTCTTCCTTCCTGTTCCCCCAGTTCTCCTCTCTGCTAGTCCCACCTCTACTTCCTGGCTGGCAACTGGCCAACCAGCATTTTATTTATCAATCAATCATAGCAACACATTCACAGCATAGAGAACTTCCCACAGCAGGGCTCTAAACTCCTGTCACTCCAGTCCCTTCCAGGTAGGACGCTGATCACCAGGGAGCAGTGTAGAGAGGTAGGTGGACTCCTCCAAAGATTTGGGAAGTCTGTCCAGAGCTCCAGAGGCAGAAGTTGGGTGGGAGAGACCGAAGAGGATGAAAACCATCTCCATCTTGAATCAGAGTGGAACTGTGTAGCTAGAGTTTTCCTGCCTTGCCCACAGTCAGAACAAATCTCTGTCACCCACCAGTCCCACAGCCGCTCAGACCCAACCAAGTAAACACAGAGACTTATATTGCATACAAACTGTATGGCATGGCAGGCTTCTTGCTAACTGTTCTTATAACTTAAATTAATCCATTTCTATAAATCTATACCTTGCCACATGGCTGGTGGCTTACCGGCATCTTCACATGCTGTTGGTCATGGCGGTGGCTGGCAGTGTCTCTCCGCCTCAGCCTTCTGCTTCCCAGAATTCTCCTCTCTCCTTGTCCCACCTACTTCCTGCCTGGCCACTGGCCAATCAGTGTTTTATTTGTTGACCAATCAGAGCAATTTGACATACAGACCATCCCACAGCAGAACTGTCCTAGCCCATAAGCAGAAAGAAATTCAAAACCTCTCACTCCTGAAATAGAACCACAGACAAGGGAACTGTACCACTGTCTGGTCGTAGAACATGAAAAAAAATCCTGCAGCCTGTTGTGACAGGTGCTGATGACCCAGTGGAACACCCTTTCCCTGACTTGAGTGCTGCACGCTCCTGCAAGTGCGCCTTGCTGGCTGGCTTGACAGGTGTTGGGTTTTTTTTTTTCCCCAGTACCTGTTATTTTTTTTCTAGCTTCCTTGCATGTTTTTGCAAGTATCCCTCTTAGTTTTTTGTTGTTGTTGTTGTTGTTGTTTTTGTTTATGTTTGGCCCGAGGTCTTCCTTCCACAGGGCACAGATCCTGGGCTCTCACCAGGAGGGATGGTGACACTGACCACAGGGGTTCCCTCTTATCTCCCCATTCTTCTGCTTTCTGACTGTCCCTTCCTGCTGCCCCTCTCGCCATCTCCACCCCAGCACCCATACTCACCTGTCACCCCATTACAACCACAATTTGAGTTGGCCAGCTCACAGCTGCTTTCCTTTCCTTATTATTGTTTATTTTAATTGTTTTCTTTTTCTTCTTCTTCTTTTTTTTAGATCAGGTCTCTGTATGTCACCCAGACTTGAGCTCACTATGTAGTCCCATCTTCCTGCTTCAGCCTCCCAAGTGCTGGGATTTTAGGTGTGTGCCATGAAGCCTGGATTTTGACCATCTGTTTTCTACATGGAGGTAGGCTGTCTTAGTTAATTTTCTATTGCTATGAAGACAGCATGACCAAGTCAACTTATAGAAGAAAGAGTTTATGGGGGGGGTGGGCTTACGGTCTCAGAGAGTGAGTCCATAGCTATCAGGGTGAGGATTGTGGTAGCAGGCAGGTAGGCATGTCGTTGGAGCAGTAGCTGAGAGCTTACATCTGACCCACAAGTACCTGGTGGTGGAGAGAGCTAACTGGGAATGGCATGGGCTTTGGAAACCTCAAAGCCCACCCCCAAGTGACACACCTCCTCCAACAAGGCCACACCTCCTAATCTTCCCCAGGTAGTTCCACCAACTGGGGACCAAGTATTTAAGCATATGAGCCTATGGGGGCTATGCTCATTTAAACCACAGCAGAATGTTCTTTGTGGAGTCCGTACCCAATAATGTTACCTTCTTGCTGTTGAGCTTCCCTGATTCCATGTTTCCTTAGGATAAGAGCAAATGTATGCATAACAATGTGTAAGATACTATCAAAAAAGTTCTAGCCACAGGTAAAGACAGTCCCACATCCCCAGGTGCACTCTGTTTTATTTTATTTTTCTCAGAGAGTATCTCATGTAGCTCAGGCCAGCCTTTAATCCACTATGTAGCTGAGGTTGGCTTTGAACTACTGATCTTTGGGCTTAGGTTGTGTTCTGAAAGTACTCAGTTTTCTCTCCTCTGCTTCAAGAGTTTGTACAGATGTTCTATGTTGGACTTTGCTTATCTCCTACGTAAAAAATGATAAAGAATTTGACTCATCTTTGAAACACATTATTTCCATTTTTTTTTTTAAAACTCAGGGCAATTACTTGTTCTATTTCTGCTCTGAATGATTTCTCCAGTTTATTCTTGGTGAGCATTAGTCAGTGTAACGATATTTCAGTCCAAACTTTTATTTGTCCTGAACCCGTAGCTGGGGTGTAATCTTAGAGAAGCCATCTGAAGTCTTCATTTGCGTCACTATTTACTCTTTCGTCAGCTAGAGTCAGGCACGGGCACCAGTGTGTGTGAAGCCTTCGCACGACTCTGTGAGGAACTTTGCACTGATGACCAACCTCTGGCTCAGCAGACCAACGTTTACTAAGAATAAACTAGGAAACATACATTTAGATTACGAAGAATGAACACTGCTGCTGAGCTGGGGCAAGAAGGGAAAAAAGGAACCATGACATCTTTCCACAGAGAAGCCCTGGTCCCTTTTCTGCTGATTGGCATTGGCCAAGGGTATGGCAGGGTTCAAAGGCTACTGTTTCTACTGACCAGCTTCTGGGGGTGTGGGTAGAGGATGCGTTTCAGAATCTGCTGGGGACACAGCATGTTTCTTTAAGAGCTGACCTTCTGGAACTGCAGAAGATGCTGATGGAATTCGTGGGGGGCGGGTGGCAAGGGGGAAAAGAGAGACAGAGACTGGGGAGAGAGGGAGACAGAGAGAAACTGAGAGGTAGAGACAGAGAAAAGAGAGACACACAGAGAGACAGGATGGAGAGAGAGAGACAGAGAGGCAAAGGGAGAGAGACAGACAGAAACATATAAAGGTGAGCGTGCGCATGCACACACACACACACATTTTCAATTGGCTCTATAGCAGCGTAACTCACTGTAGTGGGTTAAATGGCACTTCTGTCTAAATGCTGTATCTCTATCTTTTAGAAGCATTTGAGGTTTTAGTGCATGTGTTTATTATGTGTCTATGTGCGTGTGTGTGGGGGTGGGGGTGGGGGGTTTAAAGAACAACTTGTAGAAATGGGTTCTCTCCTCCTCCAGGTTGCCTGTGGGGACCTAGCTCAGGTCTTCAGGCTTGGCAACAAGCACCTTTACCCATGAGCCTTCTCGCCAGCCCCCGTGTCTGTTTATTAATGTTTGGGGTCTGTGGCCTTATTTAGTAAAAGGGTATCTGTAGATGTGACTAAGTTAGGGATATTCCAATGGGATCATCTTGGGTTACCCTGAAGGGCTTTAAATCCAAGTAAATGACAAGCAAGGCCCCTGAAGAGAGGCACAGAGAGATGTGAGACAGCAAAGAGGAGAAGCCCATTAGCATGGGAGTAGAGACCAGAGGGATGCAGCTGCAAGCCAAAGGGTAATAGCTCCAGGTGCTGGAAGAGGCCACAAGCTCTTTCTTTCAGAGCTTTCTAGTGTAGGAGCAGAGGAAGTCCTGAGGGAGTAGAGTCCTGAGTGAACACGTATTGCTGACATGGGTACAGTCACGACAGGGACCGACACCTTGGACCCGTGGGAAATTGGCAAAGCCCTCCCCCCATATGGGTCAGAGTCTGAACTGACATAGCCTTCTATCTATATGAGTGTTTCCAGACTGTCACCATCAGTGTGTGCAAAAACTAGCAACTGCGGTATCCTCTTCCTCGAGGCCTCCTACCAAGACTAGCTAACCCTTCACCTGTAATAAACATGCTGAGGTTCTGGGTCATTGCAGTAGCAAGGTGCTGCTCCATCAGAGTGTGCACGGCCCCTGCAGACCCCAGCTTCATTCCCTGGCAGTCCTAGTCAGGGTTCCAGGATCCAAGCTGCACACAAGAGGCAGGCGGAGGGAACATAGCTTTGCGGACACCTTGGTTTTCAGCATCTAGACTCCAGAGCTGAGAATACATTTCTGTGATTTTAAGTGCCCACATTGTGGTCACTTGTGACAAGTCTAGAAAGCTGGCAGACTGGTTGGGAACCTTTTTGTCTGGCTTAAAAACCTGGTGCTGAGACAAATCCCAGAGAAAGAAGAATTTCAGAACTTAATTTGAGTGGTGAGAGTATCATGAAATAAGTGTCTATTTTTATCTGAAGCTTATTTAATTTCTTACCAACTTAATCAATCAGAATCCAGCCAGGAAAACAAACCACTTCAGGTTTGTGTAGAGAGGGAATTTAATGAAGCAATTGGTCATGCCAGTGATGGGGCCTGAGATGTCAAAGGCCACAGAGAGGTAGTCCAGAAGTTAGCAGCAGCAGGAATCCATGACAATCCCCAGGAGGACAGGTGGCATTACCAGAGCCCAGGGGTCAGGGCTCCCTCCAGGAGGTGGGGGCCATGGTAGGTGTGACTTGGTGGTGTGCTGGATTTCATGGAACAGTGGGCCATAACCTGAGGTGAGAGGAGCGTGGAATGCCAGCTCGCTCTTTGTCATCCCCCTCCTTCCAGTCCCTCTTACTGGCTAACCACAGGCCAGAGCTCCTTGCCAGGGCAGTTCAAGAGACCGATACTTTGGACAGAGCCAAACAAAACAAACCAAACTAAACCAAACCAAACCAAACCAAACCAACAAACAAACAAACAAAACAAAACAACAAAGCAACAACAAAGCAGGCGAGGGATGGACCAAGGACAAAGCCGCCAGGACCTGGAGCCTTCCTTCACTAAGATGTACTTCAGGAGAAGCTGTTGTAGAGGCAGGTGGCGGCATTCAGGGCATTGCCCAGCCACCCTTCTCCACTAACCTCCTTCCGGTTCCCTTTCTGAGGCAGACAGGCCAACATGCCCATACCCTAAACCCTAGAACTGGGAACAGGTTACCATGTGCGGCACATGGCACTTTCTATATGAGAGTAAATGAAGGCTTCTGAGATGGAGAGGTGAATCTGGATCACTCGGGGGACTCAGTAGTTCACTGGGGCCTTGGAAACAGGAGCCAGGAGGAGCACAGATTATGGAGGAGAGGTACAATATAAACAGAGGAGGGAGTGACAGTGATGGGCTTTGAAGATGGAGAAAGGGCCCCCAGCTGTGGCATGTGGAAGCCTATACAACATGCAAAGGAAGGAGGAGACATAGGTTCTCCTACCGAGTCCACAGAAGCCTTCAGGAGAGGGAGAAGAGGACTGACCCGACCGTAGTCTTCTGCTCTGGGCAGCAAGATAACATGGTAAAGTCGAGCCAATGCTCTGGGTTGGGGAGTTGTCAGAATATCATGAAAACACGGGAATGCCTCTCCTACTTCAAACACGAGGGCCAAACATCAGCATGACTTATTCCAGCCAACTTGGCCTCTTTTTACCTTCTCATCCACTCCTATCTCAGTGTAGGGTGCTTCCCTAGCACACATAAGCCCTGGGTGTTTTGTTCTCCAGCATGGAACTGGGAAAGCAGCTGTACTTAGTGATGCTACAGCAATCTTGTGTGGAAGCTGGCTTTTCACTCACAGAACGTGTTTACCCAGTCCTCAGCAGGTAATCATGCCAGGCTCTGACAAACGCCCCTTCTAACCTGTAGGCACTCGCTTTGCTTTGGCATCACTGGGGTGGCATTTGTTAGTGATGAGAAATGTCTTACCGGATTATTTGAGTGTCCTCATGAAAGGCAGCCAACTCGATTCAGATAAATGAAGCGGGAAGGGAAAGGGTATTTCCCGTCGGGTTTGTGCACGAGTTTCCACAGCCCTATTAATGGCAGAGTCCCACACTTCCAATAGCCCATTCCTGTCTTCTTTCTCCATTCTGGGGAAAAGGAAATGAAAAGAAGAAAGAAAATCAGAGGGAGCCAGACTCCTTAACACCCAGCATTAACGGTCTAATAACAGCGGCAATCACGATACAGTAATGAATTTAACTGCATGGAACCTCTGTTGGGAGAGTGGTTCCCGTGACCTTTGTTTGGTTCACGTTTGGTTCTCAAACCCTGTTAAAGAAGTCTGGTTAGCCAGATTGGAAGCTGAAGCCGCCAAATCTTTGCAGGTCAAATTCGTCCAGGTTGGTATGGTTTGAGCCAGACTCTTGAATCAAGTATTTGAACTGCTGTTCTTACCGTTGTTTCAATGTTGTTTGGTCCCCTGTCAGCTGAGAACACCTCAGCTCGCTGATAATTTATTCATGACGTGCCATGGTTTACTATTTATCTCATTCACTCCCAGGCCAGCTCCCCACTTGTTCTGCTCATGAGCAAGGCGTTGTGGGCAAAGAGACAAAGCAGTTTCTGGGTGGGCAAAGACTGAATGGCTTGGGCTTCTTCCTTCCTGCCTCCTTCCCTTCCTTCCTTCCTTCCTTCCTTCCTTCCTTCCTTCCTTCCTTCCTTCCTTCTTTCCTTCCGTCCTTCACTGGACAGGTGTTACTAAAACTCACCATGAGTGGGTGCTGGTCTCCCAGGAGAGTCATAGGAAAGGAATAGGCTTCTTTCTCTTGGATGCATTTGCTGTCTTCTCCATAGAGCCTGAAACCCCACTTGTGATGATAACATGGGAAAACATAAAGCCAAGCCCCAAAGGGGACCTCAAAGAGCATCTCTCTGATGTTAGGTGAGAGCCATATAGGTCTGGGTCCACATCCTGGTCCATTACTTCCTCACTCGATCTCATTGGCTACATATGCTCAGAGGGACATTAGTACACACCCGAGAGAGTTGAGCTAGAGTTCAAATGGGATGATGGCACAACCTAGTTAGCTCAGGCTTAGTCCTGGATAAGAACTTGATGAACATCTAAACTCTTCACTGCAGTGGCTACTATGCTTTTATCGGTCTGCTATCGCTCTTAGCCTAACGCCTGTGTGTTGCATCTGCTTATCCACAGGTTAGCTACCTCCAAGATTGGTGTCTACTAAATGATGAGGCTAAGTGTGGCTTGAAACTCTTGGAAGTACCGATGGCAGCTTACACTCCTCTAGAACTGGGACTACCCCAAGCCTGTATGACATTTTCCCCAGGACCCTTCTCGAACCGGACCTCCCTGCTTCCCCTTGCTTGCTTTGGTCTGTCTTCTGCACAGCAAGCCCTTTGGTAGCTGCATGCCCTGGTTTGTCAACCTTCCGTCTTCCTCCAGTCACTCCCACTGTACTCCGAACAGTTCCCTGTGCCCTGCAAGCTCCCCCCCCCCCCCCCCCGACTGCTCTGATGTCAGCCTGCCGACTTCCGCAGTCAGGGCTGGCTGCCCCGGCCTTCTGTCTGTCCTTGCACACCAAGCCCTTGTTGTCTGCCCCAAGGCCTTTCTGCCTTCTGTCCCCTCTGTTCAGAATGACTTTTCCAACCTTCCCTGCACTTACTCAGCTCCTTAAATGCCATCCATCTCCTCATATGCCCTTCGGGACACTTCTCGCCATATGTAGACCAGTCAGTCTCCAAAACTGGAAGAGGGGTCTCCATGAACACCAACTTCCTCACCCCTTCTACAGCCCCAGGGCCTGGTACAGAGCCTGGCATAAATTAGGTGCTCAGTCAATGCCTATTGAATGATTGAACTGAACAATGGATTGAATGCACTGTGGTCTCTCCAGCTTGAAGTTTGAAGAGGCGCACTTTACATTGCAACATGATTATCACTTCCTAATTTAAAATTGTACATGCTTGAACTCCAACCATGGAGCAATAGCACCAGAAATCTCACTGATATTGTTCCCCTTCCTCTGGGCAAATGGTCCATGCAGGTTCAACCAATTCTAAGGTAGGGAGCAGAATTAGACACTCCAAAGCCTCAGGCTAGTTCAGAACAAAGGCTTTCTCACGACCCTAGAAGGTGCATACATTCACCTAGTACAGCTGGACACCCTGTGAACTGAGAAGAAAGCTAAACTGGAGGCTAGTATCCCTCTACATCAGAAAGCCATTAGAATACTAGGGTCCAGAACCATCTGTGAAGTCACGTGAGAGCCTGTATCCACTGCATCGTATTTATGTTTCCTATGAGATATGGGATCTAGGGGAATTAGAACAGCAGACCAAAGCTCCAGGGGAGAGAGAAAGAACAACTAGAAGTCACTGCAAAGAACAGAGCCGCCTCCAGCATTCCTAAAGCAGGCCTCTGCTGAAGGACTATGCCAGCTCTGAAACCAGTATGCTGTGTGACTTGGGCAAGTTGTTGAACCTCTCTGAGCCCCAACTTCCTTATCACAGAGAAGGCAGTGAAGACTAGCGAGGGAGTCTATGAGACTTGGCCTCCAGGTTTTGCTAGGGAAGGTGCCAGTGTCTTCAGACCTGCTGGTCCACGTGCTAAGATAACAGTTTCCCTCCCCTAAACGTCTGCTGTAGACTATTAGTTGCTATAACAAAATCCCTGAGACCAGGCATGTAGTAAAAACCAGCAGTTGATCTCGCTTGTGGCTCTGGAGGAAGTTCAAGGGCATGGCAGCAGCCTGTAAGGGTAAAGAACACCGTGTGCTCTCATGCAGAATAGTGACGGGAGAGGGTTCATTAGCTACTCGGTTCAATCACTGGACAACTTTACAGTATGTTTTGAAAACTTTGGGCATATGCTTCTTTTTCAGCTAGAAATGTGTTAAATAGTAAGCATAGATGAAATGTAGCTGAGGAAAATTTAGTGCTGTGAGTGTAAACTGTTATGAACTGCAAAACATACCACCAAGGAGACGCCTCAGTGTAAAATTCAACTCTGTGTTTCAGAGCTTTAATATGAAAAAAATAGCTCAATATTTTTATATTGATCAGAAGCTGAGATGAAAACATCTTGTAAATATCTGCACTGACTTGGGTCTCCTCAAAATTCACACGTCCAAGGTCTAACACACAGCATTAGGATACGACTGGGAGGAAATAGAATTACCATGGATGTAACTCATTAAGATGATGTTGGACCACAGAATTGAGGATTTCTAGTTCCCTCGGACCAGTGTAAAGAATGCCGGGCCTTGAAGTGACCTGTCAGAAGAAAAAAAAAAACATATTTACAATGCGTGATGAAGTATACCTATGCTTAAAATTATGGGATGTACGACCTGCACATGCATAGATTGCCCAAAGTTATGTAACAACTGTGGTGGCTAACCTCAGTTGTCAACTTGATGGATGCGATCTGGACTCTATGGGGTAAATGACTCCCTGCAATCCCACCCCTGGCTGATGAGGGGCGCTGTAGTGAAGAACCTTGAATACAGAAGTGTAAAGTAGAACTCAAAGAAAATCATCAGCTTATGGGAAATATGGACAGAGGCAAGTCCAGAGTAAGTCTGACTTAATGATTCATAGATGTAAGTAGTTCAGGACCACTTAGAGATAAAGCCCGTTCTATCTGCACAATTTTCCCCTCCCTCACTTCCTCCTTCTTCCCATCCCTTCCTTCCTCTTTTCTTTCTTAGACCAGATTTCTGAATGACCCCAGGGGTCTAGAGAGCTCATCCATGGTTCTCCTTGGCTTCTTGCCATGTGGCTCTTCCTCTTTGGCAATTTCTTCAAAGGCCTGCCATCCCAATGCTGTTCAGGAAACCTTCCTTGGTCGCATTGGGGATTGTTGTGATGAGCATGAGTCCTGACCTTCTTCTTTCATTTATTCATCCAATAAATAGTCAGGGCAGTGATACACCATGGGATGTGCTGGGTGATGGGGCGACCTCAGTGCCATCCATACATCCTTTCACTGTCCACTACGGGCTATCCCGGGCCTTCAGGACTGAGCAGAGAACAAGACAGCAAGGACTCTGCTTCCAGGGAGGTTAAGTTCTCATGAGAAAATAAACACCATGCAAATAATGTGCAAACAAATATGCCAAGTACGAGAACCGCTTAGGAACAAAAAGCTGTGTGCATGCATGGAAGGGAGGGCAGGAACATTTCAGAAGGCAGCAGGGACAGGGTTGGCCTGTTTAAAATCAGGAGACTCTCCTGAGAGATGGTGTGAATAAGGTGAGGGGTGAGCCATGGCTCAGTGAAGGTGAGAGACAGGCCATGAGCGTCGAAGTGGAATCACGCGGGGCCACAGTCCCTGCAACTGAGTGGGCACAAGCTTTGTCAGTGTGGTGGGATCTTACCAGCATCTCCATCCACCCACTGATGAACTCATCCCTGAATCCTCAATGTCCTCTTTAGCTGGAGACTATCGTGACATGTTGGGGACAGTCGCCGAGTGACAGAAAGGAAGCCCCAAACACACACACTCTCTCATTCCTCCATCTCCTGAGAGTCCTTCACCTGTCAGGGGAGGAGCCGGTGAGTCATTTCCTAAAACTGCTGGATCACAAACTAATTATCTCTGAGGCCACAGGGTTCCTGTCACCTGGCTCTGGGAAGCGTGTCCACAGGCAGGACAGAATGTGCTGTCCTGGAGAAGCAGGAAGCCATGCCGAGCGTGTACCCCAGCGTGGTCCACTTGACTCGAGTACGGAAATGTTTGTGCTCAGAACCGAACACCCGACCTGTGCTCAGCACTTCACTGAGAAGGAAGGGTAGGGATGAGACTTGTGGATGGGAGAATCAGCTCTGATCTTGTGCTTACTCTCCCAGCAGGCATCTTGCTCTTGTGCCAGCCAGTTTGTGGCTCCACGGTCCCAACTTTCTTGGGCTCAGCTCTCAGTGGCCCTGGGAGCTGCCCTCTGTCACACTCCCCCTGCAGGCAGCTCTTCTTTCCTATCCCTCCTCCTCCAGAGTCCCCAGGCATGGCTAACAGCTATGGAATCACTGGGGCTGGGGAACCCTCATGGGGACACAAGACTCTGAGGCTTTCAGCTGATTTACCAAAAGGCCAGCAGCTGGTTCAGGGTCCTCCTTGGCTAAGACTCAGCTGGGCGTGGCCTCCTTGACCCAGAGTAGCCTTTTTCACTGGGCATGGTGTCCTCTGTAGCTTCCTCAGTGGTGACTTTAACCAGGTCTATTCTCAGTTTATCCCTGTTACATGGTAAAGATGGTAGATGAAGTTGAATCTTCAGCCTGTGACCAGTCAGGACCTGGTGCCTACACTTTCTACAACTACATGAATGTGGGTCTGCCCAGAAAACACTCTACCACTGAGCTATGCCCCAGGCCTTCTTTTCCATCGTTATTGACTTGTGCTATCAATTCCTATGGAACAGCTAACAGCAATGACTACAAATAGTCTGTAGGAGTGAGCATCACCGAGTCCTATAGAGGGTGCTGTTCCTGTGAAGAGTTCCGGTTAATGTCTCTTTCAGTTAGAAAGGCCTAGATACTGTGCAGCAGTATCCACTAATGTCCTCTCTGTATGTTCCCTGGCCCAACCCAGATGCCTCTGGCCCTTCGCAGCAGAACCAGAGACTGGTACGTCAGATGGCTCCTCACAAAGGGACTAGCCCTGCATTTAGCTGACAGCCTCCAGCTGCTTGTTTATGGGATCCTCCTCAGCTTGCAAGCTGAGGTCCTTCTTCATCCAGGGAACCCCAGACTGTGACTGAGCTTGGTGGTGGTACAAGGTCCAGCCATTTCCACCTGACCCATGTGAGACTCCTCCCTGAGACAGCTCTGTCTCCAGCTCTCTGATGGGCTGGCAGAGAGTTTGTCTTCCTGCCTGCCCTACCATAGAGATGCTCCCTTGTCCAGATTCCTTCTGCCTTTTCCTCTGTATCTTCCATTTCCCAGGGGCCTTTTCCTCTTACTCCAGATCAGGCTGTACCTTCAAGCAATGCCAGACAGCACCCACTGCATGCCAGGGGTCCAAGAGAGCCTACAGTGAGCCCAAAGACAGATGGAACTCCTGTGCCACCACACACTGTAGCAGGTGAAATCACAGGGCATCATGCTGTGGCCTGGCAGGATGGCTCAGTGGCTAAAGACACTTGCTGCCAAGCCAGATGACCTGAATTTGACCCCTGGAACCCACATGGTATAAGGAGAGAACTGACTCCTCTGACTTAAACACACACACACACACACACACACACACACACACACACACACACACACAGTGGCACAAGTGTCCCCACACATATACACAATATAAAACATTTTAAAAATACACACACACACACACACACACACACACACACACACACACACGAAAAAAGAAAGAAAAACCAACTGTATCCCATTGATCCAGCATCATCAGTTTTTGGCCATCTGAAGGCCATCAGATTCTTTTTCCACTGGCCTGTCCTTAGCCCAGAAAGGACACTAAAACTCTTTCTGGGGAATCCAACTGTAATTACATTGTCCAAAATATTATAGTAAAATCGATCAGAGTATGCTATTTTTGTGGCACATTTTTTGGATTTCCCAAATGAGCCTAAAACCAAGACATTATTGATGAATCCTATTATTTCTATCAGAGGATAAAAAATAAAAATAAATAGTCCTGTCTGGGATGGCACCCCCGGGAGCTGCAGAGGCCGCACCAGAACCCCGAGGGCTATGGAGGGCAGCCGGGGAAGCTTTCCAGCTGGCTCTTTTCTGGTCTAGAGCCCTCAAGAATGATCTCCAAGGGTGAACACATCTTCTCCTTTCTACTCTTTTCAACATTCAGCAATCCTCTTTTGCTTCCTGAAAGTTTCCTTCCTTCCTTCCTTCCTTCCTTCCTTCCTTCCTTCCTTCCTTCCTTCCTTCCTTCCTCTTTCTTTCTTTTTTCTTTTCAACCCAGATCTTAGTTACATGGAGAGAGTTTATCAAGAGCATTCATTCTGACATTTCCCTAACAGTCAACTGGGACCTCCTGGGATATTTTGGGTATGGTCATCTTGTAGTTCCCATGTGTCTGAGTTGCCAGGACTTACTCTCTGAGGGGCTTAAAAATGTTCATATTTCATCTGGCTGTTGGACAAATTTGAACACCAAAGATGCCCTCAAAATAGTTGGGGTGAGGAGGAAGGAATGGCCAGGTTACTGCCTTCTCTGAAGTGTGGAAGCATTAGAACACGTCTCCCTCACCTACACATGCCTCAGCAGCTCAGTTGATGGAGGAGAACTCCATCAGTACAGTGTTTGCCACAGGGACACTACTTGTCTGCTCTTGGACAGGCTACTTGCCTTGTCTAGGTTACTTCCTCTGTCCCAGGGTTATCATGAGCTGCTGCTGAGATAAGAGGGGTAAAAAGGTGTTGTAAACTGTGAACTCTCGGTGTGACTGTCAGATACTGTCATTGTGCCTTTAAGGGCCATTTCTCTTCTTCAAAGTGAGTAGATAAGGGAAATATCTCAACAATGCTGCATGCTTTGAACAGACACTCTCAAAACTCTCTGTGCAACAGAAGGCAAGCCTCAATGGGGCATGAGCCATGATGACCTGCTGAGGACAAACGTGGGATTTATAACTCTCTGCTCCTTGAAGTGACTGCTCTTCTATGCCATGTACGGGTTCAATAGAAACAACCCTTTGCCCTTCCGTAAATGATGGATCATGGGCTACCCTGCCAAATGATATGACTTTAGTAGCCTCATAAATTCTAAGCTCCAAGGTCATTGAAAGACAGAGAGCAAAGAGGCTTAGGCCTGTTTAAGGGGTGGCATGTACCTCTGTGCAGCGGTAGGTCTGGTGTTGCCCTGGCATAAGGGCAATTGTGGGGTGAGGGGTGATCAGCACCCCTACCATCTTGCCCTTTGACTGAACTCCTTGAGCCCCATTGCCTGAGAGTGGGGTGACTGTTAACTGAAGAGTTCAAGGTCCACTCGATTCACTGACACCTGGAGGCAGTCTGGAGGCAGCAGACACCACCTTGTCTATGGTGGATTTCAGAGTCTTGCACAGAGCCAGGCCCACAGAAGTCACTCAGAAAGGAGCTGATGAGTCCCTTTGCTCTTCAGCTGGACACACAGATTCCATCTCTTGAAGCTGTAGAAATAAAGGGCCGAGGAAGAACTAAGATACCTCTGAGCTCCCAGAGGGCTTTTCTGACACAAGGGAATTTTATTTCCAGGGGGATATTTGAAGCTTCTAGAGGAAAATTATCTGTGTCTAGACTTATATCAACCAACACCTATACCTATTTACCCATTGTCTTAGGGTTACAATTGCTGTGAGGAAACATCATGACCAAAAGCAACTTGGGGAGGAAAGGGTTTATTTGGCTCACACTTCCATGTCACATGTTCATTATTGAAGGAAGTCAGGACAGGAACTCAAGCAGGGCAGAAATCTGGAGGCAGGGGCTGATGTGGAGGCAATGGAGGGATGCTATTTACTGGCTTGCTCCTCATGGCTTGCTCAGCTTGTTTCTTATAGAACCTAGGACCACCAGCCCTGAGGTGGCGCCACTCACAATGGGCTGGGTTCTTCAAAATCAATCCCAAATTAAAAAGTGCCCTACACACTTGCCTGCAGCCTGATTTTATGGAGGCAATTTCTTAACCGATATTCCCTCCTCTGAGATGACTAGCTTATGTCAAGTTGACATAAAACTAGCCAGCACACCCATCGTAGTATCTGCATCTGGGATAATTTATGGCTCTTAAGAAACAAGGTAACTCACTAACTGCTGAGTTACCTTGTCCTCCATGTAAGGAGTTTCCTTCTCCTCCTAACAACAAGGGATCACACACTTTCCTCTCCCACCTGCAGAGCAGAAAGTCAAGATCTTGGACACCAACAGTGGAACTGGGGTTCAAACTATGAACTCTGAAGCCATCTTCCATGCTCTTTAGTATCTGGGATTATAGTACTACATTCTGAAGTGCTCAGAAAAGGAAAGTGTGGGGGCGGGTACCAGAAATAAGCTTTGCCTATCTCTTCTGAGGAATTCTTCCCATAAGACATAAGTGAAGTCAGGTGGAATCGTCCATAGCTGGACTTACATGGAGCAGTGGAAAACTGGGTCCATTTTCTACTTAAAGAGTGTCCTTCACAAACATGGTATGTACTCACTCATAAGTGGATCCTAGATATAAAGCAAAGAACAATCAGACTGCAACCCACAGAACCAGGGAGGCTATATGACAGGGCGGGACCCTAGGATGGCTGTGGCTCAGAATAAGTTTTGGTTCTACTCAGTAAATAAATAAATAAATAAATAAATAAATAAATAAATAAAATAAAATAAAATAAAATAAAATAAAAAGAGTGTCCTCCCATCCTCACCATGGCTCTTAGCTGAAGGCTGAGAGCTCTGTTTCTTCCTGCCAATCAATTCCAGTCTTTTGAACACTTACCACAAACTGCCTATTGAGTTCTGATCATAGCGTGCTAAGGCTTCTCTAATCTCCATTTCCAAACATTTCCTCCTGCAAACCATTTATAAAGACTACTAGCCACATAGTCAGATTTATCACAGCAATGACCCCACTCCTGGTACCATTTTTGTATTAGCTGCTTTTCCTGCCTCTGTGACAAAATACTCAAAGAAGGGAAGGTTCATGATGGTCTATGGTTTCAGAGGGATTTCAGCTCATCAGAGTGGGAAAGGTCTGACTGTGGAGCAGATCAGTCTATGGTGGGGTCTGGGGTAGCTGCATCTATGGCAGGGTATGTGGCCAGGCTCCTAACATTTTGGTAGACCAGGAAAGCAGAAAAAGGAGGCCAGAAGTGCATTTTACAGCCTTTCAAGGCCCATCCATAGTGATTTGCTTCTGCTAGCCAATGCCCATCTCCTAAAAGTTCCACAGCTTTCTAAATAGTTCTACAGACTGGAGACTAAAGTATCATAGTGGAAGTCTTTAGGGGCATTTCAGGTTTGAACATGAGGTAGTCTAATAAACAGGCAGTCTTTGGGTTCATGTGGGAGCCTTTCAGATGATTCCCTCAGAGCACGTTTTGTTGGTGGGCTGGGCCAGCTGATCAAGAGCATGTGATCAGAGACTAGCTCAGATGCTGTGGAACAGAAACATCGTTAAGTTTCAGATTTGATTTTGCATTGGTTAAAAATAAGGAGAGACCAAAAGCTACTCCAAAAAATATGAATCTTGATAAGATGAAAGGCCAGAATGTAAAGCACGAGATTCATTTTGATTTAGGATAAGAGAGGAGCTTAGAGGCTATTTGCAGGCCCGTTATTATAAATCTAAGTCAACTCTCTACTTCACACTCGTTCTAATAAAGTAAAATTTCTCCTGAGAATGTTCACTAAGAAGAGCAGAGATAATCCCATAGAGCAGTCATGTGGATTTGAGACTGAACACTTTTCATGCAGAATACTGTGCTTATTTTAGGTGACATGATCATAGACCCACTGTACATGACCTCACAGGTATGCTTCTATTCTGTTTAACTCAACTCTATTTAATGTGTTACCCTAGAACTAGAAACATAACTAAGGGCATCTGGTTTGTAAATATAAAGTAAGTCTCTGGGCAGTGGTAGCACACACCTTTGATCCTAGCACTTGGGAGGCAGAGGCAAACAGATATCTGTGAGTTCAAGGCCAGCCTGGTCTTACAGAGCGAGATCCAGGACAACCAGAGCTACACAGAGAGAAACCCTGTCTCAAAAAACAAACAACAACAACGAAAAGAAGGAAAAAAATATGCATATAAAGCAAGTTAAACATAAAGTGACTTGTATAACAAAGTGACTCTAACCAGTGGAGTCATTTTTAAAAGTGCGGAATTCCAGAATGAGTAGAAGAAAACAGGTAAGTGTAGAGAATATAGCAATCCCCGATAGAATAGAGAGTTAATGTAGGGTCAAAGCACGGGAAACCAAGGCAGAAAAGAATAAACCGACAAAGGCTCCCTGAGAAAAACCAGCAGAACAGCTAAAGCTCCAGCAAAGCTGTTCAAGAGAAAGAGGAGGGCACTGCTGAGTGCACACATTTCTTTTTTCTAAGTTAAATTTAAAAATAGTAGCATGCATTGATTGTAGAGGTGATGGGCATCTTTATGATACTTCAGTACATGTGCATCAGACACTTTGCTGATATTCACCACTCACTATTCTATTTCTCCCCTCCATCCTACCAGTCCTTATTTTCTCAAATATACATTATATATATATGTATAAGCAATATATACATTCTATATATGCATGTATATACATATTCCGCATGTAAGAAAAAACATGTGGCATTTGTCTTCCTGAGTCAGGCTTACTGCATTTGATACGATGATCTCTGTTCCCTTTGATTTTCCTCAAGTGATGCAATTTCATTGTACTTCCAAAGATTTTGTTCTGTGTTTATGAGTGTTTTACTTGCATGTAGGTGTGCATACCATATGCATGAGTACCTTTCAAGGCCTGAAGAAGACAACAAATCCCCCGGAACTGGAGTCACAGCTGGTTGTGAGCTGCCTGTGGGTGCTGGGAACTGAAGCTGGGTCTTCTGCAAGGGCAGCCAGTGCTTTTAACCACTGAACCATCTTTCCAGCCCCAACTTAGTTCTTCTTTATACTGCATAAAACTCCACTATCTATGGACCACATTTTCTTTACCCATTCATCTGTTGATGGACATGCAGGTTGTTGGTCCAATAATTTAGCAACTGTAAATAGTTCTACACTAAACATAAATGTGTAGGTTTGGTAAAAATAGAACTACCATATGATCAAAATTTCTTTGATAAACGGGGGCATCACAAAGGATATCACAACATTGGGGCAGAGGGCTGGAGGGATGGCTTAGCCAGCAAAGCTGTGATTGCCTGTAAGCATGAGGAGTCGAATTTGATGCCTGGGAAGCACTGTAAAAATCTGGGCACAATGTCCCAATATCCCAGTCCTGGGGACGTGGAGACAGGAGGGTCCCTAGGGGTGTCCTGGTCAGCTAGTCCAGCTAAATTAGTGAACTGCAGTTCAGTGGAAGATGATGCTGTCTCAAAATACAAGGTGGAAACTTACTTGTGAAGGTTCCCCAGGTTGACCTCTGGCCCCACCTCACTCTCACACACATACGTACACCTGCACACATATGTACCAAACACTACCAAACAAACACATGACAAAATGGGATGGCCACACAGAAAAGGAAGCTGTGGTGGCTCTTGTTTTGGGCACTTCTGGGTTTCCTCTCACTGTCCCTGCACATTGTCCTCTGCCACTGGTGGTGGCTGAAGGGGAGACGTGGACCCATTCGATTGCTGTGGAATTAAACCCAGACTCACACTACTTAAACAAAGGGGGATGTCTATTGTCTCATATAACGGAGCAGTTGAATGAGTTGCTTGATCTGCAATCCCTAAAATGCACCAGCCGCCCTCTCGCAGGTGGGGTTTTGCTCTGGAAGTCTGAATTCTCAGACTCCCAGCCACAAAAACTCCCTCACCTGTGGGAAAGAGAGTGCTCCCTCATGTTTCATGAATGTGCTCGATGAAGGGTTTTGTGAGATCTATGTTTGGCTTCTTTTTCTGTTGCTGTGATGAAACACCCCCACAAAAGCAACTTAAAGGAGAAAGAGTTTGTTTGGGCTCACAGTTCAAGGCTTGGTCCATCATGGTCAGGAGCTCGAGGGGGCTTGAGCAGCTGAACATCATCTCCACAGGAAGAAGACTGCTCAGTTCACTTTCTCTCCTCTTTCTTTAAATTTTGTTTATTATTATTATTGCTGTTGTTGTTTTTGAAGCAGAATCTCACTATGCAGCTCTGGATGTCCTTGACCTCACAGAGACCTGCTGCCTCCACCTCCCAGTGCTGGGATCCTCTGCCTAGGGAATGGTCCTGCTCAAAGTGGGTGGGTCTTTCCCCTTCCATTAGCATATCAAAGCAATTCCTCTCAGACATTCTCAGAAACTAACCTTATCCAAACAATCCTTTATGAATGTACCCAGAGACCTGCCTCCAATGTGTGGAGTTGACATTTAATACTAACCACCACAGCCCGATTACTTGGTCTGTGTAGCTGGGAGAATGGAATGTTCTAGAATAATATTATGGTTGATATATTATGCACCCCAATAAACTTATCTGGGGGTCAGGGAACAGAAAAGCCATTAATATTAAACATAGAGGTTAGGCAGTGGTAGCACATGCCTTTAATCCTAGCATTCCAGAGGCAAAGATCCATCTGGATCTCTGTGAGTTCAAAGCCACACTGGAACAGTCAGGCATGGTGACACACACTTTAATCCCAGAAAGTGATGGCAGAAAACAGAAAGGTATTTAAGGTGTGAGGACCAGGAACTAGAGCTGGTTAAGCTTTTAGGCTTTAGAGCAGCAGTTCAGCTGAGATCTATTTGGATGAGGACACAGAAGCTTCCAGTCTGAGGAAACAGGATCATCTGAGGAATTGGTGAGGTGAGAAAGCTGTGGCTTGTTCTGTTTCTCTGATGTTCCAGCATTTACCCCAATACCAGGCCCTGGGTTTGTTTTTATTAATAAGACCCTTTAAGATTCCTGCTACACAATGTAGTTGTTAGGACATCTGCAATGGAAGATGAAGATGTTCCTCAAGTGAGCCATGTTGTCAAAGAGGTGTGATTCTTTGTGATGCAAAATCTGTTGTCATGAGAACACGTGGCTGCTGGTGCAGGCTAACAGATCCATAGTGAAGTGATCCTTATGAGCTCAGGACCCCCAAGACCAAGTTCTCAACACAAAGGAGATGTATTTGTTCCAGAGGGAGAGAGGGCAGGGGTAAGGGACAAAGACAGGAGATAGAGGAAGAGGGAGAAGGGGACAAGGGAGAGGGGAGAAAGGGGACAAGGGAGAGGGGCAGGGGTATTTGTCCAGCGAGTGGGGGCATGGGACACAAAGCGCTGTCTATGGATAGAGAGGAGACAGATGTGGCCTATAGAAAAATGGCGGTTTATAAAGGTACAAGGGAAAACCCCATGTTAGGATCAAGTGTTTAATTTTAATTAGGCATGTTAATTAGGTGAACCAAAGGGGTCTTTTGATTGGTGGATTTTCATACTTTGATAGCTGAACCTTGGTAGTCAGCCTCAGGAGGAGGAAGTGGCCAAAGAAGGGAATAGACCTTGGCAGCTAGCTTTAGGAATGTGATCTAGTGGATTTTAGCAAGACAGTGGGAATTGGGGAGAAGGGCAAGGCCTGCCAGAGCCATGTTTGCCATGCTCAGGCTGCCAGAGTCCCTTCACATAGTATTCCATTTGGGTAGTGAGGGGGAGGTGACAAAAGTCACTAAAAGCTATTGTCACTGTCCTGGGGTCCTTTGAATAGGGATAAGACAGACACCCACAGGCAACCCTTTGGGATTGGATTGAAATCAAGGGGCAGCTAAGAGTGAATTCCAGCTTGAGAGGCCCATTGAGCAAAAGCTAGAAATAGCTTCTCTGTTTGATGAGCAGCCAAACACAAGAGTGGCAGATTGGGGTGATGTGGTCAACCTGGGATTGGCAAACTCTGTGTGTATGGGGGGAGAGAGGCCAGTCCCGAGGGATCATCAAGGAGCAGTCATTCAAACCAAGTGCTTCTGAGGGTTGAATGGGCAGCTTCTCTCTCCAAGCTTCTTTTTCAGAAGGGTTGGGAGCCAGGAACATTAGGTGTTGGGGTGGCTTTCCAAGGCTTGTGGTTCTGTGGGGGAAGATCAGGCGAGGCTACGGGCAGGCTTTGGTTGGCAAGTTGGGAAGGGAGAGTGACAATATGAGGAGGTCTCTGGGATTCTCACAAGACTTATTATAGTCGGTTTTGGATTTGAAGATTACTTGTGATCTAAAAATACACTCCCAACTGCAGTATTCTTAGCTCCACAGTTCTCTGTAATATGCATTGTTCCTGGCTGAATTGCATCTGAGAGATGTCTTTTTCTAATGTACTTCTGAAATGTGTCTCATTTATGCAATTAACCAACAGTACACCGAGAACTTAGAAAGAACTGAGGCTTCGCAAAGGGTGTGAAGACCACCGCCCACAACTCCCCGCAACCATTACGACTGGGTGTTTAAAGACCCGCTCAGTATGTTCATTACTTGGGTGCCTCTTGGACGTTTAAACCTCAGTGTTCCTGACACTAAACTGTTGACACTACTCTCTCACCAAACCCTCCTCTTTTCCAGATGTTGTCATCCTGAGACGTGGCACCACCACCCACCACCCATGGGCTCTAGCCAAATCCTGAGAGGCAACCCTGACATTTCGTTTGACTTCCCACCCGAGTCTAACCCAACGGAGAGTTCTGCTGACCCTTCCTTCAGGATGACTCTCAAAACTACGCCACTCTCCACCTCCCCTGCCAGAGGTGGAGCCCAGCTGCCCTCATCGCTTTCCAGGGCTGGCTTGCCAGTCAGAATCAGCTATGAAAGTATATGACATCATGTCACTCATCGGATTCAAGTCCATCGGTGGCTCCCTCTGGCGTTGAGAAGGACAGTCAACCTCTTTGCTTTGGCCTGCAGAGTCCTGCATCACTTGTCTGCTCCTACTTTCCAGAGCTCACTCCACCCCCATTCTCTGTGCTCTGGACACACTGAGTGTGGTTTGTACAAGCACTCCGCTCTTCTCAGTCCTGGGCCTTCACACTGCTTCATCTTCTTTTTTCTCCCGGTCTCCTTCATCCCTGAGCTTGGTCTCCCCCCATCTCTTCCTCCATTTGTAATTGCATATTCCCTTGTACACTCTTTTATTTATTGTCTGTCTCCAACTGAGGTAGGAAGTGTGTCTCTCCTGGCATGGCTTTATCACTGACTGCTACCTTCTAGCGAGCTCCCAGTCAGTGTTGGCTGGTGGTTGAATGGAGGGGCATGAATGGACACAGTGCTGAGCTTCAAGCATGTGCGGTAATGTAAGGTACAGACCATTGGGCCCCAGAGGAAGGCACAGGAGTCACACCACTTCATGAACTGTAGGACTGGACATTCATATCACCAGGCCTCTCTGGGACAAATGTCCATCTGAATGAGGACATTTACATTTTCACAAACTTTCTAGTTCCTGGAAACAGATTGTGTCTCTCTGATTGTCTATTATGTTCTTCTTCTTCTTTTTTTTTCCCCCAAACTGCTGAAGATCTTGGAACCAAACCAAAGTAATCTGCATTTCCATTTTTATGTCTTAATTTATAAACTGTGCCTTATAATTTACAAGCACTCGCTTAGTGTCTCCACCAGAGCCTCAACAAATAACAGCTCTGCCAGCCCTACTCCTCCAGGCTTCCCCTGCACTCTGCTCTAGCATGGCGTGGTGGTTTGAATGAGAATGGCCCCCATAGGCTTGCAAATTTGAATGCTTGGTGGAACTGTTTGGGAAGGATTAGGAGGTGTGGCCATGTTGAAGAAGTGTCCCTGAGGGTGGGCTTTGAGATTTCAAGACCCATGCCATTTCCCAATTATAGCACCCTCTCTCTGCCTCCTACTAGCATATCAGGATGTAAGCTCTCAGCTACTGCTCCAGCACCACGCTTGCCTGCCTGCCTGCCTGATGCCATACTCCCTACCGTGATGGTCTTAAACTCATGCTCTGAAATTTTAAGCACCCAATAAACTCTTCTATAAGCTGCCTTGGTCATGGTGTCTCTTCACAGTAATAGAATAGGAACTAAGATCCTTGGAGGCATTGATGACAGTGATAATGATGATTAGCCTTGTGGTACAGGTGAGAAAAGAAAACATCTGGTGATGGAGTGGTGTGACTAAGAAGGCTGCCTGTAAGAGAAGGGGCCAGGCCTAGACACGTGCCTCTGCATTTGCTCATGCCTGTGGCCCTTTCAGGAACAGGGGACAGTGCTGGTGGGAGTGGGATCACCTTTTGTACAGTCCTGGCATCTGCTCCCCTCCTCAGACCCCAGCAGCTAGTTCTGGAGTATAATCTTTCTGGCTGGGTGCTTAGTGAGCTTGGGTAAGTGGAAAATGCCTCTGAGCTCAGCTTTCCCACCCAGAAAATGGAAAGATCCTTTCACCAAGGTGTGTGTGTGTGTGTGTGTGTGTGTGTGTGTGTGTGTGAGAGAGAGAGAGAGAGAGAGAGAGAGAGAGAGAGAGAGAGAGAGAGAGAGAGAGAGACTGATGATGAGCAGTTCACATCACTGCTAGTTGTTGGTGACTTCAGTGACTTCTCGGATGGTTACTGTTGAATGTTAACTCCTGGAATCACCTAGGAGACATGCCTTCAAGCACACCTTTGAGGGATTATTTGGATTAGATTAGCCTCTTGGTATGCCTGTGCAGGATAATCTTGATTAGGTGAACCAAAGCAGGCAGATCCACCAAGATATAAGGTGGTGCCATTTCCTAGGCTTGGGTCCTGGACTGGGTAAAAAAGAAGGAAGCCAGCCACGAATGGGCATCCATCGTTCTCCACTTCCTAGCGTCAGAGGCAACGGGATCAGACGCCTGAGGCCCCTACTACCAGAACTTCCCTGACATGATGGACTACCCTTGGATATGAGCCCAAATAAATGCTTTCTCCCTTAAACTGTTTTTGCCAGGGTATTTTACCATAGCAACAAGAAAAGTAACGGAGACAGTGTTTAACTCCTCCCACCAAGTCCCCTACTAACAGCCCACTTTCCACTCCTGAACCCTTTGGCCAGTCTACACATCCATGGAACTCTGGGAAAGTTCTCCCTTTGGGCTGTCTGCCCAGCTTGACTGAGGTTCCCTGCTCCTAGGGACTGTGTCTCTCTTCTTTCCCATGGTGGACGGCTCGGCATTTCCCTTGTGAAGGGTGCTAAAATGACTCAGGAATAAGTGACAGTATTGACGATCTTCTGCATTGGCTGTGCCTGTTTCAGGAGCATGCTAACAACATCAGGAGGGTTTGCCTAGGTTCCCAGCCTGCCGGGCAGGTCCCGGCTCTGAGCAGTTGCAGCCGTGGGGGTTGGGGCATCTACAACGTTTCCTTCTGCTTTGGCCTTTTCCTCCCTTTCCCCAGCAGCACACTGCCTTGTGATAACATCCAAATTCCTCGAGACAGATTCCAGAGTAGAAAAGAGGTTCCCTGGGGTCGGTTACAACTTCCCATCTCAGGCTCCAGTCTTCCTTTTTGGCGCTGACCCTTACACCAGACGCGACTGCTACCGAGGCCTTCCGGGCTTCAGTTTTCTCCTCGGTAAATTCGGACGGTGGATAGGATCTGCTAAGGGTTAGGAGATGAAAGGCGCAGTGCTTGGTGTATCAAACTCTCTTTACAAGCCGTGTCCCTATCATTTAATCCGGGGGATGGGGCGTAGGCTACGGTGCTGAGCCTGGGGAAACTTTTGCAGGATCTCCCCCCTCCCCCAGGCCCAGCGTGGCAGGAGATGCCAGGCTGTAGCTGTTCTGCGATTCTACTTTCCTTGGGTAATGCAAAGTGGCAAGCTTCAGTGAGCTCAGGTGCGGTGGAGACTCAGACCCCACAGTCACGTGGACTGCCAGCCAAGGCTGCCCAGCCGAGCCCCTTGGCCACATTCACTTAGGTCCTCTTCAAAAATCAATGAAGTATGCTCAAAGGTCTGGCCTCTTCCGAGCACTCAGGGCAGAGACCCCTCTCCCAGGTCAAGCTAGTTCTCCTCACCCCTACTTTTCTGAGGGGTAGGGGGCCTCCAGACCTTTCTGCTCTTACTTTTTTTTTTTTTTTTTTTTTTCCGGGGGAGCAAGCTCACATTTTGACCCCGCAGAAAGGAGTCCAGTGTCCCTGAAATTCTTTGCAGCGTGCAGAAGGATTGCGGGTCCCGGCTCCTGCTAGGCTCAGCCGGGATCCCAAGGGGTCTGCGCTTTGGCCGGCCCCTCCCCCAAGGTCATCCAACTTTTCCCTCCCCCCCCCCCGCGGGGAGGGCCCCCGCGTGCATTATTCATTGGTCCCGGCCCGCGGCGGGCGCGGGTGCTGATGTCAGGCCAGCGCGGGTGAGGCGGGTGCGGCGGCCGCCCAGCAGCCCGGGCGCGGGTGGGGGGGCGCCGAGTGGGGGTGGCGGCCAGCATGCTGCTCGGCTGCGGCTCGGCCTCCCACACCCGCGGCGCCCGCGTCCTCGCCAGCAGCGCCGCCGGCCGATCGGGGAAGCGACACCCGCGTCTGCAGCGGCGCCGGGTCCGAGCGCGCGGCGCGGGGCGGTGGCGGTGGCGGCAGCGGGGGTCCGGGCCCGGGCGGGGACCGGGGGACCCGGCATGGCGCTGCGGAGAGGCGGCGGGGCGCTGGGGTTGCTGCTGCTGAGCGCCGCGTGCCTCATCCCGCCGAGCGCGCAGGTGAGGCGGTTGGCGCGCTGCCCCGCCACTTGCAGCTGTACCAAGGAGTCCATCATCTGCGTGGGCTCCTCCTGGGTGCCCAGAATCGTGCCTGGCGACATCAGCTCCCTGTGAGTGGGACCCCTCCACCCCCGCCCCTGCCCGCCCTGCCCTGCCTGCCCTGCGCCGGCCGCCACCAGGGAGTTGCGGCTGGTGCTGGGGCAGCGCCACCTGACCCTGCTCCCTAATCCCTTTCTTTGCGTTTGAGTTGGGGGCGCACCACGGGGCGTGGGTGGAGTCTGTGCCGCGGGGAGGCTAGGGGGACTCAGAACCCCAGAGTGCGGGAATCCAGTAGGTCCGCGTGACAGTTTCTCATTGTGGCCCGCGTCCACCTGCATCAGATCTACCTGGGGGAGCTGATGTTACTGCAGACCCAGGGCCCACAGCGGGGAAGGGTCTCTGCACCAGAGTCCACAGCCTGTATATCGCGCCCCGCCACGATCGTTTGGGTGCCTTAAAGTTTTGAGTGGTTCTGTTGTGTGGTTGGGTGGGTGGGGGTGTGTGTGACTGGAGAGCAGCTGATTGTGCCCGGATTGAGTGGACTAACTAGGAATAGGTGAGGCCTCATGGCAATCAGCCTCAGAGGTGCTGTGAAGTTGGCCCCCTCCGGACCTCTCCACACTACAGGCTGGGAAGAGGCTAGCCTGGGCAAAGGCACGCAGCCTCTGGAAGTGGAGGGGCTGCTCCACGTGGCTTCAAAGAGGGCTTCCAAGTGTCTTGCGGTAATGAGGTGTCCAGCTGAGCCCCTAGGGTAGGAAGACACCCGACTTCTTGCCTTGAGTTCAAGAGGGCCTGTCTTTCACCACCTTTCCCCATAGCGGGTTGTCTTACCAGCACTGGGCAGAACTAATCGGAAAGGGTCCTCTGTCCACTTGTTAAGTGCTTTCAACTAGGTCTCACACAGTCACACTGGCAAAAAGGTTGCTATGGAAGGGACCTTAGGGGGGCTATATTGCTGAGACATTTCCTGCTGGGGTAGTCCATTGTTCCAGGGTAAGATGCTGGGGCCCCCCTTCCCCCACCCCCACAGTTGTAGCAGAGGGAATCCTGAGGGTGAGGGAGGGAGTCCTGGGGATAACGTTGCTTGTGCCTTTCCCTGCCCGTCATCATTCTCGTGCCTCTTCTCCAAGGCAAAACAGCGTCATGGTCCAGGGATGGAGAGGATCCCGGGCCCTGTTTACATCTGCAAAAAGTTGGAAGAGTATAATAGCTGTGGGGAACAAGTAGGCCTGTTTGACTCTTCCTGTTGCTAAATTAGATCACATGGAGGAGTCTAGAATTTCTCTTGTTAAGCCCCTCGGATATGATCAAAGCTGAGGTGTTCTGCATGTTAACTCAATAATGTATGGAAGTCCTGCTGTGGCCAGAAAGGCTAGGAGACCCTGAGGCAGAGACAACCAAGCTTCTATCCCGGGTTGACCATTTATCTGGCAGATGGCTTTGCCTCTTCCTTCGTGGGCAAGTTCAGGTGTTTCTGAGTTTTCCCCAAGGCGTTCACAGTGCGTTTAATCAGAAGGGCTCTGAGTGTCTTTTCAGAGACATGTGCTTCCAGGGGGAATGCTTAATCCTACCCCAGAGTTTTGGTGGCCAACATTAACTTTGTGTCTGCACAAACAGTATCTTGGGCAAAGGTGAAGTAATTATCCATCTTCGGCAGGGGCCTCCCGTAGTGAAGGAAGTGAAGGAAGCGAGGGGATTATTTTAAGCAGACAGAACTAATGTCTGTACGAGGAGCCAGGCTGATGGTACAGGATCCTATTAGCCAGACAAGGCTCCCTATTGCTCAAGTGCATGGGAAAGGAGCTCGCCCCTTCTCATCTTGTTCCCTGGGAGGATGATGGCCAGACACAGACACTTCACCCCGCAGAGGAAGAGTGTGAAGCTCAGCTGCAGGATGAGGCCGAGTGCCCACGTGGCTTGGCATTTCCTGAAAGCAACCTGGGCTTCCCTCTGTCCCTCTCTTGCTTGTAGGAGCCTAGTCAATGGAACATTTTTGGAAATCAAGGACCGAATGTTTTCCCATCTGCCTTCCCTGCAGCTGCTGTGAGTATGGGACATTCTCTGCAAAATGGGGTCCCCAAAGTGTGGTCCTTGAAGGGTGGTCTCTGCCTCGTTAGTGTGGGTCTTCCTATAATACAACAGCTACCCGAGTCACCCCTGCTGGCTCTTAGCTTGTCCTGTGGTGTCCACACTGAACCAGTGTCCTGATCCAGTTCATCCCCTGAGTTTCCACCCACTTTTCTCCTGGGGCTTTGTGTATATCCCACTCACAGATCAGGCAAGTGGGAGGTGGCTGCATTGAGTTTCACCTCAGTGAATAGTTCCCCCAAACATCTCACTTCATCAAAAGAAACTTACCTTTAAAAATCTCGATATTACCCTTCAGATAGGAGCATTTCCAGTTTGTCTCACACATGTGCAGGCAGGCAGCATACTTGGCATTGTAGGTGGGCATGCTTTTATCTCACTGGCCTGACATCTCTTCGGGAAAGGTACTTTTGTTTCCCCATCTGAGAGATGAAGAAATGGGTGCTCAGAAAAGGTAAAGCCCACAGCCCAAAACTATGTTTGTCCCAGGTCCTCTTAGTGAACCACGCCCAAGTCACTGTGATAAGTGCCCACACAGGGCCCTGAAACCAAAGTCAGCTGGTGTTTGATAATGACAATAAACATCCCAAAGTCACTTTGTGAAAGTAATTCACTTGGCTGGGGTTTGTGTATGGAGGGTGTGTAGCTCAGTGGTGAGTACATAGCACAGGCTCTGTCATACTTCTTGGACTTAGGGAGACTCTAAGTACAACAAGCAGGGCACTATAGAAAAAAGACAGAGACACAAATCACTAACCACCTTCCATAAGTTGCCACTGATAGTGTTGTTCTTGATATGTTTTATGCCTACTGTAACATGAAACTTACCACTGAAAATCTCAGTTCGTATGCCAGCAAGATGAGTCAGTAGGCAAGGTGCTTGCCACCACACCTAAGGACCTGAGTTTGATCCCTGGGGCCTGTATGGTGGAAGGAAATTAGCCTCTGGCCTTACATAAGTGTTGTGGCACACTTGTGCCCTGCCGACATGTCATACAACAAATAAACAAACAAACAAACAAAACACAACTTTAAATCTCAGTTCTTTCAGAATAGAAATACAGCTTAGATATTATTTAGCCAAATAAACTTAGGTGGTTTCTATAAATATTTTACAAAAAATTATTTACCTGGCTACTCAAATAGAAAACTATATAGTGACAATCTTCTAGAGATTTCTTAACCTTTTAAAAATGTTTCTTTCTCATGAGAATGTATAGCATGGTAGACTGGACTCTTTCTTTTTTGCCTCCACTGTGTGACTTCAGTCAACTCTCTTCTCTTCCTTGGGCTCAAATATCTCTAGAATACAGTTGGGCTAAATTCCTGTAAGTCTATGATTCCATGGTTTCTTGGGCATCATGACATATTCATTGGCTATGCAATTGTGCCTAGCAGAAAACTGGTTTTGAATAGTGGCCATCAGTTCATATTTCCCAAGGTCCGTATTTTCCAAGATGGGGACAGAGAGGTAGTATTGGAGAGATAGCAGAAGATTCAGCCAGCAAGGGATCCCTTCCTCACTGTCCCCATCACAGTGGCGAGGACAGTTGGGAACCTAAGGGGTTGTCCTTAGGCTGAGAAGAGCCTTCCTTTGCCCACAGATCAGCACCCAACAAAAGAAAAAGAAACGGCTTCACCTCGTGACTGACCTCTCCGTCTCTACTAAAACCTGTCTTGTTTTCAGATTGCTGAATTCTAACTCATTCACGGTGATCCGGGATGATGCCTTTGCTGGCCTTTTTCATCTCGAATACCTGTAAGTGTCGCTCAGAGTTTGTTTCCTCCAGGGGCTTTCTAAAGTTGTGTCCTGTGGAGAGGAGAGGACTGCAAAGTCCCCTTCTCAAGCCAGCACTGGCCTGTGAGCTGACTTACTCTCTGGCACGCTGGGGCAGGAGGAGGCTGGGGACAAAGCTCAGGAGAGGAGGCACTCATTCATTCTCTGCTGACATTTAATTTGTCATGTAGTAAGTGCGACTGGAGATTGCGTTGGATATTTTTACCTCCATAACTAGGCATGGATTTGCTGAGGGGCCAGAAATAGAGCTGGACGGTTCTCAGGGCTACTTATTTTTAAACAAAGTTTCCCTTTTTGAGGGTAAACTGTCTGGTTTGTATCCAGCTGTCCCATATCCCATTGGCTCTATCTCCTGTGAGTTCTGCTGAGGGTCTGATTAGATTTTCCTTTTCCTAAAAGTGAAAACCCAACCCAAACCAAAACAACAAAAAAGAAGGAGAGGGGGTCATCCCCCCTCTTCAGACGTACCATTTCCCCCTCTAACCTCGAGCTTGGCTGTGGTTCTTATTTTAGCCTTTATTACATTCAAGTCTTTCCCTTCCCCTTAAGTTGTCCCAGCCTTGTGTCTGGTGAGTCTGTAATAATGCTAATCCTGCTATCAGTTGGGATTTTCTTGCTTAGCATTCAGAGGATTTGCAAAGCCTTGTTCCTGCTGTCTTATCTGAGGTGAACAGGTAGATGTTGGAATTCCAGACACATCCCAGGTAGAAAACGCTCTCTGCTGGTGTGAGGTCTCAGGGAACGGCGTCTCCCCAGGAATTCTTTCTCTGGAGAACCCTGTCATAATCCAGTATTTTGGGCATGTATTTGATGTGGAGAGAGTGTCACAGCTGCAGGATTGAAGCCACCAGGGTCTGCCAAAAGCCCATGAATAGCTGTGGGGTACCTGGGATTTTCTCTGATGGGGAGTTCATGTCTGCCCAGGGCATCAGTGAGAAAGTTAGCTTATCAGGGTATGCTAAAATCTAGGAGTACACAGACATCAGAGTTTTTAAAAACAGGCACCAGAGAGTTTTCTCTGTGAGAACTAACTCATCAGTTGTGTCACAGATGTGGCACAGCCTTTCCCTTGGACCATCTCATCAAAGACGTGTTAGCTTTTGACTTAGCTTTTTGGCCCTTGGGAACAGTTACAGTGTTTTCGTGTCATATCCTGAGAGTTTGTAGCATGGCCAGTGTCGCTGTGACAGACGGGGTCTCTGTGTAAGTCCTGTACCATCTCAGCACAAAGAAAGCCAGCCCTGCTCCCTGGACTCTCCTGTCTGCTTTCTAGCATCCTTCAGAGCTTGAGAACATCCCTGCCACGTCACTGTTTGTCCAGAGATGAGGCTGTGGAGGACAGGATGAGCTCAAGGTTGCTGGAAGCCAGGCTTAATGGAACTCGTCCTAGTAAAAACTAAAACACAGAGATGTAGCCCAATGGGCTCCCCTCTAGGGACTATGGTATTAACAAAAGTATATGGATAGCCAGGCAGAGGGCAATGGGAGAAGAGCAGGGAAAAATGCCCGGAAGCTTTCCAGTGTTGCAGCGATGGGAGAATGTCTGGCTTCCATGCAGTACATGCTTCTCCTTTCCTCAAACCCAAGATGCTATTGCCCCTGTTGCCAGCTCTGAATCTGGAGACATCAAGCTGATCTGGAAGGAGCAGAGAGGCTGGCATGCCTGTGTGTTCTTGCTCACATGCCTGGCTCCCTCGTGGGGTTGAGCAGAGCTTGCTGCTAAGTTGGGAGTGCCGACACTTCATGAGTGCTTTCCAATTTTACTGCCAAAGCACACTCTATGGTCTGCTAGAGATATTGAGGAGAGGGAATGTGGTCATCTTATGTCGCTTCTCTCCTTAGGTTCATCGAAGGGAACAAAATAGAAACCATTTCAAGAAACGCCTTTCGGGGTCTCCGTGACCTGACTCACCTGTAAGTCCCCCGAGATCCGCTGTAGGTGCTGGGGAGATGGCTGAGTCTGCAAAGGACTGGCCATGCACGCATCAGGCCCTTGGTTTGCTCCCCCAAACCCATGTAAAAAGACAGGCATGGGGGTGCATACTTGTGACCTCAGTGCTGGGGAGGCAGAGGCAGGAGGATTGCTGAGGTTTGCTGGCCAGCCAGCCTCTCTGAAGCAGTGAACCCCAGGTCCCAGGGAGAAACTTTATCTCAAAAAATAAGGTGGATGGCTCCTGTGGTCACATGTGTATACATGAATACACACACACACACACACACACACACACACACACGCACCCACACAGAATTGTTTTTCCTTGATGTTTCTGTATTCACAACACCTCTCAAAGGAAACTCATTTTGAGATTGCCCAAGAGGCTCCGTCACTGTCAGACATTACTCATTGGGGTGACCAACTTGCACACTGGTCTCCACCATCCTGTGTCACCAGGGGGACCCACATAACTCCATGTGAAGTAGGAAACCCTCAGTGCTCTGAAGGCCTTGTGCATGGAGGAGGCGGGATAGAAGCATGGTTCTTCTACCCACTTGGTGCCAGGGGCCAGGCCGGCCTGGTACCCAAAGGCCTTCTCCGTCTTTCATGGTAATCTGTGAGTCTCCATTCTACAGAACTGGGAACTGACACTCGGGAGACTCAGTGAAGGACATCGGGTAGAGGACGGGAAAGTGGCATAGAGACATCGTGTGTCCTCCTATAGGGTGAAGGTCACTTTTTCTGTTCTGTTAGAGTAATCTGTAGTTTCAGCTAAGCTCTCCATTCCTTACTCTAGAAAAAGGAATTGATCTGAATTGATCGGCATATCAGAATAAAACATGCACATACACTTAGAGAAGTTGATAAGATTGGAAAAAAAAATAATGACTGTGTTTCTGAAAATGTAAAACCAGACATTGTCATGGTAGGAGCCAAGACTTGGGCTCCATTTGCATAATAGATAATTTTTGTCTGAGGAAGATGATGGGTCCTATATCCATAATCACTTTGTCTACGATAAAAAAGAGAATTGAGGAAATCAGAGGGCACTGACTCTGGGGGCTGGGCAGGGATGATGGTACCTTTGAGTGCAACCCTGACGGTAGTGTAGGAACATAGTCATTTAAAAGAGTCTTCTCATTAAGCCATAATGATCCTGGTAAAGGCATCTGCCAGTGTGCACAGTGAGCCTGGGTTCTGGGGCTGCCAAGCAGAAGCCCACCTGAGCCCAGGGCTGGAGGGGAAGGGGACAGGGAACAACCATGGGGGACTGGAGCATACTTGTCAGCACAGTGCATGCCAGAGAATGTGTGTCCTGTTGACATTATTGTTCTCGGGTTTGTTTTTCTATGGAAGTGCAGACTTCTTTCAGAGTCGGCCTGTATGCCAGAGCCCTTACCTCCCACAGACTGAGGTTTCAGGCTTGGGTTCAAAACTCCAGGTCATCCCTTAATGATATTACTTAGCTTTTCTGGTCCTTGGTGTCCTCATTCTCAAGATAATGATGGTTGTACTGACTGTGGACAGTTGATATACGTAATACATTTACGATGTTTGGCTGCAAAGACCAAAGGCCTACTTCCCATAGTAAATGCCAAATGTCAAGAAAATGGCTGGCATCATCATCATCATCATCATCATCATCTTCCTCCTCCATGACAATACCATCCCATCCTTCCAGTCATTAAAAAGGTCTTGATTTTTCTCTCTGTATTGATATATTTTCTTGACCATTTGAGTATCCAGACAGAGACTGCTGAAAGGATGGAGTTCCATCTGGAGAGGAACAGCTGAGGCAGATAAATGGGTCCCAAAAGCTGGGAAGGAGGACCATTGATATTAGGCACACGCTACAGGCAGAACCTACACATTGTTTATAGTTGGCACTGCCCTTATCTCCCTTTTAAACATCTCATACAGAGAAAGCCTCAGCTCCAAAATTCACTCACTTCCTTAGGGAGGTCCCTGCCCAGAATCTTCTCACTTAAATGAAATGTTTGATGTTGGCCTTTTGTGAACTTTCCCAACCTTAGATACCCACATTCATATTAAAACACGAGTTGGGTTCCAAAGCATGGAGGGAGCCATGCCAATCTGTAACTAAAATCTAGGACATTTGTTTTCCAGCGGTCTTATAGAACCCAGGGGACAGGAAGCTATTAAATAGGTGGAGAAATGAAGTAAGTGCTCTGGGTTTGTAGCCGAAATGAAATGGAAAGGAAGATGCAAATGTTAAGCAGTCTGCATGGTAGGGCGGATAGCTCATGAAAAGAGGACTGCCTTCTGAAGCCTAACTTGCAAGTTGGAGCAATCGCTAAATATTCTTGTTTGTTTGTTTGCTTTAGCCATTCCGAATCTAATTATATTATCACCGTTTCAGTGCAGCAGCGTCCAGGTAGCCACGTAGTTTCATTAAATAACTAACTGATATTTAGCTAATTTCTTTTTGCTTTGCTTTCCAAATCAAAACAAACACCACCCCCCCTTTTTTTTACATTTCCAAAAAGTTACCCCAGTGTATGTTCAGTGTGATTATATAATCAGCTTATTTCCCAACACATCCAAAAATGTGCAAGTACCTCATTAAGAAAAGCAAGGTAAAATAGCACATGAAATGGTATTCTAATCCATTTATGGTTGCCTGAGTGGGAAGGAAATAAGCAGAAGCTGTTGGCCTCCCTATTCTCAGTCAGTATTTGAAGGAAGAATGTTTGGAGTGAAAAGGAGCTTAAACTTTGTACTACACCCCGCTGACTGTAAAAAGAAGTACTCATTTATTTAACTGTCCTTCCGGGATAGGCCATGACCATGCTATGGCCAGGTATGACTCACTTCATACCTGTTTTATAAACTATGTACATGTTTATCACTTAGACATGTTGCCATTTATACTCACGAGTTGAAGAAGACTCTAGAAGAAGGCGTCCATTGCTTGGCCAATTTACATTCGTGGGTGGTATCTGGGGAAAGCACAGACTTGATGTACATTGTTTCCACACTCAACATCCTCCTGTAAGGACACTGCACTGTGGTCTTCCATCCTCAGCAGGCTGGTAACGGGGCACTGCAGAATCCTGAATGGATAGGAGTTGATGCTCTGCAGAATAGTCTGCCGTAGCTGGAGGTGGGAGCGGACTGGCATCTCAGAAACCTGTCCAACACTAAGAAGAAACAGGGAAATGATTTCTTTCTCATCAGCCTTGGCTAATGAAAGGCTGAAATCGATCCTAATCAGTTATTCACTAAATATGCCGCTTCACTGAGATTTCATTATTATTATCCTAGTGGGTCAGAGAGTATTCACTGAGTCCATTTCAGAAACATGGACCATCAAATATCCTTTGATGGACTGTAAGAGAACTTCTTGGGAAAAGGTTGTACATCTTCCATTGTTAGTCTCATATTGTTGCCTCATTCATTCATTCATTCATTCATTCATTCATTTTCCAGAATAGCATATCCATCTTCTTTATCTGCAAAGATTTCCCAACTTTCTGAGTGTTTTCACTGTTCTGGAGGTGGGACTACACCATGGACAGGCAGCAATCTCTGCTGCTTTTGTGTCAAGAAGGTACCCAGTCAAGAAGCAAACAAATAAAACATACTTGCAAATGACCATCTTCCAATGAAGTTCAAGGAGCCATCGATATGTGTCTGGGATAGAGGAGTGGATGGTGAAGTCTCACGTACTGAGGAGGTTCCTAGACTGTGGAGAGTCCTACACACCATGAAATGGGACCTTGGCATGTCCCCCCTCCCTTTTTTTTTCAAGACACAGTCTCACTAGGTCTAGGACTGGCTGGCCTGGAACTCACTACATACACTAGGCTGGCCTCAAGCTCATAGAGATCCACCTGCTTCTGCCTCCTAAGGGCTGGAATTAAAGGTGTTGCTCCACAAGGCCTGGCCTGGAACCTTGGTTTTTAGTCTAAGAAGCAGAGAAGTCATTTGCAGTTTAATAGCTGTGCATAAAGAGCTTAATAAAGTGCTTACTTTCAAAACAAAGAGGCTTCCATTGAAATTCAGTTGTCTTTGTGTCGTGGAGCTTGTGTCTTTCAGTGTTGACAAAGCCACTCAGAGCTCTCCTTGAATCATTAGATGTACTTAAAGGGACTTCAGAATGAACGGCAGGAAGGCAGTAACCACATTAAAATGTGACTTTCTTTTTCTAGTTCTTTGGCCAACAACCACATTAAAGCACTTCCAAGGGACGTCTTTAGTGATCTAGATTCTCTTATTGAACTGTAAGTAATGCAAATGAAGTTTGGGTGTACTGGTCACAGGCCCCAGTCAGTTGGCTTTCAAATCCCTTTGCTCTCGACTAGCTAGTCCTCTCACAGAGTAGTACACCCTGAGAAACAGCATGTGTATTGTCTTGTGTTGAATTCAGTCGTTAGATAATGTATCCTGTGTCCAATAGCAAGTTAGGCTTGCTGGATGGGTGGTGCCTAGGTAGTCTTTCCATCTGCTTTGCCTTCTCAAGATTCACTAGAAGCATTGTGACTGTAGCATATTGTACTGGGTGCAGTTTAACAAGGCCTGGAATGTTCCAGTTGTGTTTGTGAATACTGTCTTCCTATTACATCTTGTTTTATTTATGGGAACCCATATTGGGATGTTCTCCCATCCCTTCCCACCTCCAACACTTGAACTGAGACAATTTTAAGAGGGATGATGTCTCATCTCTGAGAACTCTCTGTATGCCATTCAGTTAAATCACTGCATCAAGGAATACTCAATAAAGATAACAATAAGTACAAGAATAATATGCATGAGACACAGTTATTTTAAAGAAATTCCATAATTGGATTGTTTTAGATGTATCGGGCTATGAATAACCCCAGTGTTTCATATTACACTCAAAACATACCAAACATGTCTGTTTCCCTGTGCGTGTGTTTGTGTTTTGTGTTTCAGAGATTTAAGGGGTAATAAATTTGAATGTGACTGCAAAGCCAAATGGTTGTATCTATGGCTGAAGATGACCAATTCCACTGTGTCTGATGTGCTGTGTATTGGTCCACCAGAATACCAGGAGAAGAAGCTCAACGATGTGACCAGCTTTGACTACGAGTGTACCACCACAGGTAGATAGAACCTCTCTCCTCAAAGACGGACGGGTAGAACAATTCGTTCTTTTCCTGGTAGACCACCAGCTGCCTATGAGGGAAAGTGACCGTAGACATTTTCTATCAAAGCCATTTTAGAGAAAGTGTAAGGATTTTAAGAGAAGTGAATCAGGGCTGGCAAGGTGGCTCCCTGAGTAAAGGTACTTGCCACCAAGTTTGGTGACCCGAGTTCAATGCCTGGGACCTATGTGGGAAGAAGAGAATTGATTCCTACCAATTGTCTTCTGCTCACACTTGTGTGCATGTGGACACATACACAAAATCATGTAAAATGTTTAAGAAATGAATCAATTTGGTTAGGAAAATATCTCAACAGTTAGAAAGGATTTTGTTAGCTGCACTGGCTCTTATTTTAATTTATTTTTTTTTTCTTCACCCCCGCCCCCCCCCCACATGCACCTTGAAACAGTATTGCTATGTAGCTCAGGCTGGCCTAATTCTTGTTATGTTGAATAGGCTGGCCTTGAATTTGAAGGTATTGCTCTGCTTCAACCTCCCAAGGGCTGGGTATTACAGGTTTTTTTTTTTTTTTTTTTTTTTTTTTTTTTTTTTTTAACCAAGCCTGTTTAATTTTGATTCTTTGCAAACAAAATCCAAGTACTTCAGTGTTCTTTTTTTCCCTCTGATTATGTGTGTTTCTGAGTGTGTGTGCATGTTCATGCGTGTGCATGCATGGGTATGTGGATGCCAGAGGTGAAACTTGGGTGCTATTCTTCAGAATAGCTTTTTGAGGCAGCGTTTCTTGGTCTGAAGCCTGCTGATTCAGCTGGACTGGATAGCCAGTGAGCCCCGCAGTCCGCCTGGCTCTGCCTCCCCAGCACCGAGCTTATGTGTGCACCTCACCATGTCGAGCTTTTTTATGTAGGTTTTGGGGAAGGAAACTTAAGTCTGCATATGCAGAAAATACCTTCCTGACTGAGCTAGCTCTCCAGCTTGCCCATCTGTCTGTCTGTCTTTGAAGACTGAAATACAGACTTGAGAATTTGGTGCGAGACCCTCTTTAAATTGGCCTGTCTTTCATGGGAAGTCAGCACAGAAAAGTCTGGATATTTTTGCTATGACTGGCTTTTTTTTTTTTCCAGTCAGATGATACTTATTATAAATTTAATACCAGATTTTTATATCTATAAGTTATTTTTCATTTCAAGTAGGGAGAGATAACTAGGAAAATTATAGCCTGTGGCAAAGTAGAATATAGAAGTTGACAAGCGGTTACTGAAGAAAAACATTCACATTGAGGGAAAACTGTAAAGGTAGTGTGACTTTGTTTTTCTCAGAACCCGCCTCAGGGTTTCCATTTCCACATTTTTGAGGTTACAGAATAAAATTAAAATGCCGACTACCTCCAGGTCCCCGCAGGTAGAGGGCAGGGGGTACCTCTGTTTGAAAAGCTCAAACAGGTTTCCGGTGCTTCTGAAGCCGGATTTTCAAGGAGAGAGGATCAAGCCACAGTGTGCAGCCGGCTTTCTAGATGTTTGTGGAAATAAACGGTGCGGCTAGGAGTTGCTATCTACAAAGCCTGAAGGCATGTCGAGAACTCAGAAAACAGCGAAAGAAACACTGAAGACATAAAAATCCCAAGAACAAGGCACCCTATTTAGGCCCAAATCGACTACTCCATTTCAAACAAGCCAAAACCCACCAAGTAGATATGAATCCCAGGTGTTCGTGTGCATGTGCACATGTATGCTTGCAGAAACTCACACGTTCTGCTTGGGAAACTGGAAGTCTCAACAAAGTAGCCTTATCTTGAACCACAGAGCTGGGGTGTATTCAGCTGTGTGATTGGCAGGTGCCTTTTACTCACCTGGCCACGAAGAGGTTATTTGTTGTGCTATCAGGCCAGTGCAATAAATCAGAGGTCATGGTCAATGGCATTTGTACAAAAAGGTGTCATTCAAGACCATTTGACATTAGGTGCTGGACTGTAACTTTCTGAGACTCCTCTTGGCCTTCACTCCTTTTCTAGAGAGTTCTCTAAACCCCACAGTGAGATGGGCATTTCCCATCATTCTGTTCACATCTGGTCACAGTGTCCATCTCTGAGAAGATGACACAGGTTTATAGAATGCTCTGGGAACAGAGCATCATTTATACAAGAAAATAGGATGTCTGACCTCAGGACCTTGTGGATGGTCCTAATTGTGTTCTGGGACTGAGAACTGTCATTGGAAAGCAGACGGCTCGGAACTGCAGCAGCCAGGACCTGAGTCCCAGAATCTATGGGGACGGTGTGAGCCCTCTAACACATTTGGGCCATCTCTTGGGTTTCTTTGTCTTTGTTAACAAGGTTCCTACTCCTTCCAAAGTCCAAACGGAGCTTTCAGGAAGGAAGGAACTGACTGTTCTTTTCAGTTGCCTTAAGCTATGAACACCCTGGCTCTGCTCCACAATTTCTGTCCATGGGGGTGATGACACAATAAGATGACCTGTCCCCAGATACTGTCCCTGCCACATAAGTGTGGGGTCAATAAATTGTGAGGTTATTGACGTGTCTGTCTTCAGCTCATATCAAGTCCTGGCCTCTGGTGCTTTACCAAAGGCCAGGGGACATTTGGTGAGAGGATGCCTGGAGGATGGAGAGCAAGACTCACTGAGAGAGAGAGAGAGAGCCCAGGGTCACTTTATGGCTTCCTTACTTTGGAGGAAGCCATCTTTTTCTTAGCTCAATCTCTCCCTGTTTGGCCCAGGAGAGGAAGGCATTGTTACCATGCTGTTCCTCCACAGAGGGGAGTCAAGAGCAGGCAGCCACCACCAGGCTGCCTCAGCTCTTCAGATTAATCACAATTCTTCCACACCCTCCCCTTCAAGTCTATTTTTAACCAGGCAGAGATTCCTGTTACCCACCGATGATCCCATGTTAGGTGGATAATTCACTAAATTCCTTAGAGGGAGTGAGTTTTGCATCCTAATTGTCCTGTTAGCCTCCCTTGTTCGGGCTGATGAAAATGCAAAGAGAAATAATGCATTAATGTGCACTCTCTCTCCCCATAGGCCCGGCATCATGTATAATTTATTTCCTGCAACCTCTATAAATAGCTATGTAAAAATCTGTGGATTCCAGTGGGAGAAAGGCCGAAATTGTAAGAGACCCACTGACATCATGAACCTGATCTGATGTGAATGGAAGCGGTCGGTGGCTCTCATGGCGGAATGTACCATTAATATTTTAACGCTAGTAAATTGATGTCACTTCAGTCTGTGTGTCCTTTGAGGTCTCTCTACAATGACCGTGCCTTTGGCTTGGTGAGAGTCCGGTTCAGGTGTGGGGAGGAGAAGGTATGCAAATTTGTCTAGTGCCTTTCTCCACAATGTATAGATGCCGGTCTCAGTCCCCTGTCCCTCGGCCCTTTCTTCCTCTTCCTTTGGTGGTGGGAGTAGGGCTGTCTTCTATGAAGGATTAGTCATTTACGTGATTAACAGTCTGTGTCATGCCAGATAGTCAGCGTATAGGAAATATTATGAAACGATGAATTTAATTTGGAAAAATAAATTAAAACAGAGCCGTGGAAGCTTGATTTGTATAACATGTTCTGTATTCTAGTAGAACTATTTTTATTTTTAATTGTGTCTATGCCTATGACTTTGTGCATACTCAGGGCCTGTGGAGGCCGGAAGAGGTTGTATTATCTCTTGGAGCTGGAGTTACAGGCAGAGTTACAGTATCCTCACATGGATACTGGGGATTGAACTTGGGTCCTCTGCAAGAGCAGCAAGTCCTAAGCGCTGAGCCATCTCTCTAGTCTGGTAGCCTTTCTATATTGCAGGATTCCTCAGTAAAAGTGGAGATCTTCTACTTTAAGGCACACACATTCTACCTCAGAGGCTTACGTTTCTGAGACTTGAGAGCACATCTGGGCGAGCAGTGGGAGCCAGCAGATATGGGAGCCGAGGACATCAGCGGGAGTTTAGAGCCTTGGCCTCCACGATGAAAGGAAAGCGGCCTGATGCAGAGGAGTTTATCACTATCTCTGCTGAAACGAAAAGAGCTGCATCCCTTGATGTTTTAGAGCCCACAAAAGGGAGCGTGCAGGAAGGAGCTGCCTCCTTCCTTCCTGTTCACCCGCCTTGAACCCAAGCGGCCTTGAACACATGCTTCGTTGCCTGCTGACTAGCTTGGTAGTTCTTTCTTGGTGGTGATGGTCGCGGGTATGTGTCAGGAGCTGGCTAGAGGCTACTGGGCATCTTCCCCAAGTCTTCGGCAGGTGGCTTGCTACTGTCTACTTGCAGAAGTAAAATCCTTGCTGAATGGCATGGGTGGTGTTGTGCCTCACACCACAACCTTTAAAATGGAGGCGCTATCTCCCACCTTCAATCACAGGGAAGCTTGATCTGCCTGACCTCCAAGGCTGGCCTCTCCTGGACTCTTTGCTTTCTGCTGGATTGTGTGGTGGTGGGGGGCGCCTCGTCCACTAGAACCATATGCCCCTCCACCTCCCCTTGCTCACCTTCTGTCTGTTGGGCTACAGAAGCATCCCCCTCTCAGTTCCTAGTGACACAACTCCTCTCCCCATTCTCATAGAATCTGCCTGCTCTACTCAGCTTCCTTGTCTGTCACCCACAGTCTTCACAACAGACTTGGGTTAAGGCTATGCCCACCCATTAAGTTAAAAAATGTATTAAGCACTTATTGTGTACCGCAAATGAGGGAGGGCCACCTCCTAAAATGAAGGTGTACGGAACTCCCTTTTGTGTTGGGCTAAGAGGTTCTCGTGTGCATGCAGATATGTACAGATGTACACATAAGCCCCCATGCATAGGAAGGCAGACAGAGGTCATGTCATTTCCCCCAAGGTTAGAACATCAAGAATCTACTCAGCAAAAATGTTATTAAAATAGACACCCTCTCTGCCAAGATGGCCAGGATATAGACATGGAGGTGGGACAACCTGTGTCTGGAGTGAGCTCTGAGGTAGACAGTTTCACCCGCTGTGATCTGATCTGTCCCTGCCACAGAGTTGGAGGGGCAGCCTCCTTACCTCATCTTAGGACAAATAAACCGAGACCTGGAAGTGACTAACCTTAGATCTTAAGGGCAGGGGGTAGCTTCAGGCCATTCGCTTCCAGGCACAGTGCTCTTCCTAGGGCCTCACATAGTCCTTGTCCCCTGAGCCCTGACTTTCTCCTGCTGCCTGTCTTTACTTACTCCTCTCATCCTGCCCCATACTTGCCATCTTGACTCTTGCCCAGCTGTTACCTTTCCTGTCTCTTCTATTGATGGGCTCCCTGGATGCATGGCTCATGTGACATCTTTGATATGGCAACATCTCCAAATTGGACTCTGATGCTGTTGTTTGGAGTCATGTGGCTAAGACGCTCACATGACATCTTTGATATGGCAACATCTCCAAATTGGACTCTGATGCTGTTGTTTGGAGTCATGTGGCTAAGACGTAAACATGGCATTGCTGGTGATAGGAACTTTGAATGAGGATGGTTAAGGATTGGGTGAGGAAGAGCTGGGCCAAACCCACGATCTCCTCCTGGATGCATAACCAAGGGACTGTACATGTTGGAGCATTTCTGACCAGAAGAATGCTTAATGTCTGTTTTTTTAAACCATTTGTTGTGGGTGTTTTTTTTTTTTTTTTTGTTTTGTTTTTTTTTTGAGACAGGCTCTCACTGTATGTCCCTAGCTGGCCTGGAGCTTGCTATGTAGACCAGCCTGGCCTTGGACCCACAGAAATCTGCCTCCTGAGGTCTGGGATTAGACACATGTGCCACATGCCCTGCTCTCTCTCTCTCTCTGTGTGTGTGTGTGTGTGTGTGTGTGTGTGTGTGTGTGTGTGTGTGTGTGTATGTGTGTGTGTGTGTTTTAAAGACATTCTCTCTTCTCCAGATTTCTACTTCCCCTGTATACATGCTATGTTAGCTCTGTGGGCATGCCCCCTCTGTCCCTTGGCAATTCTGTGCCATACCTAAACTTCCACAGAGAATTAGTGGTCACCTGCGGACTCAGTGTGGGTGAGGAACACTCAGTCCCCATGCCACTGTGCTGAACGTGTTCCCGTAAAGTTCATTGCCTTCCTCCTGCTCTGTTGTGATGCCCAGACCCTAGGCACCGCACACCAAGTCCAATGTCCAGGGAGCTCATTTAGGTCCCCCCCAATTTCCCCAGGGGTCCTTCATAAGACCCCTTCTGAGACCCCTGCAGAAGGTATCCCCCCCCCTTCTCCATTCCTGTTTGGAAGTGTAGTACTCACTATGGCCTGCAGAGGTGCTGTTTCCCGATAGGGTTGTGTGGAACTGGGTATAAATGACAGGATCCCTGTTTCCTGTGAGTTTGAGAAGTGGTATATCAAACCATATTAAGCCAGCTTCTTTCCCAAAGGGACTGCTCTGAGAGGGCTAGAAGTGTAGCATTCTCAGAACTTACTAGAACACAGCATGCCCTGTCGGAGAAGAATTTGCATGCCAGCTTCATGAATTTCCCGCAGCATTCTTTCTGCCCTGCTTTTCTGATAGCCAAGTCTGCCACATTCACTTAGACAGTGGAGGCCTTGTTGGTAACTTGCGACACTGCGTCTGGGAAGCAGCATTATCAATAACTCCACTGGCCTGATGGTCCCATTTTGCAGAATTTCCAGAGCAAAATGTGGCACAGGGCAGTGTGGAGTTGCCTGGTCCCCACCCTCCCGTTCCTTCCCCGGTAGCCTGCGCTGATGACGCAAAGCAGAGAGAATGGCCGTTGGAATTCTCACAAGCGTTTTTATGAACTAATAGTTGTTATTCAACACCCTCTCAGATTTCGTCGTTCACCAGACTCTGCCGTACCAGTCAGTGTCGGTCGACACGTTCAACTCCAAGAACGACGTGTACGTGGCCATCGCTCAGCCCAGCATGGAGAACTGCATGGTGTTGGAGTGGGACCACATAGAAATGAATTTCCGGAGTTATGACAACATCACAGGTGCGTTGTGAAAAGAAACATCCCCCGTTACAATCAAGGGAAGGCTTGAAGCCCTAGCTTTGAGGACAGGCGGGGACCACATTCCAGCCCACACTGGCCGTGTGACACCGGTCATCTAAGGTGTTCTCCATATGGTCAATTATTGGTGGCAACAACACAACTTCGGGTGGTAATTTCCCACTGGTGGTGATCCCATTGGGAAAGAGGAGGTGGGGACTCCATGAGAAAGGTGGAAAAACATCTTCCTTCCATGGTAAGAAGTCACATGGGACTCCCATGGTTCTGCATAGCTAAGGCAGCCTGTCTACCCGTGTCAGCCATGGTTTTGTTTTTGTTTTTGTTAAGCTGATTCACTAATGTACCAGCACATGCACACACACACACACACACACTCATGCACACACACACAATCACCCCTCCCCCCATTGCTTGCTCCCTTGCTGGGTCTTGATCACTGCTCACACTTAGTAAAAGCACAGCAATGAGAACGGACCGATCATAAATCCAGGCCGTTGGCTTCTTTCAGTGCTGCTGCTGTGGGTTCCCAGGGCTTTAGTGATACTAAAAATGAACTATCTGCTTGCTCTTTAAGTAAATGGATAAAAATTAAGATCAAAACAATTCTTCAATCTTCCCAGCCTTTCAAGTGTAACTGATACTGGCTGTACAAACAGCACGCTGGAAGCCCGATCATTGTCCTCTGAGAGATTTCCTGCTCAGGCTCCGGGAGGCATTGAACTGCTTCTCCGGAGTGTACCAGGGTAGAAATTCTGGGTTGGGAAGATCCTAGGCGTTTCTCAGGCACAAGTGGCTACACAGCAAAGGCCGGGACAGAGATCGTCAGAAACAGTGGCGTTTCACTCCTGGGGGACAGGCTACTAATGAGTCTAATCATGAGTCCTGATGCCCAGGAGATGCCATCTCAGATGAGCTAGCTGCTGCCACAGCCACCTGGCCTTGTAGCGTGGAGCTTACTGTCCAGGGAGCAGGGCTTGGAAGCACAGGCTCAGCGTAGCTCTGCATGGAGAACCTTGGCTGTAAGGGGATCCTACTATCCTGGTGGGAGTTGGCTCCATGGTTTGGGGCTTGGCGCGTGGTGGAGGATGTGTGGGCTGGCTTCTGCCTGTGCATCCGTGCAGTCAGCACAGCTTTACAAGTGGCCTGCTCTATTCATTCAGGGACAGAACCTGTCTCTACGTGTGTCCCTGTCCCAGGTTGATGATGGTGTTGTCTACCTGTCCTTGCCACTCACTCACTGCGGCTGGCAATAGAGGGGAAACTGGGGTCCCCCTTTAGGGTTCTTAGTCTCATAAATATAAGGTCTTAAGAATGAACGCAAATGTAAGAACAAAGGTAATTTTATTAGTATTGAAAGGAAACGTGCAGGGCACACAAGCACTAAACCTCAGCAGCTGCCTGGCAGGGGTAAATGGGGACGAGAAGGAAAAAGCCATGCCATTTAAGCTGGTACAGTTAGACACAGGTGAAGAGCAGCCACATGGTGGGGATGGAACAAGGAAGCAGGGAGAAGTCCAAAGTGTTAAGGGAAGCAGGCTTAGAAAAGAGGTAGAAATGGAAAAGGTAAACACTTACCTGAATAATTCAGAAAATCAGACAGACTTAGGAACCTACCTGGCCGTGGTCTGGGTCTGTAAGCTTCTGTACTAGAGATGGGGATTCTGGGAAAGACAAATTTCATTAAAGGACTAATTGCTCCACCTAACTCTTTAGCATGGCTTAAGGGGATCCTTCCTCCTTAGAGGTGTTCCTTAGCCAAGTTGATTGATCCAGCCGAGATGGAATGGTAGGTCTCCATCTCACCCAGAGATTCTATTCGCTTGGTCAGGGATTTTCTTTTTTAACTGGTGGTGACTTCAAATCCTTCCTCCTCCGTGCGTTCATCCATAGATAAGGATTACTTGGGCACTTCCTCTGAGCCAGCTGTGTTCTAGTGGGTGGGGACAGAGTCTTTGGGCAAGTTCATTGATGCTCAACTGCTTCTGTCATTTGTGCAGCAGGAACTTTATGGCTTCTCTTTTCGATGGGATTTGTGTAGTATTGGACTTGGCAGTCTGGTGAGGATGTAATGGGTAACCTCTGCAATGGGCAGAGCCCAAGGCCAATGGCAGCCTTGTCCACTACAGATGAAATGGGACCCACTCCCCTTCCACCAGAGACCCCCAACTTTCTGACTTTAGTTAAGATTTCTAAGACTTTCATAGGCACAGGGAACCCCAGAACTGGCAGAGATTGTCTAAGAATGAATTGTTCAGGCAGGGAAGTGTTTGCCTGTCTCTTGGTAGCTGAAGTTTAGCTTGGTGTGAAAGTCTCCTGGTGTGGGTGGACAGGCAAAGCTACACGTGGAGCCATGAAGCCGCTAGCCTTGAATGAGAGTGAGGGAGAGAGCGTGGATGGTTCTCCCCTCCTTGGGCTGGGCCTTTCTCATTCGTCACTTTGCTTTGTCCTGGTGTGACTCTAGAGTCAGCAGGAGCTTCTCCATGTGTTCTCAGTCTGTGTCTGTTAGATGGGGTCTCTGAGGAATCAGAGAGGCACCCAGGTTCTCTGGTAAGGTGTTCCTCTGTCTCCAGGTGAGAAATCCCATGGTCATGTTCACACCAATGTCTGCTGCTTCCCCTCCTCCTTCTTCTTCTATTCGTCACTCTTCAGCTTTCTTGCTTTTTTGTATTTTTATTGTTTTGTGACTTCTGCATGTTCCAACCTGTAATCTTTGCACCTATACTAAATGGACAAACAGATGACAAGCGTATTCTCTCTCTCTCTCTCTCTCTCTCTCTCTCTCTCTCTCTCTCTCTCTCTCTCTCTCTCTCTCCTTCTCTTTCTCTGTTGCTGCTGACGCACCCATAGGCTAGTCATCTGGACAGTGGGGTTGAGGTCCTTCTCCAGGACAGACAGACTTCTAACCCCCCCCCCCAGGCATAGGGACCTCCGCCCAAGCGGGAAAGGAAGCTTGACTTCGAAATTGCCATCTGTAGGGTGGGAGTTCTTGAGTACTTTGGCAGTTCATGCCCTAAAGCCTTAAAAAGACACCCAGCATTTATCCTAGCAGCTTCTTCCAGTTAAGAACACTGCCAGATGGTTTCAAAGCATGTTTATTTAACAATATGTGAAAGGAAACATGTCATTTATCAATAATGAAAAACTAGAAAGAACTGCCTCGTCCAACAGTAGAGGATTAGTTAAATAGGATTTGGTGCATGTATGCCATCTAATATTGTATAGTATTGTGTTTTTTCTTTTGTAGTTTTATTAAACTTTGTGTGGATGTTTTGCCTCCCTGTATATATGTGCACCACTTGCATTCCTGGTGACCACAAGTCCCAGAGGATGGCGTAGAATCCCTTGGGAGTCGAGTTACAGATGGCTGCCATGTGGATGCTTGGAACCAAACCTGGGTCCTCTGGAAAAACATCAAATGCTCTTCAATTCTGAGCCATCTCTCCAGACCTATTGTATAGTTGTTGTTGTTTTAAATACAGTTGTAGAAAATGGCTGATAACATAAGGTTTCAGTGAAAACAGTGGGTTCTAGGACTGGGGAGACTACTCAGTCAGGAAAGTGTTGCTGGCAAGGATGAGGACCAGAGTTTGATCCCCAGAACCTACATTAAAAAAAAGTCAGATGTGGTGCCTTCTGCTTATCATGTCAGCATTGAGTAGGCAGAGACAGGTGGATGCCTTGAACTTGCTATGAGACATGATACCCAGGCTTGTCTTCTGGTCTCTGAATGTACATGTACACGCATACACACACAGATACACATGTACATACATATAAAAGTAGGTTTTAGAAAGCATGTATATAGTATAGCCCCAATGTTTTTAAAGAAGCATATATAGCTATTTATAGACATTGATATATAGATTAGAGATGAAAGAAATATATCAAGGGTTTTTTTTTTTTGGTTGCATCATACATAGATTTTATGTATGTGTCTTTTGGCACTTTGGTGATGGAGTATAGGTAGCCTAGATTTAAAACCCAGGTACTCCTACATACTGGCTGTGTGACTTTATAGAAATGGCTGAGCCCTTCTGTAAAAATGAACTCGATGGTAAGAGTCATGCATGTCTCCAGTGTTGATTGGAAAGAGTGAGTAGGTATGCAAAAGTGCTTAGGATAGTGCCTGGTTACAAGAACTCACTTTCTAAGTTTTACCTGTTATTATTTCCAGATTTTGCTTTGGTGAATAAGCAACTCAGAAGAACAATACAAGAGTTTTGTTTTAAACACAGGCAAGGGGTCAGGTTCCAGGAAGTCCAACAAAAGAGAAAAGTAAATACCTTTTTGGAAGCCACTGATTCCCTTTGTCCCCAAAGCTAATTTGCAGGACAGAAATTGGGTCATTATCCTTGTAATTTACAGACCAAATTCACTTTGGTCAAATTACCGAGAAAATTAAAAGAAAGACAAAACTTGTAATGATCTCGAGAGGGGGGCCAGTGTTCTTTGAGATCTGAGTGGTCCTCTAGCTTGCTGGGTGGCCTTCTTCAGTGGGGGAGAGAATGCCAGTGGTGACCCAGAGCAGAGCGGGAGTAGGGTCCTTTGTGGCACCCGAGCTGGGTCTCAGACCACTGTAAATTCCACAGGCATTTCTGAACTGTGGACGGGCATTCAGTGGGTGGGAGGCATCTCATGATTGTCAGGATGGTTACTTCACTTATCCTGTAATGACACCCCCGTGTACCAGCACCACACCCTAAGTTCTGCTCTCAACAGTCTTGAACACCCTTTGACATCTCCAGAGACCCCGAGGGCCCCATCGTGGAGACACACGGTGCAAAACTCACCATCCTGACGGCTTCTTACGCACTGTGCTATGGTGTTAGGCACACTGGTATTGTGTGTGACCCATCTTCACATCTCTTTCACAATGCACCCACTAAACAGCAGCTCATCCCTCTCCACAGCCCTTAATGTCCAGTCTTTATGCCTGTGACCCCCTCCCTGCAGGTAGACTGACAGCTTTTTCCTTTCAGGGCTGGCTTCACTCACTTAGCAGAATGTCCTCGAGGCCAGTCCATGTTGCAGTGTGCAGCAGGCTTTCCTTCTTTCTTGGAGGTTGAATACTATTCCTGGTGTTCATGGACCACAGCTGGTTTATCTCTTTGTCTCTCTGTGGGAGTGTGGATTGCATCCACCTTCCAGCTGTTGTGTATAATGATGTTTTCAATAGGACTGTCTTGGTACATTTTGGTGCTGCTATTACAGGAAGGGTTATAAACAACAGAAATTTATTTTGCAAGTTCTGGAGTCTGAGACATCCAAGATCAAGATATCGGCATATTTAATGTCTGATGCAACATCACCGTTCATGGCTGTGTGTGATGTGGTGTGATGTGATGTGATGTGTGTGTGTGTGTGTGTGTGTGTGTGTGTGCAGGCACATGTACCACATCACATCTGTTGGAGTGAGAAGACAACCTTTGGTATCAGTCCTCGCCTTCCTTCGTGTCTGAGATGGATTCTCTTTTGTTGTTTGTCTACGTCAAGCTAGCTTCTCCTGTCTCCTACCTACTCCTTCTCCTGTACCAAGTAGACTTTTCCTTCTCCTCCTACACCATGTAGACATCTCCTGTCTCCTTCTTCTCCTACACCACCTCCCATCTTGCTATAGGAACACAGGGATTCCAGGACCTGGGGATTTGACCTCAGGTCCTTGCAGTCACACCCAGAGACATTTCCCTGGTCCCTCAGGTCCAGTCACACTCTGCCTCAGTCTCCTCATGGTAGAAGTGCAGAAGCAGATCCCTAGGGTTTCTTTTGTAAGGGTAATTCTAGTCATGAGTGACCTAGTCACCTCCCCAAACCCTACTTCCTGGTACCATCCCTCAAGGTTGTTAGAGATGGAGAAGCCCTGCTCCTGAATGGCCTCCAGCCCCCGCCATGGCAGCAGTCTCCATTCCTGTGCTACTAAGGGAGAGGAACTCACACTGGGGCACCGGAGCGTGAGCAGTCTTTTGATTTTTTTAATGGGAAGATAAGTGAAAGTAAAGTATACTCTCTAGAATGGAGGACAGGCCCAGCCAAGCCGTGGCAGCCAGCCACCTCCACATTTGGACTTCTAATTCTTGACCTACTACTTCTCCAGTTAGCCACTCCTGGGGTGGCTTGGGGTGACCCCCTTCTCCAGAATAGCTGAAGCCAATACAGTCAACAAGTTTAACAAGGGAAAGGGCAGTGCTGTATACTCCCTGTCTTACGGTTTCTATTGCGGTGATGAATGAAACACCATGACCAAAGCAACTTGGGGAGGAAAGCGTTTAATTCAGCCTATGCCTCCACATCACTGTTCATCATCAAAGGAAGTCAGGACAGCTCTGTCAGGGCAGGAACCAGCAGGCAGGAGCTGACGCAGAGGCCATGGAGGATTGTGCTTACTGGATGGCTCTCCATGGTTTTGCTCAGCCTGCGTTCTCACAGAATCTAAGACCACCAGCCCAGGGATGGCTCCACCCACATCGGGCTGGGCCCTCCTCCATTGATCACTAATTAAGAAAATGCCCTACAGGCTTGAGTACAGCCAGATCTTACGGAGGCATTTTCTTAATTGAGGCTCCCTTCTCTCTGATGACTCTAGCTTGTGCCAAATTGACATAAAAACCAGCCAGTACACTCCCCCAAAGAGGGCCTCTGTGCAATCTGGCCAAGACTGGCTTTGTTGGTTTTTCCCAGAGCCCTGGCTTCCGTCTTACGTGGTCTGCGTGGCTGTCTCAGACTCCACCTGCAATTCCTCTTCTTTATCCTTTCCCCATGTTCCCGATGACTGTCCTGGTTGGTTTTTGTCAACGTGACACTAACCTGAACATACTTTGGAAGAAGAAGGAATCTTTAATTGAGAAATGCATCCATAAAACTGTCCTGTAGGCGTGTCTATACATCCATCTGTACAGCATTTTCTTGACTGATGATTGAGAGGATTCAACTCACTGTGAGTGGTGCCGCCCCTAGGTGGTCCTGGATGGTATAAGACAAGCAGGCTGAGTAAGCCATGAGGATCAAGCCAGTAAGCTGCCCTCTGCCGTGGATTCTGACTTCCCTCGGTGATGGATTGTGATGCGGAGCTGTAAGCTAGACTAAAGCCTTTCCCCCACAAGATGCTTTATCACAGCACTGGAAACCGCAACTAAGACACCAACCTCACTGTTTCAATCCTAACATTGGTTCGAAACCTGACAAGGTCAGGTTTCTATGTATGACTTTGAGGAATACATGAACATTTGATCTCTCAATTTGTTGCCAGGTTTCTATTCCAGGCCCTGCTTGGAGTTCTTTTTGGTTTGTATCAAGTAAAATGTCATCTGGCTAGTCTAGGTTTAAGTTTTCGAGGAACCGCTGTGCTGTCTTCCATGGTACCACAGTACCTTCAGGCAAGCAGGACCTGGCCCAGGGTCTGCGGGGAGGTTTAGCACTCATTTCATCCACACTAATGCCTTCTCTTTCTCTTGGTCATAGGCCAGTCCATCGTAGGCTGCAAGGCCATCCTCATCGATGACCAGGTCTTTGTGGTGGTGGCCCAGCTCTTCGGTGGCTCTCACATTTACAAATACGACGAGAGCTGGACCAAGTTTGTCAAATTCCAAGACATAGAAGTGTCTCGCATTTCTAAGCCCAATGACATCGAGCTGTTTGAGATTGATGACGAGACGTTCTTCATCATCGCCGACAGCTCGAAAGCAGGCCTGTCCACCGTTTACAAGTGGAACAGCAAAGGGTTCTACTCATACCAGTCTCTACATGAGTGGTTCCGGGACACAGATGCCGAGTTTGTTGACATCGATGGGAAGTCACACCTCATCCTGTCTAGCCGCTCCCAGGTCCCCATTATCCTGCAGTGGAACAAAAGCTCGAAGAAGTTTGTCCCCCACGGTGACATCCCCAACATGGAGGATGTGCTGGCTGTGAAGAGCTTCCGGATGCAGAACACCCTCTACCTTTCCCTCACCCGTTTCATCGGGGACTCTCGGGTCATGAGATGGAACAGTAAGCAGTTTGTGGAGGTCCAAGCTCTCCCGTCCCGGGGGGCCATGACCTTGCAGCCCTTCTCCTTCAAAGATAACCACTACCTGGCCCTGGGGAGTGACTACACCTTCTCACAGATCTACCAGTGGGATAAAGAGAAACAGCAGTTTAAAAAGTTTAAAGAAATCTATGTGCAGGCTCCCCGGTCTTTCACAGCTGTCTCCACCGACAGGAGAGATTTCTTTTTTGCATCCAGTTTCAAAGGGAAGACAAAGATTTTTGAACATATCATTGTTGATTTAAGTTTGTGAAAGGTGTGATTGGGGGGGGGGTGTTTCAAAGATGTGTGTAGTGTTAGCTCTCACAAGAGAGAGAGGGACCAAGAAGAAATAAAATAAAATAAGCCAGGCCCGGAGCTCTGAAATTAAGATTCATAATGCACTGGGGAAATAGTTAGACATTTTCAAACTTTTAGGATTCACATTTTAACCAGGGATTGCATTTATTTTGGCTGATTGCATGACAGGCCCATACTGCTGTTTAAATATGACATCTTAAAGCCTGTAATTTCTGAGACAAGAGTACAGCATCTTACCAACTAGCAAGCAACATGCTGCTACTTTATTTTCAATAAGAAAGGAGAACACAGAGCAAGATGGGCCAGCCCTTTTAGTGAAAATTAACAACAACAACAACAACAGTAAAGCCCCCCACCCCACTAAATCCACAGGCCCTTCTCGGCCCCTCTTAGCAGTCTCTCAGCTAAGAACTGTTAAAGCCCAAGTGAGCTGAAGAGATTTGCTGAGCGTTCGTTTGAACATCTCAGAATACTCTGCAGCGCTATTTTGAGCCACCCCAGTCTCCTGAAAGGCATGGCCAGTCTTCCAGAACCTTCCTTGGAGCAGAACCTTGGCTCTGCCCTCACTTGGATTGATCCTTCTCATGAGTGTCTTCACAGCTTAATGTTGGACATTGCTTCCTCTGCCACAGAGAAAATATTCTGGTGACACATGTCTAGGCCAGCATGGGCTGTGGGCCCAGCAGCAAGATAAAGAGGTTTCCCCTTTTTTTTTTTTTTTTTTTTTTTTTTGTGGGTTTTGTGTGTGTGTGTGTGAGAGAGAGGTATGTGTGTGTGTGTGGTGTGTGTGTGTGTGTGTGTGTGTGTGTGTGTGTGTGTGTGTATGTGTGTGGTTCAAAGGTGACCCTTGAGGTGGCTGGAGCAATCGTGTGTGTCTGATGTGCTCTGTTGCTCACTTGCTTCTCTGAACCCATCGTTTTAGTTGGTGGGTAACTGGCAGACAGGCCAAAGGCGGAGTGGTGCTTTTCATCTGTCCGTTAGAGGGATGGAACAGGTGTTTCCATCTGATGCGCATTGGGGAGGGTTTTTGAAGTGAGATTTTACGGAGTCAGAGGGGACTTTACTCAGATCTTGATGCGCTTTGAGACTCAGAGGGGGCCCTTTGATTGATGCATGTCTTTGCCCTCTGGACAACTTAATATTTCAAGTAGTCGATTGAATAGAAACCTGCCTGCCTGCCTCCCTTGCTCCCGGAACAGGGCTTTGTCGAGTTGCCGCTATCACAGTGGCTGGTTTGTGCAACCCCACTGAAGTTTCTGCACATACAAAAGTCAAAATCACAGCTTGGATGCTGTCGACAGGGGCACACCTCCCTCTTCCAGCACACCAGGCAAAGGGAAGCACGGCCTTGTGCTTGTGGTGGGTTACCCGGTAGAGCATCAGGAGAGACCAGCTGGAGCCAGATAGACTTAATCTCATAGACCAGGTCTGTGCCTGGGACCAGGTGGCCTATTTCAAAATAGGCCTCCAGGGGGGACAGCAGGGGAGCTCTTGGGGTCTGGTTTTGTAGATGGTTCCACGGTGGATTTCTGTCTAAGTAGCTGGGTTCTCTTTGAGAATATAAAGCAGATGTTTTTTTAGGGGAGCGTTCTGCAGAGTAACTCACTGTATCTCTTCTAGCGGTGAAGGTAGCACAGACCCACTGCGGTGTGCTGTGGGGTTTTAATGGTCATCACCACACTGTATGTAGGTAGACGGTCTGTCAGAAATGTGAACGCGTCTGTTCTTTCCTGTAAGCAGCGGGGACTGATCAATACGCCACACTGGCGAGCTGTGCTTTGACGATCATCAGCACTCTCCTGGCTGAGGTTTCCAGCCTAGGGGAGCAAGGACTTTAATGAGCCCTGTCAATCACGTTCTGGAGTGTGGTTGCTTGGAACTTCGGTGCTAAATGCCAAGCAAATAGAAAGAGCGGTCTGTTTTCATTTTTAAGCACAAATTACTCTTCCTTTGCATCCTTTTGTCTTCTTGGTTCATTTAATTTGACCAACATGGAGAGTTCCCAGCTCTCCATGTTGGAGGCCGAAAGTACGATGTTTCTGCTTTTCCTTCCCCTGGAGAACAACTGAGCCATGCTCCTCCCCCAAGCCTCCATGCATGGGTCCCCCAGACAGGCTGCTAGCACTGATGCCAGGTAGAAAGAACACTCTTGTTTCCTGCTGCTCCTAGAGGAACCCACAGGGGCACCTCTCAGAGTGCTACCTCCACAGAGCCTTGTACCAGCTGTTCTGTGCTCCCTCACAGAGTGATGCTGGGGACTCGATGTGGCTGTGGCTTAGAGTTTGGAAAGTCAAGATACTCAGGGTTTGAGCTGGGGGGGGGTGGGTGCTTTGTCACATCCAGATGAAGCATTTGAGCAGCAAAAGAGGTCCCTAGGAGGTGGTGGGGCTGGGATATAGGAGGACTGCCAATCCTCTCAGCTGCAGTCAAGTTTCCTTTTTCTTTAAAAATAAGTTTCTAAAGACCGGAGTCTGCAGTCTTCTGAGTTCTGTGCTGTGCTGGGAGATATTTGTTCTGGCCAACATAGCGAAGGAGCAGAGATGTTCTTGGCAGAAGGCGGGGGAGCTTTGCTTCATTAATCTTACTGCTCTCTCCCAAGAATCCCTGAAGTTTTAGGCAATTTCTGCAAAAGCCGTTCTTCCAGTAATGATGTAAAATAACAAAACCCACCCACGCAACCGTGACCAAAGTCCAAGGCGGAGAAATGCATAGGACTGTCCAGCTGAGGGGGATGGTTCCTTCCTTCCCTCCCTCCTTCCCTCTCCCCCTGACTTCCCTCTCCTTCCCTCTCCTTCCCATCAGCCACACACAGTCATCTGCTTGTCTGTGGTGGTCTCTGCACCTGGGTTCCTAGGCTGATCCAATCAGTCGTCATGTGGCTATCAGGCCATAACCTGAAAGCGAGGGTGAGTCCTCAGACTCTGTAAGATCAGTCGTAGATCCCGCCAAAGACTAAAAATAAACCTTTGGGCTGACAAGCACTTTGTCCTTGGGCTGTGGATAAGAGCAGCCCGCATCCCGGAAGCTTTATTTCCCGGCCCCGTACATCTGTGTTCCTCTCATGTGTCGTATGTAGCTCTTTGGTTTACAGAGGGCAGGTGTTATCCCGAGGTCAGAGGGAAGGGAATAGACAATCCGGTTTTCAGCAGCAAAGCTAGAACTTCCCCTTGGACAGCAGGTGTTGCATTTTCTCTCTCTAATGCTCTGCTGTGCCCACCCAAAGACAGACACTGTTGCCATGACAGTGAAGACAGCAATTCTTGTAGATTAAGTAAAAGTACAAAGCAGGATGAAGAGCCAGGAGGAAAGACGTGCCTGACAGACAACATTCAATCATCGGTACCATTGAACAATTAACAAACACCGCAGAACTGTGTGACGTGCCCGGCCGGGCTTGAGAAAGCCTTCCAGAAATGTTGGATAGCTTCAGTTGTCTAGAGAGGATTTCTAGCAGGCATGGCTGTGTCTCCTCCCACAATCCCATTGCAGGAATGCTGAGGCTGGACACATCTGGTTCCTGTCACGACATCCACCAGATAAGATGAGTTCTGTGAGCGAGAAATTAAAGCCACAAAATGCAGGAGCGATGATGAACTGCTCTGGGGCCCTCTCCAGCCTTTGGGGAGCTCACAGAGAGAGACAGTGTTGTGTTTTTCCTGCGGAGTGAGGCTGCCATGTTTTTAGGAAAGAAATCATTGTGAGATGCTGGAAGTTGGGCTGCTCATGATGGAAATTTCTCTGGCTGGGGGCGGGGCTCCATGCGAGCCAGATGAATGTCTGTGGGAGGGGCTTCTGTTTGCCTGCCACCTAAAGGATACCTCCAGCCCGCGTCTGGATTCTTCTGCAGAAGGATCAGTCCTTGTGTGAAGCTTTGGAAGGAAGTTACCTCATTAGGCAGAGTCCAGGGGTTTGTTCGACAGCGCGCTAGAGCAGAATCAGCAGTCTAAGCCGCAGGTGCTGTGAGCAAGGTGGTTCCCATCTGGGGCACCGTGGAAAAATGGGGAGGAACGGCAGGGCAGGTGGCCATGGAGCACATGCTCTGGGGTGAGTGGGAATAAGCTTGAAAGGCAAGAAAAGAGCAATCGTAATTTCTGTTGCCTTCGCAGAGGGTAGAATGACCAGGCAAATCAACAGCATGCCAATAATTGAACAGCATCCTTTGTGATGCTGATTCAGATAACAATGACATCATCCGGCCACTGAGCTCTCAGCCCAGGCACTCTGCCCCTTACCCTAGCTCATCGCTTGTGGCAGCAGCCACCTCTTTCTAGTGGGAAACTATGCATTCCCTCTCCAATCCCTTGACTATCAGGAATGTACGAGAACTGTGATAAAATAGGCCACTATGCCATTTGGTACTGTTTTTATGTATTTTAAATGTACAACTTAGGTGAAATAATACTTTATATGTATATGGAAGTAGGTTTTACAGTAGGCAGACGATGATGGATGTGTTTTGAAGCTGTAGATATACTTAGCTCTTTTTGGAAAATAGATTCAACACATGATATGCCTCTTAATTCTATATATTCTGTAATCCTGTGAATAAAAAGTAGCAAATGCCTAACACAGTTTTGATCTCTGGTCTGCTTAAAAACGGACGTGTTCACTTGAGTCACAGCTGAAGGGTACTGCAGAGAGCTGAGGCGGTTTGGGAGGGTGGAAATACCTTTGTGGCTTCCTTGCTGTTTAAATGGAAGATGGATGCCATGGGAGGGCCCTTTGTTTTTTTTTTTTTTTTTTTTTTTTTCACTTGAAACCAAGAATTCATTTAAAAGCCACTAAAAAACACTGAAGAACTTGACAGTATATGTCTACTTGATCTGTGGACCCAGAAACCCGTTTGTTTTTTTGGCCTACAAGTTCTAGGAATCCCTGAGGAGCTTGTGATTATCTGTCGATAGAAGGGGGGGGGTATCTAAATCTTTCTGAATTCCTTGAGGGAGGGACCTCGGTCCTCTGCATATCTAAAATCTAACCAGCACATAGTAGGTCTACAGCCCATGCTTGTCACGTGTTCCTTAACCTAAGACCTATTGGTTTATCTGGACAAAGGAAAGGTCAAGATCCTAATTCACATAACTGTGGCAATACCTACTGTGTGCAGAGCACTCTGATGTTATGGGCTCCTTATAAGTTGCTCAGGTAGGTACAATTATCCACCATAGAGGGCCGTGTGACTAGTTGGGCAGTAAAAACAGTCACTAAGGTCAAGATTAGACAACTAATGACTGCCCAGGCACATGACAGTACTGGCTTTCTATTTTTACAACTGTATCCCATTCCCAGGGGCAGGAGCCCAGGCACGGCGTAGCTGGTGCCTTTGCTCAAGGTCTCTCAAGACTTCCTGGAGGGCCAGCTTGTTCACATTATTTGTGAATTTATTTTCTTGTGACTGTGATGGGGGAATCCCCACCTCCTTGCTGGCCATTGGTTGGAGGCCTCTTTCAGCATCTAGAGCCCACCCATGTCTTTCCCCTTCCCCATTGGTCCTCAACTCTACAGCTGGTGGCTTCTTCAGGTCATCTGGAGCTCCAGAAGAGAATACCCATCACTTTGGCCTGGTTCTCTGGCTTTGAGGCAGGTCATGGATTCTGTTCTCACCCCTTGAAGGGCCCTCCAAGGACACAGTTTATGGGAACTGAGAAGTCACCCTAAAATGTCTCCTTTCTAGATTGGATGCCCCACTCATCAGGACCGGCCCCAACCATCAACAGCCATCACTCAGACTCAGGGCAACAGGAACCGTGCATATAAGGGAATCGATTCATAGGGGAAAGGTCACTGTGGGCCACAGGAAATGAGTTTTTGACCCGTAGACACAGGAAAAGGGGCTGGTCCTTTGCATTCTGATTTTGCTCTTGAGTCATTGTTTCATGTTTGTGAAGAAAAGAAGTAAAAATCTGCAAGCCTGCAATCCTGAAACTCATTAAACTAGAGGCGCATCCTAACACCCTGGTGTGGCTGGTCTTGGATAGCAAGAGCTCTTTGAGGTGTGCAACCCGAGAGAGGCAAGGGTACTTCCTTCCTCCATTTCTCAGAGCACTAATTGAAGTCGGGGAAGACTTGGAGCCTCAAGTAAATGTGTCAACTTCACTGATCAATTGGCTTGTACCTGCCTCCCAGACAGGACATCCCTTTACTAACCAGGGTCTAATGGGCACAAATGACTAAAACATCAACAACAACAAATTGGTAGCAAGGTGTTCCTGAATGCCTCCAACAAACCCTACCTCCTGGCCTCTGCTCCAGGCAGTCTCTCCTTACGTGTGAGCTTCTGGTCCAGCCTGGAGTCAGACAGCAAACCAGGCAGGGAGGCCGCTCAGGGTGAAAGGCTTCCTCTGTAGGTAGCCTAGCAACTGCTGCCTTCTACAGATGCTCCCGAACTTCCCGTCCAGACCTCTGGGTGTCCAGTCCAGGAGGCTTCCACCAGACAGGAAGTAAAGGACAGCTTTCCCTCAGGGCAAGAGGAGAAAGTTTAGCTCGCCGCATCAAGACTGTCATTGCGCTCACCCCTCAAGATAGCACAGAGCTCAGAGGCCCGTCTCCTGCCCCAGGTTGCTGAGAGGTAGCCGCCACTCCAGCCAAGCCTGTTTGCTCAGAGAGGGCATTGTAGCCTTTGGCTCCAATGAAAACAGGGGAAGGGCTGCACTCTGGATGCTTGTCCCGGCCAGGGCTTCTTCCACATTCGTTTCCTCTCAATTTTCCATGAATTCTGGACACACGGCCATTCCGTAAGATTTGTTTTTAAATTTCAATTTTACACCCTTTCCGGTCCCTTTACATTATACCGCACATCAGATCCTAAGTCACACGAAATTCTCTTGTTCACTGGATTCTCTCTAGCTAATTCTGAGTTCCCACTGTGTGACCAGTGCTAGGAGTGTGCTGAGATTACAAAGAGTCGTAGTAAGAAGGACACAAAAGCAGGGCACTGGGGCACATGCCTTAATTCCAGCCACAGGAGGCAGAGGCAGGCAGATCTCTGAGTCTGAGGCCAGCCTGGTCTACACAGAGAGCCCTAGTCCAAGCAGTGTGTATGTGTGTGTGTGTGTGTGTGTGTGTGTGTGTGTGTGTGTGTGTGCGTGCACACACACAATGACGACTAAGACAGTGTAACTCTTAAAGAAACAGCCCACACACCACACAATGGGCAAGCTGTTTTGGTCCTTCTCCTCATGTCCCCAACAGAAGAAGGCCCACTGTCCAGCCTTCCATGGGCCGCTTCCAATCCCGGCATGCCCAAGCCTCCTGCTCTCTCTCATGTTTTCATCCTCTTCGAACTCTGTACATCAACACTGTCCATGCCCAACCTCTTCTCCTTTCTCCACGTCCATCTCCCTCAGCAGGTGAAAGGGGGTGGGGGCGGGGGTGCCCCAAGTCCGCTAACCCTCCTGTATTGACTTCTGTTGTCACTTGGCCTTTGCTTCCCCCCTCTGTCCCATTCTACTTAACATTTTCCGCAATGTCTCCATGCCCCTCCCATCATGGGGTGGGGCCTGAATTCTCACCCTGGGGTGTGAGCTGTGCTTGGAGACTTCGAGGGTAAAAATGTAACAGAAGGGTTAAACATATATAAGAATAGGCATTTTCTGTTCGTTTGTGTTTGAGACAAGGTCTCATGATGCAGCGCTGACAGGCCTGGAACGTGCTATGTGGATCAGGCTGGACTAGAACTCACAGTGATCCGCCTTCCTCTGCCTCTCAAGAGAACAGGTCTTAAAACGCACTGGCTGTCTTTTCATCTCCTGGATCACTCTCTCTGAGGAAGGCCTGCTATGTGAGCCCCTCCAGCAGTCTGTCCAGGAGCCCATGGGAGAAACGGGCTTCACATCAACAGCTAGTATAGTCCTGACAACCTCTCCCAAGCCTTGGGATGACCACAGATCTGGCTTGCCACCTTGAACGTCACCTCCTGTGCCATGAAGCCACCGAATGATTCCTAGCTCACAAACAATGTGAGATTTGAGTGCTTTTTGTTTGTGTGAGATGGTTTCTCTCTATGTAGTCTTGGCTGTCCTGGAACTCGCTTTGTAGAACAGGCTGATCTTGAACTCACAGAGATCTGCCTGCCTCTGCCTCCTGAGTGCTGGGATTAAAGGTATGTGCCATCACCGTCTGGTGAGTGCTTATTGTTTTAAAACTGTTGAGTTTGGAACGAATCAAAGGGTAATATATTCCCTTTTTATTGTCTTATACGGTGAAGTCACTGTTAGATGGACTCATTACTTTGAGACGGGTTAGGAACCAACATATACATGCCCCACCACTGAGATATGCATTTTCTATAAATAACTTAAACTCAGGCTGGCATGTGTCACCTCCGTTTGCTCTCTCTTAATCAGGCAAGTCTAGTCGTCTCTATTGGATGTTGTAAGCACCTGATTGGGTGATGCTTGTCCACCTCTTGACTACTGCTGTGCTACGTACTTAAGCTCACTCATTTGAAGCCGAAGGTCTGGCTACCACACAACATTCTCTGGACCTTAGAGAATAGCATCCCTGTCAGTCCCTGGGATTTGAGATCACCTTGTCCTAACCCACATATTCACCTGAGTGCTGCACCTTTTGAAAAGCAGGGAAAATGCCTGAACAGCACCTTTTGGGGCAGGAAGGATCATACTGTGGATTTGTAATGCTCGCCCCGCTGCAGACTTGCCGATGGGTTAACAGAAATTCTTACTTTGTACAGGAGACCAGAGAGGCCGGGCTGAGGCAAAGCATCTCCACGCCCAGTTTCCTGCTCCTAAGTCACTCAGCTCACCATGTAGAAACTGGAGAGAGCAAGGCCCCAAGGAGGCTGCCAGGGTCCTCACGGCTGGGCTTCCACCATGGGGAAAGAATCCTATGAAGTGAGAGCAAAACCTTTTCCAACAAGGTCAGTTGTCAAGTACGTCCTCTTCTGAGGACATGACACCACTCTGGTGTCCCTGAGAAGCTTGAGAGCCTGGCCCCCATCTCCTGATTCCATTTGCACGCTCTGCCCAGCGACCAGGGAATCTATTTTTACCCTGTTGGAGAAGATCTTCTTTCTCTGAAGCAGGTTAGGGAAGGGAGACTTGTTTGCTAAGGAAGGGCGCGTCTCCAGTGCGGGTGACCAGGGTCTGTGATAGGAACCAGGCCGAGGCAAAGAGACGGGAACTAATCTCCGCCCCCCCCCCCCCCCCACCAGTTTACTGCTATCAGATTTTCACAACGAAATGCCCTGAGGACAGTGAACTACAGTGTCATCCGGGGTCCTGAAAGAAGCTGGTCACTCCTCACATAGAAAGTGAGGAGTGTCTGGTGATGCGTATGTCCAGCCGCGTGGAGTGTCTGCTCTCCTCACTGAAAATGCAGCTCCCACAGGCCTTGCCATCTGCATTTACGGTGGCACACACTGCTGAGATGGCTTTCCCTCCCTCCGCGGACGGCCAGGCATTTGCATCTTCTGTCACAGTAAATAACCCCAACAGAACCTCCCATATGTAGGTTCTAGCCCAGGCTCCTTCTAGCCCAGGAATCCCAGACCATGGTTTATAGTCCTGACCGCTCAGAGGAAGGGAAAGTGAGTGAGAGCAGATTCAGCAAAGCTGATGTAGGGGTGGTGGTGGTGGGGGGGGGCTGGGGCAGGAGGGACTGCTGGCTGCCAAGCTGGGCCTGGTAGGCTCCCACTATCCCTCTGGCAGGCCTCTGGCCATGGGGGTACAGAGAGGGATGGGCCCTTGTTAGGTGCTGGGCGCCAAGCAGAGTGGACCTGACCTTCACTCCGTAGTTCTGAGGAGTCTTCTGGGAGGCAGACGCTCCCCGTCTGCTCATTTACAGATGAGGAAGTAGAGTCATAGAGAGGTGGAGGGTTTCACCAAGGTCACACAGTGAAAGGATGGCAAACTTAGGGTGATGTGGTCTGGAATGGCTAAGGAATTTACTCAGCTTTGTAGCCAGAACACAACATGACCATTTCACCCCGAGAACAGAGATGCCAGATACAATGCGGATTCCTAAGTAAAATTGAAATTTCTGACAAACAACAGCTCACTAATGTGGAGCTCCCTAGTGAGGCAGGACTAGCTGGCCACCCAGCCCCAGGGATTCCCCGGTCTCCACTTTCCAGCATGGCCATGGCTCCACTTTTTACCTGGGTGCTGGGAATTAAAGCTGGGGGAGCAGGTACGCTTGCAAGGCTGAGCCAGCTTCCTACCACCCTGGAGTATAAATGAAGTTTTTCCGTGTCTCTTCTTCCTTTTTCTCTCTCCCTCACTCATCTAAGTCCTGGGACCCTCCCCAACGGTCCACGCATTTAACCCTTGCCCTGCACCTCCCCAACAAGCCCCGAGGGCATCCTGGCAGAGCCATGCTGGCCTCTGGTTAGCTTACATGCGTGGACAGTTTATACTTTATGTAAAGTTTCACATGAGCAACTTCAATATGATTGAAGAAGAAGAAGTTGAGACTCAGGTAGTTCATGACATTTGCCCAGAGTGGTATGGAAAAGGCTCCTACCTGACCTTGATGTGGCCCTTGCCTGGTGATAGGCGGGATTGATGCTTCCTGAGACTCGTCATTTCTCCCGTCCACAGCGTCACTCTCTTGTCCTCTTTAGCCTGCCATTCCCTCTGGTGGCATGACATGGGAGAGATCAAGCCTGACCAAGAGTCATGGGGCCATATGGGTTTGAGATCTTTTTGAGCTCTTAGCTGGCCTGGGGAGGAAACTAAGGTCCATAGATGATGTGTTTTTCCCCAGGCATGACCTGGTCACTTCCTGCTTGTGTCTTGTCCTTACCACCCAAGGTGAAGTGCATGATACCCACTGAATCCCTTAGCAGCCTCACCTGCCTCCATGCTGGGGCTGGGGCTCCTTAAAGTAAAGTGACTAGGCTATGCCACACCTCCATTTTACCTTGGAACTCGTTTCCTGACTGATAGGACCCTGCAATAAAAGGTGTACATCTTGAGTAACACACAGTTTGCTTTATGGCTGACTCTGGGGAGTTGCTATACAATGTACTTGCCTAGATTCTTACATTTGTGGAGAGGGATTCCTGCCTTACCTCTTCCTCTCTCTGCAAACTTCTGTTGTCTCGTGTGTCAAACACTATGCTAAGCAGTATCCTTCAGTGCCTAACAGAGGACACGCAGCTCCTGTGTGTGTGTGTGTGTGTGTGTGTGTGTGTGTGTGTGTGTGTGTGTGTAGCTATTTGTACAATGGCACTCAGTGATGAAATGTTTCTGGAGGGCTTTGGTCACATCCTAGATGTGACTGCTGAGTGACTGGTAATTTTTTGATAAGCTGAGAAAAATCATGAACCTTCTCGACAGAAAAAGGAAAAAAGAAAAAGCATTTAAAAAATCTGTCCCGAATCTGCCTGCTTCTTCCCACCCAGTCACTGCTGTCTTTCCTGTATCTCCTCTCTGGCAGCCTTGTGGGTCCCGCAGTCTGTTCTGCACTCGGATTGGAGGGATCCTGAGAAAAAGCAAGTCCAGGTGGCTCAGGGCAAAGCTACCATTTCCCATCAGTCACAGACACTAAACCTCCACAGTGGCCTTCAAGCACCAGCTCCTTTCTATGTCGCTTCCGTGATTTTCATTCTGGAGCCACCACACTGCAAAACTGCTGTCTCTGTCTTCTCCTGCAGCCTCCCTTCACACAGCCACAGCCTCACTGGCCTCAGCCTTGCTGCTGTGGAATAGTCCTCAGCATTCCGAGAGCAAGCCTGGTCCCTAAGGGACAGTGGGAGCAGAGCTGCCCTGCCTACATGGTCTTCTCTAGATTGCCGAGGGGGAGTGATACTTTTGCCTGACGGGTGATGTTTCAGATGCTCTCTACCACAATTGGGGGTTGGCAAACTACTCCACTTGAGGCAAATCTGGCTTTCTGTCTGCCTGCTTTTGTAAATAAAGTTTTGTTGGCACATAGGTGGAGATGTAACTGTCTTATTAAATAAGAAACACAGAGCCAATGCAAAGATGAAAGCCCAAGAGGTCAGAGCGATAGCTAAGAACTAAAAACCTTACCCTTCACTGCCGCTGCTATCTTCCTCAGTAAGAGACCTACTTCCTTCTGTTTGTCTTTTTTTTATACACTTTCTGTTCTGCCTTCTCATTGGTTGTAAACCCAACCACATGATCTCCTCATCACTGCCTGTCTGTACAGACCTCCAGGTCTTCTATGGTTGGTATTGAGATTAAAGGCATGTGTCTCCATGCTGGCTGTATCCTTGAACACACAGAGATCTGCCTAGCTCTGCCTCCCAAGAGCTGGGATTAAAGGTGTGCACCACCACCGCCCAGTTTCTGCTATGGCTTGCTCTTAGCTCTGACCCCTAGGCAAGTTTATTTATTAACATACAAATAAAATCATATTTTAGTACAATTAAAATATCACCATTCATAGGGCATACTCAGTATTGTCTGCTGCTATTTCCTGTCTTGGTGATGAAGTGGATCAGCTGCAGGTGAGGCTCTGTGAACTTCAAGCCTTCAGCATTTACTCTCTGACCCATAATAAAAGATGTTTGCTGGTCTCTGCCACACGTAAAATACACTTGTTCTACTCACTTTGATGTGAAGAAAATGAAGCCCCCACGAGTGCATGGATCTAGTAACAAACATCTCAGCTGCATTCCGACCCAGAACGGCCTGACTTTCAAGTTCAAACCAAGACGTGCCTCAGGTAGATGGGGCTAAGCCGTCAATCAGGCGTCAGTCAAGTCAAGTGTGCCAGAAGCTAAGTTTCCTCATCTTCCCCTGATTGGCCTGTTTGCTTGCTTGCTTCTTTGAGATGGTGTTTTGCTAAGTAGCCCAGGCTGGCCAGGAACTTGCTATGGATCTCAGGCTGCTCCTGAGCTCTCGCAATCCTTCTGCCCCAATCTCTTATGTTCTGCAGTTACTGCTATGCCAAGTCCAGCCTGTGCTAATATTTCCTTATGGACCCCACAACACTAAGTAGCAAGGAAACCACATGTAGGCCAATCCAGTATTCTCAGACTAACCCAATAGCCCCAGACTAAGCCGATATTTTAATGAGTACATTGTCTTCCAGATTCCCACCATCATCAGTTTTTCCAGGACTCCTTCAGGGTCCTTGGAGCAGGAGGGACCCTGCTGCTTTCTGGGTCCTGGTTGTCCTCTGCCCTGTCTTTGTTTAACCTGACTCATGACCCCAGTTGGTTCTGTCTAACCTCAGCTTCCTCCTGTGCAAAATGAGCGTCATCACTCTTCTTACTCTAAACACCCGATTCGAAGATTGACCTGAGAGAATGGGTGGACCGTGCTGATATGAGGCCGCACATTTGGGAAGGGGGTCCAATAGCCTCTGATGCTGTTGCAGTTGGACCGGAACATTTCTGCATAGCAACCACTTGACCCATCGCAAGAATGGCCCTGCAGCAGCCTTTCCTCCTGACAGCCCCTCCCTCACCCTGTCAGTCCCTGCCGGTCACCTCACCTCACTCACCTCACCAAGGTACATGTATACATTCTGAGCTCCCTGGAGCCAGAAGTTCTGACAGTGAGGCTACCCCTCATGTTGCCGTATTGAAAGAGCCCACTGGAATATCCCCCTGGATACTGGGGCTGTGTGTATGTGTGTATGGGGTGTGGACGGAGGGGAGGAAAGTTCTCTAGGAATGTGTAAGATGGTGCGGCCCAGGCTGTGCATCCCTGGTTGGTCCTTCCCCTGACCTCCAAGCATGCCTCCAACACCCAGGACCTCAGTCAGCTGCTCTCTGCTCCCCCTGCCTCCCTCCCTGTTCATCCCCCATCTCCTGGATCAGAAGGCATGGGTGGTCCCTCCTCTTCTTCACCGTCCCACGGCTGTGTGCTCCTCTGTGTCTTTGTAAAAGCTCTGTGATGCAGCCAGTCAAGCTTCAGTGTGGTAACGAAACTGAGGGTGTCTAGAATAACACGTCTCAACTGGACAGGGCCTGCTGTCAAGTCTATACTTTTGCTAAAGAGGTCAAGGAAGGCTGCTCATAGACTCCAGCTGCCCGGTGGCCTCTTTCTTTGACCGGAACTATTCCTTTCCTTCCCTGGGGCAACTGGGAATCATGCTCCCCTTTGGAGAAGCGTTCCAGCAGATCCACTAGGTGGGGGTATTGCAGAAGACAACTCAGCCCCTGCTCAGTCTGCTTGGCCTAAATGTCCTTCCTTACTGAGGACTCAAGAGCCGGTGTCATAGCTAATGGGTTTTTCCGTTGGGTCTCTGGAACAGTGGGGGACCAGAAGGGACTTTTTAAGAGCAGGCTTAGTCCCGAGAACTGGCTGGATGCACCTCTGCCGGAAGCCACTTCATAAGAGGTTGAGACACACACGAGTCAGTGCCCAGGCTTTCCGGTTTGCCCAGTGGAGCCAGGGGACGGTGGGAAAGGTAGGGGATGAGGGAAATTCATTGACATACACAACAGTTTCTGCAGTAAATGAGTCAGGAGACTGGGAGAGGAACAGGAATATTAACAGAAAAGAAGCCAGTGGACAAGAAAAGACTAGGAACCCTCCTCCCACCCGGGCTACATAAAACAAACAGAGCAGGCTCAAGAAAATCCCCAGGAGTACAGAGGTGGGAGACGTCTTGTGTAAATGACATATAAAGAGGTATGAGCCTGGGGGCTCAGTGATTTTGGAGCCAATGCTCTTTTCCTGCTTACTTTCCCACTCAATCGTCGGAACACTTCCTTTCTCAAGAAATGGTCTCTAGTTCCATTGCTCACCATGTGTCCCTGGTACAGCTCACGGTCCTGGGACATGAGACTCTAGAAGCTTCAGTGGGTGTCCTCCAGGCTCAGATCTGAGCCTGTCACATTCCTACCTATGAAGACATTACGTGGAGGACAGGGGGCGTGCTTGGAGCAGCTTGTTTCACAGTAGATCCTGCCTGTGTGACTTGGGGACTCTACCAAGGGACAGGCAGACACCCTTGAGAAGTGCTCACGTGGTTTTCCCGTGAAGCCCCGTGTGAAGAACGGGAGACCTGTAGTGCAGATTAAGATGGCGTGGATGAAGAGATCCAGCTCCACTTCTAATGGGCCACAAATTTAAATTCAATTCTGCAGATGTCACAGGCTGGATGCTCCTGTCCAGCCATGGTAATACGTTGCTTTCCCATTTTGAAGGGTGGGTGGGCCTATGGCTCACTTGTCACCAATACAGTGCTACAGAAGTGATTCTGTGACATCCAAAGTTGTATCACTAAAGGCATGTTAGTCACACTCTGGTGACTAAGCATGACACTGCCTCATGTTTTCTATGTAGACATCAGGGGATGACACACACAGGGTGGACCTTGGGGGTTGTGCACAGTTTAGACTTTAGAGAATTATAGGCACCATAGACTTCAAAAGGTTGTACACATGGTAGAGGTTGGGGAAGTAAGACTCCTGGGGCATCTCTAAGAACGTCCACCACAAAAGATGTGGCAACTCCTTTCTGGACTGCTTGCTCCTGGAGCTCTTGGTGTCCATATGGGAAGTGCCAGTGTCTTGATGACTCCATGCTATGAGAAGGTCCAAGCCAGCTCAAGTAGGGAGATCTCTGGAGAGAGACCCTGCACCTCTGTGAGACAGGAGATGTCACAGCTTGGCCACTTCAGTCTCCTGCTCTTGCAACTCCATCTATCACCTGGACACCTAGCTGAGTACCTCCCGAAATTATGGGCCAACAGACACATGGAAAGAAAATCAGATGCTTATGGTTTTAAGCTCCAAGCTTTTAGGGTCATTCATTGTACATCTGTGGTAACTGGAGCAGCAGGCATCCCAAATGGGGGATAGGTAGGAAGCAGCTACTCAGGCTGGCCCCTCTCTGGGATGACGTTTGTAGGGAATCTGTTTAACGGCCTCTTCTGTCCTCAGCTATTCCCTGACCCATCCCATCGTTCCAGATGGTCATCTACTCCCAGGACCATGGTGTCTCCCAGTGAGAGTGTCATGTCCATCCCTGACAGGTGTACGTGCTCAGGAAAAGCTATTAGATTAATATTCCCACCAGCAGTGACTGATCTAACAGTGGCAGGGAGGCCAGAATGAGAAAATGAGCATCCAGCAAAGGCAGAAGATTGGAAGACGGTGTCAAGAAAGACCTGGAAAACTCCTTAGACAGCACAGGCACAAGGCCACACTCCAGCCACTCAAAGTGAAGGAGTCAAATAGCCCACGGGGTCAAAAGGGCAGATGTGGCCCCTGACCCTCCTCAGGGTCAGCTCTTCTCAGGATAAGTCCGCAGGAAGGTGTCGGGACTTCATAGCCATCTTTGATGTTTAGGAGACTGCGGCTGTGGTAGATGCAAACAAAAAGATTTGTTACATTTTAGAAATAGACGATTTCCCTTGGCCCCTTAGAACACAGTTAGAACATGTTCTAGTAACTTCTCTTTCTCTGTGACTGAACATTTGATGAAAGCCATGTAAAGGAGGGTGGACTTAGAGGGTGAGGCTCACAGTGTGAGGGTTCCGCCCATCACGGCAGGAAGGCATTTCAGGCGGTGGAGCTTAGCGGGGGAAACCTCACGGCCTTACATCTGAATGAAACAGTGTGGGAACAGGAAACAGACCTGGGCTATAATGGCCTATGCCCAGGGATGCACTTCCTCCAGCTAGACTTCACCTTCCGAAGGCTTGGCAACCTCCCAGAACATCGCCACCAGCTGGGGACCCAATGTTCAAGAGCATCAGCCTGCAGGAAATATTTTACATTCAAACCCTAACAGAATAATGATTTAATAAAGTATGTGTGGAGGTAGTTGACTGTTATATAGCAAATGGGTTTCCTTTCAGGGGAGACAGAGGGACTCTCTGAGCAGGCAGAGACAGGGACACAGGACTGGATTCTATGAATGTCCTACTGATCCATAGGATTTGTAGTTGCTGAGGGAAGGCTGGCAGGTGACCAGTGTGCTGATGCTTGAGATGCAGCTGGCCCCTAGGACTCCTGAGTGACTATGGTAGTCTGGAGGCTACACAGTAAGGTGATGGAAAGAGAAGTATTTTGTCATCAACTTTCATTCCCTAGTGGCCAGGGGCGACCACACCCTATATTTAGTTACCCCACATCTGGGATGGGCAAACTCCCAGGGTGCCTTGCACGGTAACCAACCTCAGGATGTAAGAATAAGGTATGAGCTGTATCCACAATGCAGCTGGTTATATCTACCCAAAGTTAGCCAAAGACCCCCTGCATTTGGTTACTGTGGAAATGGCTGTCTGGAGGAAGGTGGGGCGTGGCACTTAAGGAACATTCTAGACAGGTGTGTCTATTCCCCAAATTCTCCTGTACAGAGTCAGCTCATGGAGGATGGGGGTGGAGCAGATTGACATTGTAGCATTTCTACTAGTCCCATGGCCATGGCCTGGATTCCTTAGCTCAGAGTCTGCTAGCAAAGGTCACCCGTGGTGTCAAGTCACATGGGCAGCTCCACAGGTGTGTGTTTGGGCGCCTCAGACTGAGGTCCCAGCTCAGGGACTTCAAGGTTGCTTCTGGACTCCCATCTACCCACTGCTGCGGTGGGTGTGGGATTCACCCCCACTTCAGTGTGTATTTGGCCTTGGGGGTAGTGAGGTTCATGAGGAGCAGTGCTTGACTGCTGGGAAAGACACTGTGAGAGAATTAACCCGGCTGGCAGCGAACAGCTGTCGTTTCTAGAGAACATTCCATTCCCACTTACTTGGCTAAGCACATACAAGATGTTTTCTCACTTAATTCTCACTGTGAATCTTTGAGGTAAATAGCATTCCTATTTTATAGAGGAGCAGGATTGCTTACATAATCCACAGGGCCCAATGCAAACCAGCAAGGTGGGCCCTTTACTAGAAAATTCCTAATGATGGTGCATAGCAAGACGGGAAGCAGCGGAGGAAGCTGGGAATGGAGGCGTCAGGCACAGCTCTTGTATTGTTGACAATAGCCTGGGAGAGGAGGAAACAGAAGCTCAGGGAAGGTAAGTGACCTGCCTAAGACGGCAGGGCACATGACTGTTGGTACCAGAATTGGAATCCCGTGTGTAATTCTATCAAATGTTCTTGGGCTAGAGGTAGAGAAAGAATGCTTTGTCAAGAGGCCAGAGGCTAAGGAGTCAAGCAATTCCTCACTGGCTACATCCCCTAAGCCTCAAAAAGTGATTAGCTATCAATGCCCTGTGTGTGTCCAGCAGGTGTGTGTTCCTCTGGCACAGGTACTTAGATATCATTGGAGATGCTTCATAATTTACCCAAGTAACAGAGGTCTACTGCAAGGAGGTACCTTACCTGGTCATTCTCTACTAAGATGGGTCTTTCATTCTATGTGGAACTGGATTCTAATAAGACACTGAGAGTGGCCAGACCCCAGCCAAGTCCCTGACAGGTCCACACTACCTCTAGAGGCCTTACAGTTGGTTTTAATGTCAACTTGCCACAATTAGAATCACCTGAGTAGGGAGCCTCACCTGATGAACTGTCCTAATTGATGTGGGAGGACCAACCCCAATTGTAGAAGGCACGTTCAGGTTAGAACACTCATCCTCTTCTCCTTTGCTCAATTTGCCCAGTTGCTGCTGCTGCTGCTGATTCCTCCACTGACAACAGAACCAGTATCTCCAGGCTTTCATTATGGAAGAGGCATCAGTGGCTCTCCAGGAACTCTGGGACTCCCGGTGCCAGATTGGGACTATTGTGGTACTGTGCTAGGCTGAATGACTGCCAGTCACACACACACACACACACACACACACACACACACACACACACACACACTGGCCCATCACTGTGAGAAACAGCTTTTCTGGGACTACTCCCACTACTCAAGGACTGAGTACCAGCTTCTCAGAATCCCAGGTGCAATTTGGCCATTGTTACTGTTTTAAAGCTCACTTAATACATTCTCTCTCTCTCTCTCTCTCTCTCTCTCTCTCTCTCTCTCTCTCTCTCTCTCTCTCTCTCTCTCACACACACACACACACACACACACACGTATCCATCCCTTGGTCTGTTCTGAAGAGAACCCTGGCTAAAACATGGGGGCGGGCAACTGAGCGGACTCAGCTGCTAAGCAGAAAGGGGTTTATTAAGAAGCACTTAGGGTGCACGGACCAGTGTTCTTTTCTAGGATTTTAAGCACAGTGCTTGGCAGAACTTCCTGCCTGGAGTTGGGGCTGGCCGCTTCTATGGAAGATTCTGAGTTAGTCTACATGGGGGCTCACCTCAGAATTTTCCCAGCAAAGCAAGGATGCTCAAAGGCTTGGGGAAAACTGAAAATACCCAACACTCACTGCCTTGACTCCGTGTGAAATGAGGACATCAGCCAGGAATACAGGCAGCTCATAAGAGAAACCCAGCTGCTGTGGCCCAACCCTAGGTGATGTTCGCTCTGCTCACATGATCCAGAGGCCCAGATAGACCATGTTGGCCTGAGGATGCTGCTCAAGAGTCCAGTTCCTTCCATCGTTCTCACCTTGTGACTGCTACCCTCATGGTTCCAAGGAGGCTGCATCACCTCTACACTTCTTTGTTTCTTTGTTTTGTTTTTCCAGACAGAGAGAGTGTGTGTAGTCCTGGCAGTCCTGGAACTCACTCTGTGGACCAGCTGGCCTCGAACTCATCTCGCAGAGATCCACCTGCCTCTGCATTCCAAGTGCTGGGATTAAAGGCATGCACTACCACTGCCAGGCTACCTCTTGACTTTGTGTCTGCATTCTAAGCAAGAAAAGAAAGGAAAAATACAGGGCAAAATGCCCTTGGCAGTTAAGTCTCCTCCCCCATTCCTTAGTGCCAGGACTCAAACACAGGTCCTTCCGCAGGTAGGCAAACTCTTTGTCACTGAGACACATGCCTAGCCCTTGTTTTATTTTTGAGATAGTCCAGGCTGGCCCGGGACTCACCATCTGCCTGTCTTAGCATCCTGAGAGCTGGGGTTGCAGATGTATGTCTCTATGACCACCTTCTTTTTCTTATGTTAATAACCACTCCTCCCTGCGGCCCCCCTCCCCCGATCCCATCCAGTTGATTTCCACTTAGACTTTCTGTTGACAAAAATTACAGAGTAATCTAAGAATAAGAGTGGTTCAACACAAGCCCATCTAGTACACAGCCAAGACTGTCAGTACCGAAGAGTGCAAGTATCCTGGTGAGACTAAAGCGGTGTGCGAGCCCTAGCAGCTGGATACTATTTTGGCTCAAAACCCCTCACCACATCCCACTGTCTAGACTAGCACTGTCCTATAAAAACAGAATGCAGACCCCAAAGCAAGCTAGGGGTGCACTTGAACACGTGCTGTGGTAACTACGTGAAAAAGGACAAAGAAGCTGGGTGTGGTGGGAAGCACGTGGGAAGCCAAAAGAAGGACAGAATTGAGGACTGACTTGGGCTGCTTAGTGAGACCCAACCCAGAATAACCAAAATAAACAAACAAAAGAAGAAATGAATCTAAATGTCTTCTTTAGGCATTAGCTTTTCATCATTTTATACAAAGTAGCAATGAGACTTGGTTTGGAGGGAAAATGCCCCCTCAAACAGGCTTATACATTTGAACACTCATTGTCAGTTGGTGGTGCTGTTTTTTGAGGGGTAGGGGTGTGGGGTGGCGTGGGATATTTAGGAGGCAGAGCCTAGCCAGAGAAAGTGAGTGTCCATGGAATGGGTTGAGGCTTATAGTCAGCCCTGTTTATTGTCCCCTCTTTGCTTCCTATCTAGCAAGATGCCTTCTGTGCCCCCTGAAGCCATGCCTTCAATGCCATGGTGGAGTGTGGCTTCAAGACGTGAGCCAAATAAATCTTTCCTTCTCGTCAGATAGTTGCACACAGCAGCAAGAACAGTAACTAACACAGATGGACTGGGATGTGACTCCGTTGGTAGAGTGTTCACAGAGCATGCCCAAGGTCCCAGCCACTCATAAACTGAATATGGTGGTCTATTCCTATAATCTAACACTGAGGGGGGGCTTGGGGCTTGGAGGCAGAAGGAACAGAAGCCCAAGGTTGTCCTCAGCTACATAGTGAGTTCGAGGCTAACCTGGACCAGAGATCCTGATTCGAAAGAGAAAAAAAAAAAAAAAAAAAAAAAAAAGAATAACAAATACAGTAATTTTGCCCACGCCCAGCATCACCACTTATACTGCAGCACATCCTGATGGGAAGAGTGACCTCCTCTACAGCACTCAGTGGCACCTGTGGCCACCAAGGCTGTACCAGGCACCCCACCTGTACTTGGGAAACTTGCTCTTAGCTGGGTATTTTAATCCTCCCCCCATGGGAATGGACATTTCTAAGTATATTTTTATTTTTGATTGACACACTAATTGTGTATTTTCATGGGATACAGTGTGCCATCTCAATCCTCGAGGATCATCAGAGGTACAGATTCTCATCACAGACAGCTACTACTTCCTTACAGTTCCCATCCTCCCTCCTATCAGGAAGGGGGTTTAAAAAGGGCAGGGAGGTGAGGCTGTGCCCTGACTTCAGCAGAGATATTGAAGGTCCAGAAAGACCCATCCATGGTAGTCACACAGCACCCAGAACAGGGAAGGTCCCGAAGATGAAGAATTGCCCTGTCCCGGGCTGTTACTATTCCTGTTGGGGGCTTCTCTTTGGTACTGGAGAAGAGCTCAGAAGGGTGCCGGATTTACAGGAAGAGCCCCAGCGATGCCAGTGGTCACTGATAACAACCACAGATAGCTATGTCCTGAAACCACGCCCACACGAGTGCATGAACAAACGCACTCCTTACAATAAGGTGCACAGGTGGTTTCTATGCCTAGTCTATGTTTTGAGGGTATATACCTATGTGAAGTTGGCCCCTTAAGTGTTTAGGGGACTATACCTGCTCCTAAGGTATTCTTATACTCATTTCATAGGTCTTCAAATCTCCTTTGTGAGTAAGAGATTAAATATTATGGTCCCTTTCTACAGATGAGTAAACCAAGCCAGAGAAACTGAACTGCCAGCTCACATTCCCACAGCTAGCCTGGTCTCAGCGACAACGGCCATCCTCATGGATGGGGATCGTGCATAAACAGCAATTCTGGGGCAACAGGTGTCCTGCTTGGGAGCCTGCTCTTAATCTCATTGCCAACACCCGCCACGCCCATCCCGCTGGAAGAACCAGTCTCCCCAGCTCGAGGCTCCTCCTGTCCTGGAAACCGGCTGCAGCCAGCCACAAAGAGAAACGTCGAGCGGCAATTGCCGCCTCAACAATGACAAGTGATGAGGCACAATAGGCGGATCGGGCCTGTAATCAGCTTCAAGCTATACTTAGCTATTTACGAGTCCTGCAGCTCGCTCCAGAGCGTGCGAGAGAAGCGCACACCCTCGGCCCAGCGCTTGCTCATCACCGCTGCGCACCATGCGGAAAAGGACCCCTTTGTGACAGCGCCACAAATTACAGCCCAGGCAATCTGAGTTTCAGTTGGTGGATTCTTCTCTCTCCTAAAAGAAAAATCTGTGTTAAGCTTAATTACAGTCTGTCATTACCCGCAATCTTGTAATGATCCAAAGTCCCAGGCAAAATGATAATAATAAAAAAGGGAAAGTGAGCGAGGATCAATTCAAATATGAATAGAAAAGATCTAGACAAACGCGGGGGAAGGGAGGTGATGGGGCATTATTCAGAAACAATCGGGAATGAAGACCGGCATCTCGGAGAGGTAAACAGTTGTTCCGGCTCTATTGTCTGTGTTCCCGGTGAGGGCTCAGCTCTAACTTTCCTTATTCTCGGCATCTTGAATCTTGTTGCTCTGACGTTCACCTTGTAAAGTGTAGGGAGCAGCTCTGGGGATATGGGGATGCCCATCATCAAATGACCTAGATTTAATAGGATAGCACTTCTCGCATCCCAAGAAGGTGCCTGAGCAGACTGAAGTGTTCGCTGATTGCGTTCAGCTTATAGAAGAGAAGGGTGGGCAGGGTGTGTGTGTGTGTGGGGGGGGGAGGTTGATCCGTCGTCACCTTTTAAGCCAAGTTTTCTTTTGTCAGTTTTTACTGACCCACCGGGGCTTCCTTTCTAGTACCAGGCGACCAGCGAGTGTGCCCTCTTGTGGCTACATGGTGAGTGAAAATAATCTTTTTCCTCCGCCCCTCTGCTGAGAAACTGGGGAGCCAAGCTGATGGGCTTGAGACTAGATGCTAGAGAATGGGCTGTGGAGGTCTCCGAAGTTAAGCCAATCTTCCGAAACCAGGGTGTGTTCCGGACTTCACAGAACTTTTTGAGAACATTTAAGTGACAGAAGAAATCTCTTCTTTTCCTGTTTAATTTTATCAAACTTATGGAAGCAATTATTCTATAGCATGTATGATATAATTCTTGATTATTTCCTATTCACTGCTTATGAGAATTCCTTGGCTATCAAGGAAACCTGTAAGGGGCCTTTTTCAGTGAGATTGTGTGTAAGAATTCCACCTTGGGGGTACATACCGATGTACTGGACCCATATTCAGTTTGTAAGGTGGAGCTGACTGGAGAAGGTCTTAATTACTTTTCTGTTGCTGCAATAAGACACCATGACAACTTACAGAAGAAAGAGTTTATTGGAGGCTCACAGTTGCAGATCTTCATGGTAGGGAGCATGGTAGCAGGCAAGCAGACATGGCATTGGAGCAGTAGCTAAATAGTTTACATCTTCATTCATAAGCATGAAGAAGAGAGAGCTAATTGGGGAAGGCTAGAGTCACTTGAAACTCAAAGCCTGTCCCCAGTGACACACCTCTTGTAATGAAACCCTACCTCCTAATTCTTCCCTAATGGTTCCACCAACTGGGGATGAATATTCAAATATATTAGCCCATGAGGAAGGACATTCTCAATCACATTCCCCTTCCTGGCCCCCATAGACTCATGGCCACATTATAATGCAAAATGAACTTAGTCAAACTTCAAACAAGTCTCCATAGTCTTTGACAGTGTCAACATTGTTTAAAAGTCTGAAGTCTCTTCTGAGATTCAAGGCAATCTGTTAACTGTAACCCCCTGTAAAATCAAAAGGCAAATTACACAGTTCCAACATACAATGGCATGGAATACATATTACCATTCCAAAAAAGGGTGGGAGGAAGAGGCATTGCGAGGAAATACTGAACCAAAGGAGAGCCAAAATCTAGTAGGGCAAACTCAAATACTGTAGCTCCATGTCTGATGCCCAAAGGCTTAGATGGCTCCACCCTTCCGTCTTTGCTGACTGTAATATACTTGTCTCTCTTGGGCTGGGTCCACTTGCTGTCTGCAGCTCTCCTTGGCAGATATCCCAAGGCTCTGGCACCTCTAGCGTCTTGGGGTCTCTAACACAACCCAGGCTTTACTTTTGCATCTTCATACAACAGCCCCCTGGGCCCCCTGAGGACCCCCCACCACACACCTGGCCTCCACAGTGCTCCTTAACTGCCGAGGAGGATTCCACAACCCCCTACTTGTGTACCCTTCACAAACGTAAAGCCAGAGTCACCCATCTGATGCTGACATCTTTATGGCCAATTTCAGCTGCCCTCTTGAGATGGAGCCTGTCCCCTCCTTGAATTTATTTGCATGAAGCTTTTCTGTGTTGTTGCCTTTTAGAGGCAGCAAATCCCCTAGGCCTTTCCCTTTTATAGATTGGAAGTTCAGCTGGGTGGGGTCTTGCTGTGAGGGATCCTCCACCTTTATTCCATTCCACAGTAGGCCTCTCCTCATCTCTTTCAGCACAAGCCTTGGCTCTAACATTAAATTCTCTGGCATTCTCTTTCACCTTAAACTGTACATTTTGTATTTCTTTTTGTCCAACCTGTTCTTTTTCCATTGTAGAATTACATAAGTGTAGTTACTAATTACCACATGACAGAGTCAATATTAGGCTGTCTTGACATCTTCTCTGCCAAGGAGAAATTACTCCACTATTTTTCAACTTCCCCTCAGGCAGATTGGTAGGATATGGGCAAAAAAGCAGCTACCTTCTTTGCCAGAATACCACAAGGATGATTCCTAGCTCAGTTGCGAATATCATCCCCTTCTGAAACCCCACAATTCACATTGCTTTCAACGATGTCTTCCTAGGATGGCCCATTAAGCCTGGCTTAGAGTTTTCAACCATTTTCCTAGTCAAAAGTTCCAATGTCTTCCACATTCCTTCAAAAAATAGCACGGTTGTCAGGGGGCAAAGGTGGCACTACCTTCAATCCCAACACTCAGAGGCAGGGGGATCTCTGTGAGTTTGGGCCCAAGGCCAGCCTTGTCTACAGAGCAAGTTCCAGGACAGGCAGAACTACACAGAGAAAACCTGTCTTGAAAAACCAAAAGAAACCAAACCAAACTAAACCAAAACCTGGCATGGTCAGGCCTGACACAGCCCACTCCCTGGTATCAATTTGTGCCTTAGTAACTTTTTTATTGCTGTGAGGTGACACCATGATGACCAAGGAAACTTTTACAAGAAAGTTTTTTTTTTTGGGGGGGGTGGCATATAGTTTCAGAGGGTTAAAGTCCATGACCATTATGGTGGGAGCATGCAGCAGGCAGGTAGGCATGGTGCTGGAGCAGTAGCTGAGAGCTCACATCTTGAAACACAAGCACAAGGCAGAGAGAGCTAACTGGGAATGGCATGGACTTTTGAAACTCAAAGCCCGCCCTCAGTGACACACCTCCTCCAACAAAGCCACACCACCTAATCCTTCCCAAATAGTTCCACCAACTAGGGATGAAGTATTCAAATACACAAGCCTATGGGGGCCATTCTCATTCAAACCATTTGACAGGGTCAAATCCCCGTTTAGGATGCTTTGCCAGGGTGGCTTTTGGGTTATAAAGGGGAATTAACCACTGTCCTGTGCCGTTCCTCACTTTCTTACCTTGTACTCTGGTTGCAGGAAGAAAATGATGGCTCAGTTTACTCATGGGCCCTATTTCCTGATTTTGAAGTCACAGAGAATATATTTGGTTGTAAGAGCAATTTTAGAAAGACATGAGCTAGAAATGATTATATTGCTAAAGCCAGAAAACTCAACCCTAAACCAGTTTTTTTTTTGTTTGTTTTTTAATATGTAACATTTGTAAAGGTAGATAAATGAGAACTCTAGATTTAGGCTTCAGAGAAGGTTTGCCCCCAGCAGATGAGAACACTCACCAGGGGCTTTTCATTTCTCCCCTCTGTCTTCTGTGGTGTAGCAGACACCATCTGCCTTTCCTAAAGTTCAGCTGCATTCATGATCTGCATACATTCAAGGTTCTCTCCATCCCTCTGCCCCAGGGCATCCTCCGTCTGTCTCCAGAGGTGTATACAATCAGCTGAAAATACCAGAAAGTAAATGTCCTCGGATTGCCTCTCCACCTCGGGGAATAAAATTTCGTGCATAAATACCTCAGCTCATCAGTCCTCAGTGGGACAATTATGAGCTGTGATTTGTACTGTTTTTCCCCAAAGTGTTCCCCGAGGACTGAGCCCTCATTGGCCACAGGAGGCTTCAATTTCCCCCTTCATGGTTCCCATCTTTACTTTGTCTCTCTTCTTTCAATCCTTCCTTCCCCCATTCCTAACTGCTCCCTAAGCAGTTGCACACAGTCTTTTTCTCTGTTCCAGGTTAGCTGGGACTGGGAACAGAGCAGGCCACTTTAGAAGCAGTGGACCTGGCATCTCTCCAAAGGGCGTAGCTCGACCCATCAGGATCCTTTTGGGCACAAAAAAGGACTATCGTAAAACGAACTTAACGGGGCTGGCAAGATGGCTCCGTAGATAAGGGTACTGACGACCCCAGTTTGACTCCTGGAATCTACTTGGTAGAAGGAGAGGGAGAACTGGTTCCTGAAGATTGGCCTCTGACCTCCACGCCTGCTCTTACACAGTCAATCAGTCACCAAGCCACCGATGTGGAAGCACTAACCTGACTCCGAGGAAATGGCCTGGCTTAGTGACTGGCCTCATGAGAGTGACCCTCATCCCCCATCTCCTTTCTCCCTCTTCAGTCCCCTTCGCATCCCATCCTCTCCTTTAGAACGGAGTGTAGGATCCTGGATCATGCATAAACACATAAGTCTGCTTCTCACAGTTCTGTGGGCTGAGAAGTCCAAGACCAAGGTGCTGGAGCCTGGTGAGGGTCTTCTGGCTATGACGTTGTGTGGAGAAAAAGCAAAGCAGAAAGTTAGCAGAGCACCACACACGTCTCTTAAGAAAGGCCTATGCACCAGGCGGTGGTGGCACATACCTTTTATCCCAGCACATGGGAGGCAGAGCCAGGCAGATCTCTGTGGGTTCGAGGCCAGCCTGGCCTAGAGAGTGAGATCCAGGCCAGGCACCAAAACTACATGGAGAAACCCTGTCTTGGGAAAAAAAAAAAGGCCTTGTTTCTGTTCACAGGGAGGGGGAAATGCCTCTTATGAGGGCCAGCTCTTAACACCATCACACTGCCAATGCAGCTCAGGAGGAGGGGGCACATTAAAAGCAGCCTACTTTGAACTCCCCTTGACGTCATCCTGCAGTTAGAGGTAGTCATGGACCAAATGTTCGGCCCTGAGCCAAGCATGGTGGCACATGCTGGTAATTCCAGCACTTGGAAGGTGACAGGCAGGGAATCGTAAGTTGGAGGCCAGCTTGAGTTTAGGAAACAAAAAGCTTTCCTTGAATGTACGGAGCATGGGATAAAGGTGTGTGATCCCATAGACTGGGAGTAAAGGAAGCTGAATCCTTCATTTCCCAGTGGAGAGACTGGAAGTCAGGCACACACACACACACACACACACACGCACACGCACACGCACACGCACACGCACACGCACACGCACACACACACTACCTTTTCTCCCACTCAGAAGGGCCTCTCCTCACACTGACCAGCAGGCTATCAGGATACCGCAGCAACCAAAACTTCCTGTTCAATGGCCCTGGCTAGCAGCCTTGTTTTTCCGTACGAAACAAGAACTTGAACCCAGATTCTGAAAAGATTCGCCTTTATATTCATGTATTCAGAAATTACACACAGATTTAGTAGAGGGCAACCCTACCCTAAGCACAAGTTATAAAATCAGCAAAAGGAGCCAGGCAGTGGTGGCCCACGCCTTTAATCCCAGCATTCTGTGAGTTTGAGGACAGCCTGGTCTATAAAGTGTGTTCCAGGACAGCCAGGACTATTACACAGAGAAACTCTGTCTTGAAAAACCACAATAAATAAATAAATAAATAAATAAATAAATAAATAAATAAATAAATAAAATCAGCAAAAGAAAATGGCCAATATTCCTCTAAGAGATACCATGAGATAGGAAATACACCAACATGAAGTTGGTCATTACAGACACTGACAGGTTCCCTTAGGGTGAAGAGACCGACGGAAGGGGGATCCTGTGTGTGCAGGAGACCAAGAGTGGCAGCTAAGCTGAGCCTGGATGGGGAAGGACCCAGCCCCACAGGAACCAGGACAATGAGACGTGGAAGGAGATAGACAGGAAGAGGAGGACAGTAGGGCTGAGTGGAGAGTGGGGTTACACTGTGGCCAAATCCAGCCACAAGGTGAGGAATGTGCTTTTGAGTTTCCCCTTGAGACGTGGCCAGAGGTTCCCAGCAGGAGAGTGTTAAGAAGAGACCTCCTGTCCTTTGAATCTGCTCAGAGGCCTTAACTCTGACCTCACATGTGCCCCTACGGACAGACAGCAGTGGAGACCCACAGGGACTCGGGTCTTGTACCAGCTAGGGGTGGGGCAGCTAAAGCATGGAGCCAAAACACTGTGGGCAGCTACATTCAGTCCCAGCTCAGTCAAGTTTACTGAGCGCTTGCCGTGTACAGGTACTGGTGTTGGGTGTGCTGCTGCGACCCGTGGCCAGCTCTCCTAAGTCTCCTTGGTGGCTGAGGAGTTGGGACATCAAATCCTAGGTCTGGTGACCCGGGGACTCAGAGGGCACAATTCTAGGTACTGCAGCGGAGCCCCCCCCAAGCCCCATCAGGTCCAGGCCGCTGGGGATCGCCAGCATCTCCACAGACAGAGCGGCCTGGTGGTGTTCCCTCTGTGGGGCCTATGAGTTTCCGCCCCTTGGCTCTTGGATTGTGGTGGGGATCCAGTCCCGTAGAAGTGGGGGACATGGAGCTGATGACTCCGAAGTCGCTCAAACCCAGGAGTCTTAGAGTCGCAAGGTGCTAGCCCCCTCAGTGGCAAGAAGCCTGCTCCTGGCCACCTTCTGCAGTATGCCTCTGCGGGGCCAAGGCTGACCTAGTTTGCCTGTGGGCTGCCCAGGAGCGCTCGGGTGCAGGATTTGTTCCCGTTTGTTTATCTGCCGCTAAAAATACTCCTGCAAAGCAGAGGCGCAACTGACCTTGACTCTCACCAAACAGCCTGGTGCAGAAGCTCTTCCCGGCTCCTAACCTGCCCCTCTGTACTCTCCAGAACAGATGACTGCCTCCATCAGATGTGTGCTGGTAAAGACACATCTCCAAACCACCCGTGCATTGGACCCTCCCTGTAACTACAGCACTCGGTAGGTGGAGGCCAGCCTCAGCTACCCAGTGAGTTTGAAGTTAGCCTGGGCTATATGAGATCCTGTCTCAAAAGAACAAACATGTCTGCCCTCTGGAGGCTTGGCGGTGGCCACACAGCCTTCCTTAGAGAGGTGCTTTAGGTCATCAGGGGTGTGCCCTCAAAGGACGTTATGGGATCGTTATGGGAACCTGTTCTCTTTACTTTCTCTTTGGTCCCTGCCTGTGAAGTGAATGGTTTTGCCGTGCACTCCTGTGTGTTGTTATCACAGACTTAAAGCAACGGGGCCAGTTGGTCACGTGCTGAAACCTCCAAAACTGAGAGCCAAATAAACCTTCTTATAAATCGACTATCTCAGGTCTTCTTTTTCTTTTTAGAAATGTTTATTTATTCTTCTCTCGTACCGTACATCCCAACCATGGCTTCCCTTCCCTCCATTCCTCTCAAAGCAATGGAAAACTGGATAGCAAAAACCATTTCAATTGTTTGCAAAGTTTCCAGAGGTATTTCTGTTATTGATTTCAAATTTAATTCCACTGTGCTTAGAGGACACAACTGGTACAACCCGAGTCTTTTAATAGATTTTTTTAGGTGGTTTCACCATCTCTATATGATAGATTCCGTCCTTGGGTTCACTGGTTCTGCTCTGTCATCTCCACTGTCCACTGCTGGGGTAGCAAATGTTTTGTCATTTCTAGTGAAACAGAGAAAACCTTTGCAAGCCTTTTGACTGTGATGCTATCTGGGGCAAACCGATATTGAGGACGCAATCCTGGTCAGGGTCAAGTTGTCTTTTCATACCGGGAGGCACCAGATAAAATCTATTGGCTTCAGAGTGGCTGTCGGAGTCCTCAAGAAATGGCACCAAAGGTGAAGTCCATTGCTCTCTGTCGTTGGTGGTTTACAGATGGAGCAGTGTTCGCAGCTGTGGACACCGGTGAGAGAAAGCCCGGGCTATTGAACCCATGCAAAGCTCCTGTCACAGCCGGAGAGACTCTGCTCGTGGACTTTTGTTCCTTGGAACTGACTGAGTCATTGGTCTGATTGTTTAATATTGCTTCTGCAGTTGAGGCCTTCTTGTGAGCTTCAGAGTAGTCTTCAAAGTTATTACACTTTATGTCTACCCTCATGGGTCTGTCCACAGCTGACTTCCCCAAGCCTTCTGGTTCTCAGTCTGATTGCATTGCCTTTACAGCCCTGTGAGTAAGGAGTCAGCAAACTGAAAAGGTCTGGGTAGTAAATAGTTCACCTCTTGTCTGCCATCTGGTCTCTGTGCCAAGCACACAGATTGGTTATCACAGTAGAAATGAAGCTGCAGATAATATGAAAGTGAATAGGTATGGCTGTTTAAATAAAACTTTATCCATAAAAACAAGTACTTGGGGGAGATTTGGCCCGTAGAACAGAACTTGCTCACTTGGCGTCTAAGCCTATGACCCTTGAGTTCTCTCTGTTTCTCCTACATTGCTATAGTCTGGTGGCAGTTTTAGGCCTATATTAAGTCAGTAAACCAGTTGGCTGAGTTTGGCTTATTTTTCCTCCTTCATCTAGTTGTAGAGGATGCTACATGAGTTACAATAGGGCTGAAGAGGAGTCAATGAAACATTGGTCAGTGGCTTTGGAACATGAGCTACTGGACTAACCCACACCTTCTGACTCCAGAAGTGCCTTTTCTGCCTTACAATGGAAGGTCACTGGGGTCTGCCTGATTTGTTTTTTATGACAAGCATTAACATGGCCCCATGACCACATGATGTTCTGTGATTGGAATTTTAGTTTCTTCCATAGCCCAATTGTATGCCAAGTCTCTACTGGGTCTGGATGGTGTTCTGCTCTCATGGTCTTTCCCAGAATTCTATGTCTCTACCGCTGGACTGGAGGTTTCCTGTAGTTCTTTCTCAATCACATATGTGTCTAGTACCATATGGACACATGGTTCTAACAGTCAGGGTGCTGAAACTATAATCCCACTGAACAACCTTCTCATGCTCTGGAAACAGTCCAAATCTAGAAGCTTCCAGTTTCCCCAATACATTGGGTTGCACCAGCTTTATCAAGCATCTCATATGTGCCCTCTGAACACCTTGACGCACTTCCCAGGTTTATGCTTCCTTCTTAGTCATAGGTCTCAGTTTCAATTTTTTTTTTTTGTATTATTGTTTACTTTGGATGGGATACTCTGGCTTGCTTATCCATTTTACCAGAGTGGCAGCTCCCCAATTCTTTGTGGGCTTATTTCCCATCTGCTGAGCATTCTACTGTGACATCACAGTGTCACTTATTTATTGGGTCCCATTGATTTGATATCATAGATAAATTGTAAGTATGAGTATGCTGGCAAAAACAAGAATAATGGATCTAAACAACTTACTAATAGCCTGGGGCGGTCAGGTCTGGATGAGCTGTTTCAGCATGGCAGTGTAACAGACTCAATGTTCAGGCTGGGGAACCCTCAGAGGCCTAGAGGCCTGCAGCCTTTAAAAGAACAGGACAGCCTAAGAAGTCATTTTGAAAGTCATTTCTCATAGAGAGTCAGTGAGAGGGTGAGCTTGGGCTAGTTCAGAAGAGTCCTTTCTGTGGGTTGGGTCGGGTTAGCTAGGTTTTCTGCTATCTTAATGGGACCATGGAAACTTCTTGGGTAGCAAGAGGGAGGATCAGCTCTTCCTGCATCCAGTTAATTTGGTAGATGATACGTGAAACTTATGTTTTTGCCTCTCAATATTCTAACAACTGTATTTCAGTGATTTCAGACACCTCTCTAGAGTCTAACATGTACAGGTTAGTTTCCTGCCATTTCCTTGGGTGAAGATAAAAACAAAGATTGCCTGAACTCTTTTTGAGGGTGCAGTTTAAAACATGGTGTTTGGTTCTCACTTCCATCCATCTCAAGAAACATCCTGAAGCCCTGAAACTCTGAAGGAGCGAGCTCCCTCCATCCCTCTTGCCTCAGCCTCCAGCCACCGCTATTCTACTTTCCATTTCTGTGATTTTTGAGGACTCCAGGGTTTTAAATAGAAGTAGGATATTAGAGTATTTGTTTTTGAGACAAGGTTTTATGTAGCCCAGGCTGGCCTAAACTCATGATATAGCCAAGGATAGCCTTAAATTCCTAATCCTCATGCCGCTATCTCCCAAGTGCTAGGATTACAGGTGTGGACCATCCAGCTCAGCTTGGTATTTGTCTTTCTGTGACCCGATGTCTTCAAGATTCATTCAGGTTATACATTGGGTATGTAAAGCTGACTAAGAGTTCTATTGGGTATATATACATTCTACACTCAGCCAACCATCTCTTGGGTTGTGTCTATGTTGCTATGGTGTGAATGTGCCCCTCTGTAACGTAGGTGTTGCCAGTATGTCTTAGTCAGGATTTCTACTGTTGCAATGGAACACCACAACCAGAAAGCCAGCTGGGAGGAAAGGGTTTATTCTGCTTACACTTCCATATTGCTCTTCATCATCAAAGGAACTCAAACAGGGCAGGAACCTGGAGGCAGGAGCTGAATCAGAGGCCGTGGAGGGGTGCTGCTTACTGACTTGCTTCCCATTGCTTGCTCATAGAACCCAGGACCACCAGCCCAGGAATGGAACCACCCTCAATGGGCTGGGTCTTCCCCCATCAATCACTAATTAATAAAATAAATGCCTTACAGCTGGATCTAATGGAACATTATCTCCATTAAGGGTCCCTCCTTTCAGATAACTCAGGCTTGTGTGCTGAGTTGACATAAGACTAGCCAGCACACCATGCAATGGTGTGAAGAGGTGGGGGATGAACAGTGGTTAGACCATGAGGGCTTGTCCTATGTGAATGAGATATGCTTCATACCATTGGATTTCACGTTTAAAAATGGTTCAGGTGGTAAATTCCACATTATGTGTGTTTCTGACCAATTAAAAAAGGTTTCATTTTTTCAAAAGTCTTTGAAACTTCACCTAGTTCCAAACCAAGCTAATACAGTGTTTCAAACAGTTAACATTAGAATACATGCAGGCAGACAGAAAGCCAAACATGGAGAAGTATATATACATGCCCCCCACACCCACATACACATACACATACTCCCATATTGTCAACTTTTCAGCCAACCTGAGCAGATCTTGTCTGCTGGACCTAGGGTCTGAGGAGCTGAAAGCAGTCTAGTGCTGTAGACAACCTTACTTCAGTGTCCGTATACTTCTATACACGGATGAAACAAAGAAAACAATGATCTAAGGAAGGTTGTTTGAGTTCAGAAAAACATGATCATAGCATGTAAATAAATGTCTGCAAGCACATTCTAAGTATTAACAGAGCAGCTGCTTCCCAGAACTTTCTCAGGACAGACCAATTGAAACACAGCTCCCTCCTATGTACTATAGATTCTATCTGGGAAAGCAGGAAGGCAAGGCAGAGGGCGTATCCAGATTCAGGTACACTGACCAGATTGGGTTCTAGAGCTATGTTCTGACATCCAACAAGAATAAACATGTCTTAGTAATTGTATGCAAATGTTTGTGACAGGAGGCATGAAATCACATCCGAGAACATTCCCGAGAACAAAGTGCACCTGAGGTAGAAGACCCTGGGCCCTATTTCCTGGAGCCTCTCTCACGGTTCCCCAGGGCGGTGTTCACCATGCATCCTTCTTTTGACCATGTTCCAACACTACACACAGACACACATTTCCCCACACACTCTTTTATACACATTCTCTCACTTCACTTTCTCTCTATGACACACACTTCTCACACTCATACACATACACACAGACACGCACAGAAATACACAGAGACACGTTCACCTGTAGACAGTCACACATAAGATACATACAGTTTGTGTGATGTGTACATGTGTGTCTGGTAATGCTCACCAGAGTGCCACTGTGAGGGTCTTGAAGCGGAACTGAGGTTGCATGTGATGGTGCACGTCTCTAGCCTCAGCACTCAAGAGGTGGAGGCAGGCAGATCTCTCGGAGTTTGACTCCTGCCTGGTCTGCACGGTGACCTCCAGACTAGCCAGGTCTACACAGAGAGACCCTGTCTGAGAAACAAAGACAAAGTGAAACAACAACAACCAACACAAAACGTGAACTGAGGAGACTTCCTCAAGACCTTGGGCACCAGCGCTCTTGCAGTCTGGCCGGGGTAGCTTATTAGTGGGGAAGGAGCGAGGCCTGGCCCTCTCAGACTGTCTTGTCCTCTGACACCTGAGGTCAAGGCTATTGTGGCTGTCACCTTGGGCAGTCTCCTAGGGTGCCTTTCCACTTTGGGCTTTGTGGAGATTTGGATTATTAAGATGTAAATTAATAGGCACAATCCCTGGCCCTTCAGTTGAACCTTTTCCTGAAAGGCCTCCGAGGGCTCTGCCGTTTACTGTTCCACACAGAATACCGCCTCCCCAAGGACACTGCAAGGTGTAAACGGCCACGGAACAGGTCTGAAAAGCAAACCCTTTAAATACAGTCAGGATCGCAGGTGCGCCGGGGATGGGAAATGTATTTGGTTGGATAAATTATGATCAGCTACATTTTCCCTTTTTTCCTCCCCTTTTTATAAAGCCACCATAAAAACCCAGGGTAAGTTACCATGAAAAGCTATAATAATGCTAATTTTGTTCCCATTTCTTGGCTTTTTCCACTAGACTTGAGGCTCTTTAATATGACTTTAAAATTTTTCCCATTAATAATGCCCTTTCTTTTGGACCCTGCACTTTTGAAGTTGTGTTATTATGTCCTCCATGACTGACGGCAGCATATTTGGTGTTTAAAATCAACTGCTAATGCGTGAAAGCACATTCCCAAGGGCCATGCTGTCCACCCCAAGTTTAAAAGCTTCCGAAAATGAGTGAGGATGAATCAGTCTGAATGGAAGCATTTGGGGCAGCTTGCCCTGGAAACTCTTGGCAACGGGCAGATCTGGAAGATAAGAATACATTAAATGAGGAGGCACACGTGTGATCTGTCACTTCAGCCTGATGTCTGGGGACCAACTAGATACCAGTGATACCCACAAATGTGCTAATCACCTACCCCAGGGAGACCAATTCCCTCTATCTAATCCCAGGTCCTGGCTTCCACGCCTTCCTCCCAAACAAAGGCCCTGGTAACATTTTTGGGAAAGGCCTTGCTATGGTTTAGGGGTTTGTCCCAGAACTCATGTATTAGAACTTAATTCCTTAATGATATAGCATTGGGAGATGGTGTCTAATGGGAGTGTAGACTGAAACAGTCACTATGGAAACCAGTGTGGAGTTTTCTCCAAAAGCAAAAGCTAGAACTATTATATGACCCAGCCACACCACTCCTGGGCATCTCCCAAAAGGATCTATGCCCTACCCTAGAGAGACCTACACATAGGTGTTTATTGCTGCCCTATTCACAATATTAGGAATTGGAATCAGCACAGATGTCCATTAGGAAAATGTGACACATATACACAATGGCATTCTATCCATGACTAAGGGAAAACAGGCTTTTGAAATTTGCAGGAAGATGAATAGGAACAGAAAATATCATATTGGGTGAGGTAACCTAAGCCCAGAAAGACAAATGCCTCATAGTCTCTCTTATATGTGGTCTTTAGATTTAATTTTCGATAGCTGTGTTCAAGTTGGAGTGGTCAAGGCCAGGTAGCCGAAAAGGAGCCATGAGAGAGAGGTATATGGGGTGGGGGGAAACTTGCAGGGGGAGGGGTGTTAGCTATTAAGCAGTGCAATGTTATTCATTAAGCGTCACTGTTTATCGTGTGAGAAAAGCCACTGTAAGAGTTTATTGAGGGAAGGGAACAGAAGGAGGTGCTTAGGCCTATGGAAAGATCGCACAGGAAGAGAGGGGAGGGGTATGTGAAACCCGGTTTTTTTTATATGTCCCTGCACACATGTGCATATGGGTTTACATAGCTATGCCATGCATGTACATAGATTACATGATCACGCAGTGCACATATTACGTTGGACGTAAGGCCCTGGGATGACTAAGCATCTTGCCAGTGCATGCGCAGTCATGGGGGAGTAGCTAGGAATTCTAACAAGGGGAGGGTAGTGTTTAGTTAGCTTTCTATTGCTATGATAAAACACCATGAATGACCAAAAGCAACTTGGCGAGACAAGGGTTTATTTAATCTTACAGTGGCAGTCCATCATTCAGAGACGTCAGCGCAGGAACCCAAGGCAGGAGCCGATGCAGGGCTGTGGAAGAGAGCCGCTTACTGGTCCGTTCCCTGTGGCTTGCTCAGCTTGCTTTCTCACACACCCCAGGACTGTCTGCCCAGTGATGGTGCCACCCAAATGGGCCGGGCCCTTCCACATCAGTCACTAGTTAAGAAGATGTACTGCAGACTGGCCCACAGGCAAATCTTATAGAGACATTTTCTCAACTGAGAGTCCATCTTCCCAAATGACTCTAGCTTGTGTCAAGTTGACATAAAACCAACTGGGACAGATAGTAAGTCACGTGTGATAGGAAAGAAGGGGCTGGGGGACACTAAGGGAGGGGTTGTTTAAAGGAGAATGGAGGTAGGGAAGTTAGAGAAAGATGGAGGATGGGGACGGGCCAACCAAAACTAAGAATGCATGGAAAAGCTGTACAGAAAATTACTACTTTATAACCTAACGAAAACTATGCTTTTTGTTTGTTCATTTTTAAAGGCTGAATAGAAGTACTCTGCATGGGTAGCTAACACTGCTCCCAGAAATTATAGGTCTTCAAACCCATATCTTGATGCCAGAGGTGGGATTCTTCCCTATGCGTTGTTAGCCAGAGAGCTCCAGATGTTCCCCCGAACAATACAGGCTGCTACCATTGCTCTTAGATGCCCACCCAAACTAGATAGTAAGACTCTGGGTACAAGACAGAGCTGGAAGCTGCCTCCCTGCTGGATAGTTTTCATAGTGCCAGAAGATGCTCTCTGTAAGCTGTTGGGGTGGGGGGTGGGGGGAGTCATCAATGACCACACCCAGCTATACCTTCTATGTGTACAAGTTTTAACTGCCCAGCATGATATGCCCACTGATGCAATAGTGGCACAAATGTTCTGGGATCAATCAACCACTATCTGACTGGATTTGAGGCTAACTCTGTGGTAGGGAATACATGCTTGGCACTATAGAACTGTTCAAAAGCCTATGGCTAGGCGTATCACAGGTGCTATGGGGAAACCAGCCACTGATATTCTGCCAAATGGACATGTAGTTAGGTTTCCTTCTAAATAGTTATGTTTATACCCATAGACTAGTGTTGCTCTCAGCCTTGGTCAGAGACACCTTTTCAGAAGTGGGTGATGGTCAAATTACTGAGAATAAGTGACTGCTGAGTTCTTGGACCCAAAAGGAACTTCCTTTTGAGGTCCAGGGAACATCGTGGAAGAGAGGACAGAAGAACTGTGAAAGCCAAAAGATTGGGAAGGAGTGAGGGAAGCTGGGGAGATGGTCCACTGAGTCAGATGCTTACTGCCAAAGCCTGGAGGTCCGAGTCTGGATCTAACATCCATGGAACAAGGCATGGTGGCACACACCTATAGACCCTGAGCTGGGAGGTGAGGGCAGGAGGGGGACCCCCGGTGTTTGCTGGCTACCAGCCTCGCTAATCAGTCAGCTCCAGAGAGAGATCCTGTTTCAAAATATGAGGTGGAGGACAGTAGAGAAAGACAACATTCACCTTTCTCTTCTACACACGTGCACACGTACATGCACAAGCACACACACACACACCCTCCGCTCCCCCCCCATATCCTTTAAGCCTTTCAACATTTCTCGAGGACATTCTCCATAGTCACATGGTCTCTAAGTGCTGGTGTTTGCCACCACTTACTGATTTTTCAGGGTAGGTCTCTTAAATCACCTGCTGTAACCCACTGCCTGCCACTCCTCTGCCTCAGAATTTATGGTCTAGTTAAAGTCACATCCATGAAAGGGGAGGGAACGAAGGCGCTCTCTCTCCCTTCGAGCCCCCAAATTGATTTGGCACTGGAAGCCACTGTTATATTTTATACTGAGTCTTCTGAATCAGTTCATTGAATTTTAGCTGTAGCTATATAAAACCCTCTCTAGTGAAGTTATTTGGCCATATTGCGGATGGCTCTGCCGTGATCCATCAATGCCACTAACTATCAGCAATAAAGAAAAATTCTTTTTCTCTTTTCATTGTAATGAATTTTCTAAACTCGGACTGAACTTTGGACGGCACTTTGCTATTTCTCTAATTTTTGAACAGGAACATTTTGTGATGCTCTGAGAAACCGATAGGAGGGGTGGCAGCCAAATCTGCTGTTTCTTGTGTGGCAGGAAGAGTGTCGGAGAGATTTAGACAACCACGGCTTGGAGTTCACGGAAGGGGAGATGGGATTTAGAGAAGAGGCTCATGGGAATTCCATTTAAGATGTCTGACTAAATGTCCAGCTTTAGGAGGAAGGAGTTTGGCAAACAAGGAGGAGGTATGAGTTGGGATTATTTCAATTTATTACATCAAGAAAGGAGGGAAAGTTAGCCTAGTTTGCCCAGTGGTTACAAAGCATAGTTATAATGCCTGCGTGGGAAACTGACCTCCCAGGTATTGAGGAAGCTGTTGACGTCAACTGGTCAATTGAAAAGCACGACCAAGTGGCTCAGGAGAGGAGGCAGGTGACATCAGCAAGGGGTGATAAATCAGCTCAGAAAGGGAATGTGGGACTACACTTGAATACTATTCAAAGGTTTCTTTTTTAGGGCTGCATCTGGAGTTCATATAAACACAAAATTGAGGCGAATCTTTAGGCTAATCACCAAGTCTGTAATAATAAATAATAAAGGTTAGTATCAGCTTACCCAGCAAGCTGGTGGCTGTGAACATCCTGCCCAGGGCTGGAATAAAAGCTCATTTCCACCTGTGGTCTCCTTCGTTGCCCGCAGTAACAACAGCCTTCCTCAACAGATCACTCTCAGAGAACCAAGATGTTCATTCTTCCTAGTTCTGCAACGGCATCTAACCAAGCACAAGTCAAGCAAAGGACTGTTTTAGAAAAATAATTTTTATTTATGTGTGTGTGTGTGTGTGCGTGTGCGTGCGTGTGTGTGTGTGTGTTGTGTGTGTGTGTGTGTGTGTGTGTTCATGTGCTTGCAGAGGCCAGAAGAGGGCATCTGATACTCCAGAGCTGGGGTTATAAGCAGTTGTGAGCCACTCGATGTGGATTCTGCCTGAACTTGTGTCCTTTGGAAGAGCAGCAAGCACTCTTAGCTGTGAGCCATCTCTCCAGCCTGAAAGACTGTTTTTAAAAATAAATATTTAGCAGGCACCTTCCCCTTGTCACAGTATTCACATCGTGTTTATAATAGGAAAAGCCCTTGGATATTTGTGTTATCGTTCCATCAGCATGACAAATGCTGCAGAGAAACCGGCTTCCTGGAGGATATGCTGATTTGGTGCTCACCATTTCAGACTTTGCTTTGTGCCTGAGCTGAGGCGCAGCATGGGAGCAGGGGGGTGGGAGTACACCCATGATGGAGCAAAGTTGCTCACTTCACTGTGGTTAGGAAGCAGAGAGAAGACTCAGGCTTGTAACAAAAGCCCTCCCTTAAGATCTGTTAAACTACAAATCCATACATGAATGACTCCATCCATGAAGGCAGAGTCCTCAACTGAATCATGTCACAATTATCTCACCTCAAACGCTGCTGCACCAGAGACCACGCCTTCAAAATGTAAGCTTGTGCGCAAGTGGGGCAGCATTTCAGATCCAAATTAGAACAATGAAAACTCAGTTTAACTAAGTTTAGACCATATCAGGGATATATGAAGACAACAGATAATCTGTGTTAGATTATTTGTAGTAAGCAACAAAAACAGACTGTAATTTACAAAAAGAGATTTACTGGAAGGATTTGGGGGACTCACAGAATCTCTAGGAGGCTGGAGAATTGACCTGAAGATGGAAGATTAATGCAAGGCACCTCAACTATGACACCCATTTCATCACTGTGTCTGGACACAGCAGTGGGAATAGCAAATGCCAGATGTGTGCATCTGCATAACTTTCCAATCCAAAGTCCCAGAACAGAGAGTATAATGCAGCCAAGGTTGGGTCATGTGCCTACCACTGATTGTATCAGACCACAGAAAGAAGCTTCCAACTTCATAGTAGTCTGTAAAATAATCATTTTCATGACCATTTCTTAGAAAAAAAAAATCCAGGATGCTTTGGAGTCACCCCCAAACAACATATGTCCATTACAGATCCAGTATAAAAGAGAAAAACATCCATGTTTGAATGTCCTTTTTCATACAAAGTCATCATCTGAATTCTTTAGGTTTTTTTTTTTTCCTATAAAAAGGCCCTGAAACAATGGTTCTCAAGTTATGGTTCCCATGCCAACAGTATCAGCACTACATGATGCATCTGCTTCCTAGGGCTGCTGAACAATTTACCAGAGTGCTTAACACAATGGGAATCTTTCTCTCACAGTGCTAGAAGCCTACGAGGAAGCTGCCAGCAGGGCCACACACACTTGGAAGGCCGAGGAAGGGTCTTTCCTTGCCTCTTCCTCATTTCTGGTGTTCCCAGCAGTTTTTGGTTTCTCTCAGCCTGTAGGCTCATCACTCTGGACTTTGCCTAGGTCATCACACAGCATTCTACTATGTCTCTCTGGGTCTGTGAGCTGCATTTCTTTTCTTTATAAAGACTCCAGTCATATTGAATTTAGACCCTCAATCCAAGACAGCACAATCTCACCGTCACTGAGCAATTTGCAAGCTTGTTACTTCCAGTCAGGCTACATTGTATCTACAGCCATACCACACTGAACCTGTCCTGTCTTATCTCATCTCAGAAGCCAATGCGATTACATTCTGAGGTTTGTGATGGGCATGGATTTGGCAGGGTGTGGGAGCTATTTACTTATCAAGTACAGATTCTCGGGTTTTGCCCTGGACCTACTGAATCACAGCCTAGGAGTGTATCCCAGGAAGAACCTGTGTGGGAACTCACACAAAATGTGAGACGCAGATCCCAGAAATCGCTCGTGTTTGTCTCCCGACTCAGCATCCAGTTCTCACAGCAAATGTCCGGAAAACTACCCCTTGAAGGGCAGAGGAAGGTTTGAGGGGAGGGGAGCCCAGCAGCCGGGGCAGGACCCAGGACCAGTAATGGACCTGCCCTTGAGCTCCGATGACGCTGCACGCGTTCCTTGCCTGAAATAGCTGTCATCACCACCATCATCATTATCATCATCTGCTCCAGTCATTTAGGGCATCCACGGAAGTCAGCACACAGGAGCGCTCCAAATTTGCTTATATTAAAGGATGGTACTTCCACCCTGGCAACAGATTCAGTACCGTTAAAAGGTATTTATTTTGTAAGCACTTAATGCCGTTTCCTCCAGAGAAATTGAAGCTTATTTTAATGGTCGAAGGGAAAAAAGAAATTATGTACCTTCCTGCCCTCCCCCTCCATTGCATTTCCAAACTCATATTCCTCCTGGTATATCACTTCTCTTTGATATGTGGTATAGATGCATTCTTAGGGCCTGGGTGAACTGAATAGATGCTACTTGAAGGTTGTGGTCCAGGTGAACTATGGCTGTTTCACTGTGATTGAACTTCATGTTATATATCAATCAATCTACCAGCCAAGGAGAGATTTCGAGCATGTACTGTGTCTCTGTTCTGTGTAAGCATTTTTGCAGAGGAATAAGAAGACACATAAAAAAATATTAAATACTTGCAATGATGGCGAATGTGGAGTATCAGTTTGACTAGACTGAAAGATGTCTAAAAGGTTAGAAAAGTACACCACTGCCTATGTCTGTGAGGTTATTTACAGGTGGTACAGTGGACTTGTAGAACCCATCCTGAATGCAGTCTGCTACGATGATGGAGGCTGGGTGGGAAATGCAGAGGAAGCCTGTCAGGCAGGCATGCTTTCTCTGGCACCCTCTGCTTCCTGGCCCCCATGAGGTGAGCAACTTCACTCCAGAGCATCCTTCCACCATGATCTGCCTCACCACAGCCCGGAAACACAGAGGCCATGGACCACAACATCTGAAGCCATGAGTCCAAATAAATCATTCTTTTCTTACATTGTTTCTCTCAGACACTTTGTTACAACAGTAAAAAGGTTAACATTCCCTCTCCCCCACCCACACACATGTAGATATCCTTAAGGAGGTAATTCAGTGTTTAGGGAAGAGTATGAATTCGGTGCCTGAAAACCTCCCAACGATTCCAATCTCCCTCTTCTTCCTCCAGATCTTGACTCGTCACCAAATTCCATGAACTCTTCCCTATGTATGCCTACTTATGCTTAGGGACAGTCATGTGACTAATTCTGACCAATGGTTGTGAGCAGAGGTGATGTCCCTTCAGGGCCTGAGCATAGAAGAGTCAGTGTGCAATTCTCTATTTTTTCTTCTCTTCTTTAGCAATGAGATAGGAAACAATCTATTGTGCAAACAGTCCAACCTTTGTCACCCCGAATCTCTGGGTAACCAAGCGGATCAGCGCTGCTTTAAGTGAGGAATGTCCTCACGTAGGCTCATGTGTTTGAACCCTTGATCCCAGATGGTGGTGCTGTTTGGAAAAGTTGTGGAATCTTTTCATCTAATCTTTTAAAAAGCTAAATGTATTATCTGTGTGTGTGTGTGTGTGTGTGTGTGTGTGTGTGTGTGTGTGGTGTGTGTGTGTGTGTGTGTGTGTGTATGTGTGTGTGTAGACCCACGTGCACATATGTGCCACAGCTCACATGTGGAAGTCAGAAGACAGCTTTTGGGGGTCAATTCTCTCCTTTTACCATGTGGGTTCTTGGGGACCTAACTCAGGTCACCAGGCTTGGCAGCAAGCACCTGCTGAACCATCTCACCTGCCCATTTGTGGATTTTTAAGGGGTGAGGGAGGTGGGTCATTGGGAGCTGTCTTAGTTTGGGTTACTATTGCTGTGAAAAGACACTGTGACCACAGCAACTCTTACAAAGAAAGCATTAATTGGGGTGGCTTGCCCACAGTTTTAGAGGTTCAGCCCATTATCATCATGGCAGGGAGCATGGCAGCCTGCAGGGAAAACATGATGCTGGAGCTGAGAGTCCTACATCTTGTAGGCAAGAGGAAGTTGACTGTCACACTGAGGGAAACTTGAGCAAAAGAGACCTCAAAGCCCGCCCTCCACAGTGACACACTTCCTCCAACAAGGCCACCCCCTCCCAATAGTGCCACTCCCTTTGGGGGCCATTTTCTTTCAAGCCACCACAGGAGTATAGACTGAGATTCAGTAGCCCTGCTCACTTCTTGTCATCTTTATGCTTCCTGTTCTGACACGATCTCAGAAGTAAGGGGTCTGAGCTGAACACTGCTGCCACTGCGGAATCAGCTGCTGTTGGGGGTCTTCCCCTTCATGATCTGTAGCCCTTCACACTGTAAACTGAAATAGGGACTTCCTCTTTTAAGTCACTTCTTGTCAAGTATTTATTCACGGCAACAGAAAAATGGCTAAGACAGGAGCTTCCTACTACCTACAGATACTGGGCAAGAAATAGGTCTTTGCCAGTTAAATAACACTGAGATGTAGATCTTGGTTGGTGTTATTGAGACAGGGCCTTACCATGTTGCCTAGGCAACCTTGAAACTCCCAATCCTCTTGTCTTAGTCCTAAGTGCTTGGCTTACAGGCATGTGCTACCACCCCTGGAAACATAAGGATTGTGCATGTGCGTGTGCATGTGTGTGTTTTCATGTGTATGCACGTGGCTGCCTAGGTGTGTGTTCATGAGTACAGGTGTGATTGCATGCATGTGGAGTCTGTTCTGTAGGAACCATCTATCTTATTTCATTTTTTTTTTTTGATAGAGGGTTTCTCTTTGGTCTGGAGCTTGTCCAACAGGTGACACTGGCTGGCTAATGAGCCCAGGTATCTGCTTGTCTTCATATCCCCTAAAATGGGATTACAAGTGTTTACCACCTCTGTTATGTGCTCAGCTTTCTTATATGGCTTCTGGGTCATGAACCTAGGTCCTCACGCTTGTGTGGCAAGTCCTTTACCACTGATCCATCTTCTTAGCTCCAAGATAGGAATGCATTTTTTGCCTACTGGATAAGCCACTAAGGTATGGATTTTGAATGTGTCATTTCAGTCCAGCCTAATCTACCTTCACTAATGGAGCTGCTGATCTAAATTTGATCAATCCATTGTAGTCCTAGGACTGGGTCTTGAACACGCGAATAAACACTTGGGGGATGTTCACCAGAACCATAGCAGCTCACAACCATAATGCTTGGCAGGTCGTCTGCTCCAGGCAGGCTCACACAGCCTCCTGCCGAGCCCTCCCAAGTTCTCATTATTCCTGGCCATTTCCCATCCAGGTCCTACAGACTTTGTCAATTCTATGGATTCCTTGATCTCCGTCCAATACATTCACCTTTGCTTAATTTTGGCCAATATTTATTTCTGTTGGACTTAATAAAGCTTTTCTCATTTGGTGTTGGGTGGTGTTTATCAGCTTAATAGCATTACCATTTTCCTGATAGAATCATCATTGTGGGGATCCCATCATCTTCTTGGAGATTTCAGAGATTGCATTAGACATGGTCATGGTTCACTGCAGAAAATCTTTTTCTTAGGACAAGTTTTCTGGATGATGTGTCCATTTTCTTCAGATGTCTCATTTGTCCAGTGGTCTTCAGATTCCTTAGCTAGATGCCTTTATTTTCCTGAAATACAAAAACAAAACCCTTCTCAACCCTAACATTAGGGAGTTTCCATCCAATCTTTACTAATTTTGATTTATGGTTTCTCCCGAATTTTTTGTTTTCTCTTCTATAGCTGTTATATCACCCTGAGTAATATGGTATTTTACAATAGACATTAGGTTCTTTAATTGCTTTGGGAAGGAGTTTCTTCCATGGTGACAGGAAAGGACTGAACCAAATTTGACATGGGGGCCTGTGAGAGGTCCCTCAGAGCCTTTTCCAATGGCAAAGGCAAGGGATTACCTTGTCTATCTTTTGTTTATCTACATTTGTTAGTCCAATTATGCCTTCTGCATAACCCAGAAGGGAGGGGCATTCTGTTGGGATTATTCCTTGAGAAAAACATTATTTCCAGGAATACCCTGTTTACAGTCTCTTTTTAGGTGACCTTGTTTACTGCAATTGAAACATCTGACATTACTATTTTTCTTCAAACCTCTGGAAATCAACTCCCCTATCCAAGGATCATCATGGTCATGAGATTCAATATTAATTATATCTTGGGTCTATTCTTCCAAAGGTACTGATCTTGTCTTTAATGGTCTAATTACCCTTTTGCATTGTGCATTAGCATTTTTAAAAGCCAGAGATTCAATTATTATCTGTCTAGCTTCTTTATTTGGTATCATTCTATTTATTACTGAAGTCAATCTTCGTAAGAAGTCAGTGTAGGTTTCTTTTGGGCCCTGTATAACTTTTGTAAATGACTCAATTTCCTTTCCTACTTTTTCAATTCAGTCCCAAGCATTCAAGGCTGCCATGTGGCATAAAGCCAGGGTGTGGTCATCATATAAAGATTGTCTTTGTATATCAGTGTAATCACCTTTTCCAAGAAATTAGAAAATTTCCATACTCCTAACTCTACTTCATTGTTCAATGGTCTTAGCCTCATCCTTCCACCAGATCCTCCATTGTAACTGGGAACCAGCTTCCAAGACTGCTGTAACCAAATCTCTTCAGTCTTGAAGGATAATTCTATTACAAGTTAACCATGAGTTTAATATCTCCTTCATGAAAGATGAATGGATGCCATATGAGACTATTGATTCTTTGAATCTCTTCAAATCTAGCATTTACACAGGAGTCGAGTCAGCTTCTTACACAGCCTTGAGGATATCTATCACTGGGTAGTTCCTGTAAAGTTACTGGATAGATTAAGGTTGACTGAAAGCCTTAGGTTGTTTCTCTGTAACCTTATAATGCAATGTGGAGATTGATTCTCCTTTAAATTCTTCTGTCTGGGTGTGAATACTATATGATCTGTTTTAAGAGGTTTTTCTAAAACTTTTTATCTTCACACCCATATTAACCAACTTTTTTAATGATAAAGAGAAGTGATCAAATAAATAATATTTATAATTGACATTACATCTATGCCATTAACATTAATTATCCTCTCATTTAATTGCTCCATTTTCAGACCAACAATCGTATTATCAAATAGAGACTAAATTCCCTCCATTGTAAAAATGTTTTCCATTTTTTCATGTGGGGAAAAAACTTTCTTTTAACTAATTCCTCCCTTTAAGAAATCCCAATTGACTCACCAAATCTGCTGATAACAACAGTTCAGATGATGGTATGGCAGCATCCTGAGGAGAGGGTTTAGAGAAAGCAAAAACCCACTGGGAGAGGAAAGAAGAGAAAGACACAGCCTTCAGCATGGGAGAAGTATGCAAAAGCGGCTAACTCTTGCGGTTTTTAAAGCCCCAAACCTATGGAGTTTGCTGCAGAGAGGCTGCAACAAAAACTTAGCCAGCAGGGTAGAGACTCTGGCCATGTGCAGCTTGAGCCTGAGCCAGGACTACAAGGCCACAGGCAAGCAGCTTTTTTGTGAATTTGTGCCCCAAAAGTTGGATGCCAGATGTAACACGAATTCCTAAATGGTCTTAATAAAAAAAAAAAAAAAAAAAAACCCAGAGCCAGAAATTGGGGTAAATATGGAAAGATCAGAGAGACAAAAGAACAAGCCATCTCTTGCTTCTAGGACACCTCAGCCTGAAGAGATTTCCTCAGCTCAAATTTAGTTCCTGTCTCCTCATGCGTTATACACCTTTCTCTGCCCAGACATTAAAGGCATGTGTGCTTCCCAAGTACTGGGATTAAAGGTGTGTGCCACCACTGCCTGGCTCTGTTTCTCTCCTAGACTGAGTCAATCTCATGTAGTCCAGGGTGGCTTTGAACTCACAGAGATCCAGAAGGATCTCTGCCTCCCAAGTGGTAGGATTGAAGGTGGGTGCTACCACTGCCTGGCATCTATGTTTAATCTAGTGGCTTGTTCTGTTCTCTGATCTTCAGGCATATTTTACTAGGGTACACAATATATCACCACATATTGGGGGTGGGCTTTTGAAACCAGGCCCAGTCTCTCTCTCTCTCTCTCTCTCTCTCTCTCTCTCTCTCTCTCTCTCTCTCTCTCTGCCTGTAACTTACGGATCAGCTGTGAGCTCTCAGCTACTGCTCCAGCACCATGCCTGCCTATGTGTCTCCACTCCCCCTGTCATGGACTTACCCTATGCAACTGTAAGCAAGCCCCTAAACGCTCTCTTTTATAAGTCGCTTTGGTCATGATGTTTCATCAAAGCAACAGGACAATAACTAAGACACTGACCATCCCCAGAACCACAGTCTAGACTTTACATTATCAAGAGCTCCGCTGCTTCAAAATCTGATTTCAGTTAGCACCCTGCTCTCCAGTTGCTCCTTCCCATCTTACCAGCTCATTCCTTTCGCCATTCTTACTCAACCAAACCTCTAAGTCCACAGGCCCTGTGAACCCTTGGTGGTTGGCTGCTGCTTCTCTCCTTCCTCGCCCTTCTGGCTTCCAGGGTCTGTCTCTGGAACCACTCACTTGTACAACCCCTTTCCCACTCGGGATGGGGGCCTTGCAGTGGGTAGCAGCGTGGTCTCTGAGCCAGGCTGCCCTGCCCGCATTCTGGCCCTGTCACTCTCTCTACCCGTGTACCTTTAGATACATTGGTTAAGCTTTCTATGACTCAGTGTCATCCCTTAGGAAATGGGAGGATATTATCCATAACCGGTTCTAAGGAATAAATGGGTTCATTGCAAGTTACTTAGACGACTGCCTGGCACTTGGGGATCACTATGTAAGTGATTTAGGAGCCTGTCAATCATTTTTGAGAAAGTGACTCTGCCTCTCTTTTACTTAGGGTAAAAGCTGCATCCTTGAAAAAATTCTCAGCTTTCCATTTACCCTGCTCATGGACGTTAGCAGGTAGATGCTGTAGAAAAAAGAAATAGTGTAGCCACGTTTTATTTAAAGTATACTGCGATCCTTCTTATTCTGCGATCCTTTAGTGCCTAAGTCCTTTTGCATTGCCTCTCTAAGAGTGCCTTAACACAATTGGAATTAATATCAAGACCTAATCTTGACCTTCAAGGCTCCTGACCCTCTCTGTCTCCATCAGCTGTTTATATAGTCACATGGTCACATTTCTTTAGCCATCTCTCTGGCATCTTTGAGAACCTTTATCTTTAAAATTAACCCTCAACACTAAGTTTAGCCCCTTCCAAGGCTTCTGTCTTCATGGAAAGAGGGAAATACACTTATTTCCTTCTCTGCTATGGATCAACACCCCACTTCATTCTTTTTGAGGCATGGTTTCTCTATGTAGCACTGGCTGTCGTGGAACACGCTCTGTAGACCAGACTGGCCTTGGATTCAGAGATCTGCCTGCCTCTGTCTTCTGCGTGCTAGGATTAAAGGTCTGAGCCACCACCACCCAGCTCAAATTCTTAATCAACTGTCTTTTTCCTAACATCACAATACTGAACACAGTCACTTTCTATAGCAGAGAGCATCTGACAATGGCTGCAATTGATTCTGTCTTTCTATAGGTGGAGTCCACTCTCCCATTATAGAGTCTGGGCTGCTTTTGTGACCTGCTGTGACCAAAAGATCACAGAAGAGGTGGCAGCATACCAGTTCCAGGACTAGCCTTTACAAGATCTGGTAGCTCCTGGTTTGTTTTCTCTAACCGGTTATCATGCTGTGAAGAAGGCCAGGCTAGACTAGAAAACAGTGGCATAACACTTGGAGAGAGAGAGAACACAGGGAGGAGTACTGAAGTATTGTCTTAGGTTAGGTTTTATTGCTGTGAAGAGACACCATGACCACGGCAACTCTTACAAAGGAAAACATTTAATTGGGGCTGGCTTACAGTTTCAGAGGTTTAGTTCATTGTCGTCATGGTAGGACATGGTGGTGTGCGGGCAGACATGGTGCTGGAGAAGGAGCTGAGAGTCCTACATCTTCATCCATAGACAGCAGAAGCAACTGTGTACTGGACGTGGCTTGAGCATATATGAGACCTCAAAGCCCACCCCCTCAGCGACACACTTCCTCCAACAAGGCCACAACCACTCCAGCAAGGCCACACCTCCTAATAGTGCCATTCCCTATAGGCCAAGTATTCAAACACATGATTCTATGGGGGGCCATTCCTATTCAAACCACCACAAGTATCAAATATATGAATGGCATTTGAGATCACTCCTTCTAGTCCAAGTGACTGACCTCTGCCCATGTCACATGAAACAGAAGAACCACACCTTTCTTACCTATAGAATCATGAAAAATAATGTGCTTGTTTAAGGCCACTAAACCTGGGGATACTTTGTTACATGACAATAGAAAAGTAAAACACCCTTGAATGCTTCATTGTATTTGGTTTTCATTATAGTATTGTTCTCAATAAGAAATCGAACCATTATTAGTTTGTCAACTGCATATTATCAGTTGAGCCTCTTTCTTCTAAATATAAACTCCATGGGGAAGAGGTTTTCACTATGCTAATCTCAATGTTTAGGACAATACTCTGTCTACTTTAGGACTAATAAATATTTGTTGGATAAATTAATATACTAGGAATGCTAACTGATACATGAGGTTTACTTGATCACAACAAAACAAAAGAAATCCAAAAACTCATATCCAAATATTTTCCTTGGGGGCTGGAGGGATGGTTCAGCAGTTACGATCAACTGTTGCTCTTGCAGAGGACCCGGGTTCAATTCCCAGCACTGACATGGTGTCTTACCACCATCAGTAACTCTAGCTCCGGGGATCTGATGCCTTCTTCTGACCTCTGTTAACACCAGGCATGCGTGTGGTGTATATACAGATACGCAGGCAAAACACTCATATGCATAAAAAAAACTTCAAAAAATGCAAAATACTTTTTAAGTCCTCTAAGTCCCAACATCTAGTTATGTTTGCCTTTTATTCTTTTAAAAAGACTTTTTATTTTATTCTACTGATTCGTCAATGCTAGGAGTTGAGCTCAGAGCCTTGCATACACTAAACACACATTCCACCACTGAGCTGCTGCCCCATGCCCAACATTTCCTTTTAAATCAGAGATCTGTATTGAGTTACTAAGAAAACCGACGTTTCAAAAGGAACATCCAGAAAATACTTTGGCTGGAGGTCTGCAGCACATTTTAAAATGACATGGGCATGATTACCATTCGCTGGGTGGCACAGAGCTATCCTGTGGGTAGGTTAAGGACAAAGCATCACTTAGTCCCCTCTCTCCCCAGGGTAGATTTCTAGTGCCACTCGGCCCCTCCCCTTTAAGTACATACAAGTCCATACTTCTAGGATAGCACATCCAATCTGGGACTGCTAGTTCCTTATTAATTCCTGAGATCCCAACAATTTTTCCATCAGGACAAACTGCAAGAACAGCCCCCTCTCTGTTAGTCACCCAAGAAGACTGTTTCCCAGTGGTTCCTCCCCCGATTCCCCGGCCATGGCTGCACTTGCCTGAGACAGACATCGGACGCAGCACACTGCAGTCACCTTTCTCTGAAACAGGTTGACTGTGATTTCTTTCATGCCTGGTTGGAACACAGAGGCATAATTAGATAGGGGCTTCTCTCCCCAATCATTGCTCTGATGGTTCTAAATTGGCTGGCACGGTCCCATTTTCTCTCTAAATGAACAGGACCTTTGCCTCTCCGAGCGTAGACATGTGAGATTGATCACTGGGTCCCTGACTCTTCCCTCTGAGCAACATTCTCTCTGGTGTTTTCAGGTATTCTGTCCTATACATTTCATTTTGGGAGCCACAGTGCTGGGTTGTAATTTAATTTTTCTAAATTTAGTCTGTAGAAGGCTCACGGCCAGGGGAAGGGGATTACAGCTTACCAGGAATCCACATTTAAGCCAAGGAGAGTCCTCTCTGGGGACCTGGATTTATTTACAGAGTTTAGGGACTCAAAAGAAGGCCAAATAGACTTAGCAGCCACACTTCCCCCCTTCAATTTAACAGTCTCTTAAGCACAAAATCAAATGCAATATAAACAAAGTGGTTCGAGTCTTTCCCGAGTGTCTTACCTTAACTTCTTCTGCTTCTGCCTGGCTGCCCCCTAAATGTCCCCGAAGACCCCATTCTATCTTCTGTGATGACCTGTAGCTTTTTAAGTGTGAGGGGGGGAGTCATGTCTCCTAAGATGGTTCCTGGGGAAGCAGGAGCAGTCTGGCAGTGCAGGGAGGGAAGCTTAGGCAGGATCAGCCCCATTGAAGATCTTCACTGAAAAAGGCTTCACTGTGTACAAAGCCTTCGGAAAACCATCCGAGTGCCTAGAATTGTAGTTGGCTCCATGAGAAACGAAGAGCTAAGAGCTGAATCGGTTTTATATTTTGCTCTTCACTGATGAGGAAGTTCAAATGGGGAGCCACGATCTAGTTTGTGCTAGGGAACCGAAATGCCTATGTGTGCCCTCTTAGAATCCACACTATTTTGTGTCTCAGCTTCCCTGTCTGTGAGTTGGACATGAAAATGTAGCTCCCTCTCGGGATTATTGTGAGTGTTGAAATGAATTACTAGATGCAGACAGGAGGGTAACATGCACAGAGTGGCTTCTGTCTTACATGGATAGCAAGTATGGGTATACATGTTCCTATGGCTTCCAAGTGAGACTGAAACATGTGTTACAAAAGATGCCATGTCTAATGCCTTTGGAATTCAGAGACAGGAGACACTGGTATCGGAATCTGGAAGGCTTCCCCACTTCCCCTGATGTGTAAAAGCTGCCCTGGTTGTACACACCTGTAAGACTCAAAAGTCTACTGCGCTACAGAAGGAGATCAAGTCCAGCTTCATGGGCAACTTAGTGAGTCTCAACAAATAAATAGTTTAAAAAAGATGCATGAATGTGCATGTGGAGCAGAGATGCCTTTCCCTACTGACACATACAGATAACCACATGATGAGTATGTAGTAAAAGCAAAATATAACCTCCACATTTGCTAAATTGTTGGAAGGCTATGCTTAGTTTTTCATTGATGCATCATCATGTCTGTCCAGTCTGATGATATATAACACATTTTACACTGTATACACATACCACATGTTATTGACCCTTCGGTGGGATGATGGGAATGAAACAGCCCCAAAGAATGAAATCAGGACAACTATTGAACAGCACCAGCTTGATTCGAGACAAAAGTGGCAGTCAGAGACTGAAGGACCTATTAATTTCACATGAGAGAATCTAATTTTATTATATATGGCATTATAGAAAGCATGAAATGTGTGTTTCCTGGGATAATTACTCAGAGAACCTGGTACAGTCAGTCCACTGAGCAAGAGGCTTTCATGGCTTTGGGTGGGACCTACTTGGGCCAGTAGCTCTATATTAGTTATTTTTCTGTTGCTCCCAATAAAAATATAATGACCAAAAGCAACTTAAGGGAAAGTGAGTCTCTTTGGCTATGGTTCCAGAGAAATATACTCTATCATGGCTGGGAAGGCATGGGAGGCAAGAGGGTCAGGAAGATGGCTGGTCATGTTGGTCATTCACACACAGGAAACAGGAAGCAGATGGAAGCCATAAACCATTACAGCCTGCCTCCAGTGATGTGCTTCTCTCTAGCAAGGCTACACCTCCTTGAGGTCCCAAACAGCGCCACCAACTGGGACCTAGAATTTAAATACACAAGTCTATGGGTGACTTTTTTAATTTAAATTACAACAGGGTCCCTTCCTTTCCCTATATATCTCTGAACATGAGACATCTGTTTTGTAAGTCGATCCCAGAAAGAGACAATTTTTTTTTTTTTGAAATCTTCAGGAGATTGACTATCACGATTTCCAGCCCATTTCCCCGGACCCTCCCTATGCAGAGCAGCAGTAACACTGCATTTCCTGTTGAAAGCAGAATCCTGTCTCAGGGAACAGCTCCTAGAAAGAGTGACCCAAACCTTTCCTGAATCCCATCATTAGGAAGGAAGAATGTTTCTAAAAAAGGAAAACCTCACCCCTCATAAGCAAAAAAAAAAAAACAACAACAAAAAAAACAACAAAAAAACAAACTCTGAAGTGCCCTAAAGTAGAAAGTGGAAAAGATTTAGTTGATTTAGAAAAACTATATATATGTTTATATGTACATGCATACACACACACCATATATATATGTATGTACACCACACACACACACACACACACACACACACACACACACACATATATATATATTCATTGCACACTGAAATCCATTTTAGAAGCTGAAGATGTCTCAGCAGTTAAAACATTGATTGCTCTTGCCGAAGAACCCAGGTTCTCTTCCCAGTACCACATGTGGCTTACAACTATCTGTAGCTTCTAATCTAGGGCATCCAACACCCTCTTCTGGCCTCTTGGGGCACCCGCACACATGTATTTGTACATACCCACAGACACATAAGCACAAATAAAAACAAAATAAACCTTTTAAAAAAGAGTTCAATAGATATCTATTAAAAGAACACAAAACCGGAAGCTTAGCAGCAGCTTTTCAGTAGTCATTCGCTGAGAAGGTATTGTGGAGCAATGCTAGGTGTGTGTATGTGGGGGGTGCTATTGCCTGAAACACCTTGCCTCTTCTTCCCAGAAACAGGAACAAATTTCACATGCAATATTCAGTTACAAGAGACTCTAATCAATCTTTTTTTCTTGGCCAGTACCCAATTATGTCTAACCCTCCATGTTCTTCCTTCTTCAGTACACTTGATGTGGGCAGTATGGTGATCTTGGAAACTGCACAGTAGTTCACAAATACCCAAGGCAGAAAGGGCCCAACCCCTCAGATCATCACACTAAAAGATGCTTCTGAATCATCAATGTATCAAATGCCCCAAAAGCTGGGCCCCCTTTCCAGCTCCTGAGCTCTTATTCTGTTAAAAGCATGTGTTTCAGTAGCTGGAGTTGGAGATTTAGAGAAGAATGTGACTGTGGCAAAATTTGAAGCTTGTGATCTAGCAAGAGAACACACACACACACACACACAGACACACACACACAATGGGTGGGAGCTCAAAGAAAGACACATAGCAATCCATTGTCCAAAGAGAAATGTTGTTCTGAGAAATGCATTGCACTGATATTCTGCCATTGTGAGACCATCACAGAATGTACTTACAACAAACCTAGGTGTACAGACTTCTGCATGCCTAGGTGATAGTGTATGTGTAGATAGCCTGTTGCTTCCAGGGTCATGATGAACAAACAGTACATGATTAAATCAAGCGTAAGAGAAAATGATGCAAAGAAGAGACGCCATAAACATGAATAATGGTAAGTCTGATGCCAACAAACTAGTACAGCATACTGTTTTACAGTGCATTGTTTTAAATAAGTAAGACGTGCACTCTAAAATAATGATAAAGAGTGCAGTGGGGTAAACACATAAACCAGCAACACAAGTGTTTATTACTGAGTACGCTGTATGCTCTGTAATTGTATTGCTGTGTCTTTAATACAACTGGCAGAGCTGTCAGTTGTTATACTCGAGGCTTCACAAATACTGTGATGTTACTATGACTACAGCATCACTGAGTGATAGGGTTTTTTCAAGTCCATTATTATCTCCGGGAACGAGCAGCATGTATGTGGTAGATGTGGTCTATCACTGACCATATCATTACACAGCACATGGATATTAGTGATACAAATTCTAAAGTATCATAAATCCCGGAAAGCCAGAGGAGGTGATTTGTGGAGGATTCCATGATGGGGGTACGGTGTTCTGGGTGACCTCTGAGAGGAGGCACTGCAGTAGGACACCAGGGATTCTTAGGGCAGAAAGATAAGAATCTGACTGGATATAGAAAAACCTGCAAAGGTTAGAGAGGGGAGTGTAAGAAAGATGTGTCAAGGTCCAGTCTCTCAAACGCCCTAATCACACACTGTTCGCATTTCTGTGAGAGGCTATTCAATCACCTATCAACAGTTTCTATTTTTTCCCCCACCTACTTTTCATTAGGTAGGGACGTTGCTCCTTTTCCACTTGAAATAATTATAAAGATGATTATGGAAAGGATGGTGTTGGTGGGTTAATGAGGAGAAGGGAGGAGAGGGTTTGTCACATTTCCTAATCTCTCAGACTCAGGTCGCTCCACTCTGGAAAGAACTGCTGGGACTTCACTCACGAGCCACTGTGGGCTGATGTTTGCTGGGGAATTAGTAGATGGGGGGGGGCAGAAAGTTGCTTTCGAAAGCACAGAAGTCATAAAACACCACATATAGGTCAAGTCTGGATGGGACTGGGAACCTTCAGATTTCTGCTAGTGTTGAGGCGGTTTTCCCTGCACTTGGCCTTTCATAAGGCACTTGTGCAAGTGTGGAGCATTATCCTGATGCAGGTATGGACTCCTTGTTTAAATGAGGCAGATAGGCCAGCCAAGCACTCGACAGTGCTGCACCCTGGCAGGTTGAGTTAGCAACCCGACAAGATCATCCCATTCACCATAAATGCCACCTCATCATGGTGTGTGGGCTGCCAACCCTTTGCATGAAGCTTGTTCTTGTGTACCTTATCATCTGTACTCAGCTCAGTTCCTGGAGACACTGGAGAGTGACAGGAGGAGGCCACTGTCCTGTGAGGACCAAGACAATATCTTCTTAGTTTTCCTGGGCAGCTAGAACATGTCAACAACAAGTCAGGACCTTAAGACAACAACTGAAATCTCTTCTCTTGAGTGTGGAAAGAGCATTCTGAATGCAACTGTCCTGTGTTAGGCAGCCTTCGCTTGCTGTGGTGGGGTACTCGGCATAAACAGCTTGTGGGAGGAAGTAGGAATTTTGGCTCATGGTTACAGAGATCTCAGTCCACGGTGAGCTGGTCCCAAGACAAAAACAGCATGGCAGAAGGGCCTGGAGAGGAAAGCTACTCAACTCATGGCCACCAGGAAACAGAGAAAGGATTCACAAGCCATACTGTCAGTGACCTGCTTCCTCCAGCAGGACCAGTGGATTAATCCCTGGATGAAGTCAGGACCCCTATGATCTAATCACACCTTAAGAGCACTGTCACTCGGGTACCAAGTCTTCAGCACATGAGTCTTTTGGAGAGACTCTTTATCTCCAGAGTGGGCCCTGAGGTAGGAGGAAGACTGGCTGATGTGGTTGGAATTGAGAAAGCAAGAGGAACCAAAGAAGTGGAGATACAGGCTTTTGATCACCCAATCCTGGTCAAGTTATGTCAGTGATAGAGTCAGTAAGTTCATGAAGAAAACGAGAGAAATATACAGATGGCTGCCAAGCCTTCTCCCTTTACATAGTGTCCACTCCACTGGATTTCCAAGGCTTCCTTCAAAGCAAGCTTTCATCCACTTTCCCTGCTTCTGCCATCCCGTAGCTTCCTCCCCTTCACCTCCTCCTTCCAGACAACCTGCTCCAGTTACACACAGAACAAACCTTAACTTCTTCCGCGTGTCTCTAGAGATGCACTAGGGATAGTGTTTGCACACAGGAAGTTCTCCTCAGTGGGCATAAAGGGGCCCTCTGTGTGTATGTGTATGTGTATGTGTGTGTGTGTGTGTGTGTGTGTGTGTGTGTGTCTGTGTATGAACTCTAAAGGACAATATTAGAAACTCTGTCTCTCTCTCTCTCTCATCTCTCTCGTCTCTCTCATCTCTCTCTCTCTCTGAGTATGTGGGGAGGAGAGAGATTAGAGATAGCGTTGACATATGTTGGAGATGAGAGAGAGAATTGGTGGTTCAAGTTCTGATGAAGAAGCTTAATAGGCATTTGACTGTTGAGCTAAATGTGTAAGTATTTCCCTGAGAGTGACACCATTATATGGCAGGGGGTTATTTGCAAGTGGCACACTTCAGGCTAGAAGGTTTCCACACCTGCTTCAATCAACCCTACAAGCATCTTCATGAGGATTCATACTTACAGAAGCTGGAGTTGTTTTCTTGAGTTCCTTCCTTTTTGCTTATGGTTTGGAACTTGTCCATGTTTTTGGACGCAAATAAATGCAGCTGTTTGCTCTGCAAGAGCAATGGAAAACATATATTTATGCTGTATTTGTAATACAGAGAATGTTCAATTGGGGCTGAATTTGGCTTCTTGCCTTATGTTTCAACTTTTCTTTTTAATAACATAAGGTCCTTCATTCACGCAAATGATACTGTTGACTCATCAGTACAGCAGTGTGAGGGAACAGGGGTCTGTGTCGTCAGTAATGACCTTCCAGGATGTGGCAATTCTATTTTCCAAAGATGGCCTCAAAACTCCCACATCCAAAGATGGCCTCAAAACTCTCAAGTCCCAGGGACTCCTCTGCAATGTAACCCGACACTCTTTCAACAAGGAGGGTTAGTCTCTGTCCCTTCCTCTAGAGTCCAACTCCCTTAGGGCTTCTTGCAACCAAACAATCCCAGCAGAAGTGACCATGCAGGGTTGCTGAGCCCGAGTCTTAGGGGCCATGGTGCTTCTGCCTGCCCACTAGACTATTCACACTGGAGCCATGCTGTTGTACAAGAAGCTTGGCTGTGCGGAGGCAGCCATGCTGTTAGGAGCTGGGTGGCTGGAGTGACCCCACGTTGGAACTCTGCCTCCGGTTTTTGAGCTCTTCCTGCTTAAGTGCCCAACGTTTGATTGGAGAGGCCTTTCAATGATCCAGGCTCCCTATCTGAAGTCACTTCCAGCCTTCAAGTATTTCCAGCCAAGACTCGGGACAGATACAAGCTTGACCCACATAGTCTATGTGTATAGTACAATGGCTACTTTGCGCCAATGTTAGAAATCATGGGAATAGATTGAGCAGCCACAGAAACAGAGAATGTGGAACAAAATTCAGAATCTGGAAGTGGGAGATGATTATAACAGGAAACTGAAGTAGGGATCATTGGCTTTGGGGTCCAAGGCAAACATGTTCTGGAAGATCACTGAGAGAGCAGGAGAGGTGAAAGGGTGTGCCTCAGTGAGATTGTGGAAGGTTTAATGGGAACAGGAAAACATGGTCAGGCACTGACAGAAGGGGCATCATTCTTATACAGGGGGAGGAAGCTCAGCAGAGCTGCTTCTGTGAGAACGTGTAAGACAGAATGTGTCACCAAACTTGGCATCCAGGCAGAGGGTTGAGGATGCTAACCAACTTCCAGCTGCCTAAAACCGTATGAGAGAAGTGAAATAGAGGATGATTTCTTACATTTCCAAGTGGCTTTTGGAGGCTAGAGCAAGACTCCACTACAGTGTACCAAGGCAGAAAAGGCTCCAGAGCTTACAAACAAGTCCTGGACAATACTCAGGAAAAGCTGTATGATCCCTTGCTTGGCTCTCAGAAGGATCCAGGGCTCCATCCTCTATCTGCCAGGACAATCAAAGTCCTGCACATCTTTAGTGTGTCTTGTTGATTTTCATCATTATTCGATGGCTCCTCAGAGTCTCGAGGACCTTGTCCTACAATGGTCTAAACAAAGGCCCAGGACAGACGTGGAAATCTCCCAAAATGATGTGCAGATGTGGTTGAAAGAGTTGACATTATACTGATACATAGTAAAACAAAACCAAACCCCAGTACTTTTACAAGGAATATGTTAGCTTTGACTTAGAGGGAAAAAATGAAAATCAATATCCAAAGAAGCTTTTTGACCCACCCCCAGACTCAGAAGGGCAAGAAACTTACTGAACAATCCAGCCCAATGTGCGCATAGTCCACGTTTTATGGAAAAAGAAGGATAGCTCAGAGGGCAGGACCAAGAGCTACAAAAAAGATGCCTGGAGAACAGGACAGAGTGCCATTGTAGATGACATGGATACCTTCTCTGGTCCCTGTGTTTGAGGAGGGTTGACAGAAGTTATCTAGAGCTTGTCCTCTGGTGTGTGATGCTTGTACAGGGGACAAGACATATCTCTCTCAGCTACGGATGGAAGGAGCAAGATGAATGATTCTTTTTTTTTTTTATTTTTTTTTTGAGACAGGGTTTCTCTGTGTAGCTTTGCGCCTTTCCTGGGACTCACTTGGTAGCCCAGGCTGGCCTCGATCTCACAGAGATCCGCCTGCCTCTGCCTCCCAAGTGCTGGGATTAAAGGCGTGCGCCACCACCGCCCGGCTGATGAATGATTCTTAAGGGTGTTAATCTTTCTTAAAAATGTATCCAAGGAACCCTACCCCTGCTTGGACAATGTTTAAAGGATGAGGGTCTGGTTATAGGATGAGATGCTGTATTTTTGAAGAGAAAGGGACTCATTTTGCATGTGTGGTGGGTATTGCGGCCAGTGTGTGGCTCTTGAGCAGAATGTATTCTGCTAAGATGACTGTAATAACTTTTCCATCCCCAAGCTCCTCCGAGACATCACCTCAACATTATTCTCACCAAAAGTTGGAGTCAAGGCAAGTTTTTGACTGCTTCATAATTCCCCCAATGTGGTGGAAATGGAACCACTCGACTTTCAGGGATATAGCCATCACAGAGGGTAATGCAGTTTCATTAGTATTATCATTCTCAAGCCTTCATGACACTTTGTAAACTTGGTTACATGGCTTTAAGCCACTGCCAAGGAGCCTGGGAAACATGTTCTCTAGGTCAACGTCATCTTCCTAATAAGAAGATCCATTTGCAGCGATGGCAACTGCCTCTGTCTGACCCAAAGGCTTTTGAGCCCTAGGGTGATGAGATCAGCTTTCTGAGACTTTGCAGTGAACAAGGAAGCCTGTTAGATCAAACTCTACTCTGACAAGTATTAAGTCAAAAGCACATCCAGGGATCCAGTTCTGTTGCTGCACAGACATCTCAGAACCGATGGGGTGGATCACCTACTGAAGCCATACATTCTACACTCAAGAATCCATCAAGGGCACAGTAGGATGGGCATACTTGGCTCCATGTTCCTTGGAGACATGGGTGGGAAGATTTGGTGGCTGAGACTGGCATCATTGGAAGGCTCTGCCTTTCCCATGCTTGACACCAGGTCTGCAAGCACGCAAAGACTAAATCTGTTGAACTGAGCTCCGGTTACGCCCTGTTCACATGGCTGTCCTCAAACACAGCAGCCGTGCATATGAATTCAATTCTCTTGGTGTATGTGGGTCTCGTTGCACTAGGGTCTGGTTTCAATCCCAATACACTGTTCATAGGCTGAGCTTGGGGCTTGTATGGTAGATCTCGAAGTCCTTATCCTGGCTTAGACCCTGGTCCTCCCTCCCACCCAGTCTGTTGCCACTTCCTTCCCTACTGTCTGTCCTCTGGTCACATGTGTTTTCACTCCATCCCTTTATTCCCACCCATTCTCTGTCCTGGTTGAGTTTCCCCTCAGCCCAGCTGCTTGCTAGTCCACTTCACATCTTCTTGGGTCTTCTTGTCAATGACTTACATTTTCTATATTATACACTGTCATAGCAACTTCTATGCTTTTTTGGATAGACTTACCACTTGGATGGTTAAGCAATGATTAGCACAGTTGTTTGAAATGCACCACCCCACAGTCCTGTAGCTATCACCCAGACAGGATCTGGGTCCTTGTGCCCTGCCCTATTCCCAGGAAATAAACAATGTCTATCTCATAGTAGACACCCACAAAGTATTTGTTGGATACCATCGAATGTTGGATAATGCCCCCCCCCTTTGGTTTTTCGAGACAGGGTTTCTTTGTGTAGCCCTGGCTGTCCTAGAACTCACTCTGTAGTCCAGGCTGGCTTTGAACTCATAGAGATCCCTTTCTCTCTGCTTCCCAAGTGATGGGATTAAAGGTGTGCACCACTATCTTTTCTGCTGAATGATCTTCTAAGATAGCTGACCAAGGCTTGTCAGTTTCATGATGTTACCCATTGAGCTAGGTAACATCTTAACTTGCTTACATGCATCCCTGGCTCATGACTTACCATGCACACAAGTCACCTGGGCTCTCCTCACCTGGCTGTGCTCCTCCTAGGTCTGTTCCCTAGAGACCCGAGTGTCCCCCCCCCCCAGAGATGCTTCTGATAATAGAAGCTCTCTCTTTAAAAGATTGGTTTATGGATGAAAAAGTTCCAAGTATGTAGGGTGCTGAGTTTAGCAGAATCTGTATGTAAATTGGTATTTTGCTGGTGATCAATCTTGTGCTAAAAATGGAAAATCAATACAAAAAGAAAATCTAAGGGGAAAAAATAAGTTGTAGACATTTTTTGGTCCAATGAGTTTCCAAGTCCGAGGACGCTGCATCCAAGACCAAGGTGACTGCATTTCACAGGTGTTTGGGAAAGCAGACAGTTATCTCACAGGCACAGAATGGAGCCTGAGACCTGGTGAAAGATGTGTTCTGGAGTAGAGGCCTCCCACAGCACTTGTCAGAGAGAGTCTTTGAAGTGACTTCTTGGAGCTAGGAAGGGAATCTTCAGATGTGAGTGGCAACTCAGGATCTTGCAAACCTCCATTCAGTAAATGACTATGGGGACAAAGGCCGACTTATGGGCCAGGTGCTGATTGTAGGACTAATAGTGAGCCTGAGGACATCAGAAAAGCATGAAAAACACAACAACAACAAACTAGTCCAAAATGCCCATCTCACAGCCTTCAACCAGGTGTCAGAGGGGTTGGTAGAACAAACATAAGTAGGTTGAATAGGGTGAGGGCAAATAAATACTGTGCAGTTACCCACTAGAACTTCTTCTGGCTGAGGTCAAGGGGAAGCCTTGGGAATGGCTGAGCATTCATCAGAACACAATAGATATAGAGAGACAGGGAGACATCACATTGAAAATGTAGACCATATTATGGGTTGGGTTGTGTCATCCTTCCCAATTCATTTGCTGAATTGTCCTGACACTTAGTACTCCAAAGGGATCTTCTTTGACGATAAGGTCATTGGTGATGTAATTAGTTAAAATGAGGTCACACTAGAGTAGGGTGGGCATCAATACATTATGGCCTGGGTCCCTATAAAAAAGGGAAATTTAGATATGGAATGATGTGAAAAGACAGAGTGTAGAGATGGACAACAAGCCATGGAAAGAGGCCTCTGAGTGAACCGACCCTGCCAACACTTTGAACTTCATGCATCTAGAACCGATGGACAACCAAATTGTCTGTTAAAACCACCCAGCTTAGGGTCACACCATCCCTGGCGAATTAACACCCTCGCTTAATACAATAGTGAGGTATGCAGACCCACTTCTCACTAGGCTGTGTGTTGTTGGTGAAGTCACCTAAAACTCTTTAAAATCCTTGCTTTCTTCTTCTGAATGCAGATAGGACACCAAATCTTCAACAGTTCACAGGTGCCTGGCAGAAGCTGCTATCCTCATAGGGCCCCAGGCCAGCAGCAGCAGGTACAATCGCTCCCGAGGATGCAGCACGGGTGCTGGGTGGTAAGACTGGCACCAAACATTGACTTGTTGAGGTCCTGACACCACCTGCACCAGGCCCTTTCTCCCTCTTCAGGGTCCTGGCAACTCAGGCTATGGAGACACATGGGAAAGGGGGCACTTAGGGGCAACCAAAGAGAGCTCTTAGAAGAGGAGGTCCTGGGCACAAGAGAGGTGCCCACTTGGGTCTCCCCTGGGTGGAAATACTCATTGGAGACAGGAGTGAGGGGAGGGACTTCCTGAAGGGTAGGGACCAATTGTTATTTACTAACATCTATGGACATGCTTGGACATTTCTCTAGCCAACAGAGCCTTCTGGCTTTAACCTACTGTCTTAGTTAGGATTACTATAGCTGTGATGAAACACCATGAAACAACTTGGGGAGGAAAGGGTTTATTTGGCTTACACTTCCATATCACTGTTCATCACTGAAGGAAGTCAGGGCAGGGACTCAGATAGGGTAGGAACCTCTGGCTTGCTCCCCATGACTTCCTCAGTCTCTTTTCTTATAGAACCCAGGACCACCCACCCACAATGAGCTGAGCCCACCCACATCAATCACTAATTAAGAAAACGTCCCACAGGCTTGACTATAGCCTGATCTCACGGAAACATTTTTCCCATAGAGGCTTCCTCCTCTCTGATGAATCTAGCTTGTGTCAAGTTGCCATAAAACTAGCCATAAAACCAGGACACCTACCTTTGTAGTTTAGAAATGAAATGTCACCCACAGGTTCACATCCTGAAAGCTTGGGTCCCAGCTGGTGGTTCCAATCATGAACAGGTAACTGGATCACAATGTCTTTGTCTTCATCAATGAACTTATCCATAGGTAGCTTCATAACTTGATGACATTATTGGGAAGTGATGGAAACATCCAGAGGTGGGGTCTAGTTGGAGGTAGTAAGCTTTTGGGGGAGGGGTTGTTCTTGTGAGTTATATCTCATTCTGGTTCCCTCTCTCTGACTCTTTGCTTCCTGCCACAAATGGGTGACAACTTGGGAATAAAGAACTTTATCCGTCTGACAGGATATTCTGTCTCACCACAGTCTAGAAACAGTAGAGTCAGCTGACCATGGACTAAAACCTCTCAGACTCTGAGCCAAAGCAGGTCTTTATTCCCTTAAATTGTATCAGATATCTGATCATAGGAACTAGGGTGTCAACTAACACCCCTGCTGAATATGAGGCCTGGGATCATTATCTATGAGATAGTTTTATGAAGGTTCAGTGAGGTGACACCTGCCAAGTATTTGTAAAAGCTCATGGTGGCAAGCTTTGAGGTTTCAAGGTCATGTACCATTTCAGTTCAGTCTTTCTGCTTCATGTTTGTGGTTTAAGATGTGAGCTCTCACCTGCTGCTTCATCCACCATGACTGCTCACTTCCATGCTTCCCCAGCACAACAGTGATGGACTCCTATCTTTCTGGAACCATAAGCCCAAATAAATTCTTCTTTCTATAAGTTGCTGGGGTAGTTTGAAGGGGAATGCCAGTCCCCTCCATAGGTTCAGATCTCTGAATGCTTGGTCCCCAGGTGGTGGGACTGTTTGGAAAAGATTAAGAGGTGTGATCTTGTTGGATGAGGTATGTCATTAGGGTTTTGAGGTTTCAAAAGCCCACACCAGGCCCAGCATCGCTCGTTTTTCTCTGCCTGTGGGTCAGGATCTAAAGCATTCAGCTACTGCTCCAGCACCATGCCTGTCTGCTTACCACAATGACAATAATAGATTAACCTTCTAAAACTATAAGCAAACCTCCAATTAAATGCTTTTCTTAATAAGAGTTGCCATGGTCATGGTGTTTCTTCACAGAGATAGAACAGTGACCAAGACACTTTGGCCATGGCTTTTTATCACAGCAACAGAAAAATATCTAAGACAGTGGAGGTTCTAGAATCTTTCTTTGGAGGACAGTTACAGCACCTTGACTAGGCTTTATACAGAGTCCCAGTGAGCCTTAGGACTTCCATATCATCTGGTCCAACCTACCCATTGTAGAGATGAGGAGACTGAGCACAGAAAGTCTATGCTGTCCAGGCTCCTCCTCTCACTGTCCAACCGACTGGTTTTTGTTTGTTTGTTTTTCTTATGTTTTGTCTCATTACTGTTTCACATCTTTCACAGGGGTCAGTACTCCCTCTTTTGAAGGTTTCAGGGTTTGCTGCGTAGATTTTCCTGCTTTATGCTTGCTGTGTCTTCGAAGTGTTCCGTCTTCCTTTCCCTTCATCTTGAAATGCACCCGTTTTTCTGTTTTTAAACATTTTTCTCCAAAGAGTCTAAAAAAACATAGACATACAACAAGCATAAAATTTACCCTTTTAAAAACGTGTGAGTACTCATGTGTGTGTAAGTGCACGTGTGTGTCCACACACATGGAGGCTAGAGGATGATCTCAGCTGTTGTTCCTCAGGGGCCCCACTTAGTTTTTCTAAGACAGGGTCTCTCACGGCTCGGGTGCTTGTCAAGCAGATTAGCCTGGCTTGCCAACAAGCAGCAGGAATCTCCTCCTCAGAACTGGGATACAAACATGCATCATCATACACACTTAAAAAAAAAGATTTCATTTGTGTGTGTGTGTGTGTGTGTGTGTGTGTGTGTGTGTGTGTGTGTGCTGTGGGATGGTTTGTATGTCAAATTGTTTTGATTGGTCAATAAATAAAACACTGATTGGCCAGTGGCCAGGCAGGAAGTAGGTGGGACAAGGAGAGCGGAGAATTCTGGGAAGCGGAAGGCTGAGGCAGAGAGACACTGCCAGCCGCAGCCATGACCAGCAGCATGTGAAGACGCCAGTAAGCCACCAGCCACGTGGCAAGGTATAGATTTATGGAAATGGATTAATTTAAGCTGTAAGAACAGTTAGCAAGAAGCCTGCCACAGCCATACAGTTTGTAAGCAATATAAGTCTCTGTGTTTACTTGGTTGGGTCTGAGCGGCTGTGGGACTGGCGGGTGACAGAGATTTGTCCTGACTGTGGGCAAGGCAGGAAAACTCTAGCTACATGTGTGTGTGTCTGTGTGCATGCTATTTGTGTGTAAATACAGAGGTCAGAAGATGGGGTTGGATCTGCTGGACATGGAGTCACAGGTGGTTTTCAGCTGCCTGGTGGGAGCGCTGAGAACTGAATTCAGATCCCACGGAAAAAAGGGAAGTGCTCTTAACCGCTGAGCCATCTCTGTAGGCCCCCAAGCATTTGAAAATTATGTATTTAAAAAGTATTTTTTAACACTGGTTCTGGGGATTGAACTGCGGTCCCCATGCTCACAAGACAAACACTTTACTCACTGAGTGCCCACCCCATTTTTCACCCTTAAGTATATCATATTGATTTGCTGGAGAGGCAGGTGGTACGTCATGTACCTGTGGCATCCAGTCTTCAAGTGTCCTCAGTGCTCAGTGTTACGCTGCTGGAGATCTACTTGTTACCCTTCAAGAGGTTTGAGGCTACAGCACTAGGTCCTAGTACCTAAGACGTGCTCAAAAAAACCCAGTTGAATGAATTAATGACACTGTTTGTCAAAGGAGACACCACCAAGGCTCTTGTATCAGCTGTCTTAATTAGTTTTCTATTGCTGTGATAAATACCATGACCAAAAGTAACTTGGAGAGGAAAGAGTTTATTTAGGATTTTTGGTCCATCATCCAGGGAAGCCAGGGCAGGACCTCAAGGCAGGAACCTGATACAGAGGCCATGGAGCAGTGCTGTCTACTGGCTTGCTACTCATGGCTTGCTCAGCCTGCTTTCTTATCCCATCTAGGGCCAACCATCTGGGAGTTGCACTGTTATCTGTGTGATGGGCTCACTCACTTCAATTATTAATCAAGAAAATGGTCCACAGGGCAATCTTTTGAAGGAATTTTCTCAACTGAGGTTCTTTTCCCCCCAAATGACTATAGCCTGTGTCAGGTTGACATAAAAACTAGCCAGCACATCATCTTAATGTCTTTTTTTTCCTATCCCGTGAGAAGAAAGGGGCTTAATAAGTAGCAACCATTGTGCTATGTGAAGGTACAGAAAGTTCATCCATGTACTTCCTTCCTAAGATGAGACATTTGCTGCAATATCGGGGGAAATTACAAGCTGGCAGACATCCTTTCTGGCTTGCTCCATGTAGAAATCACACTTGCCATTTTTTTTGTTCTACCAGAGAACAAAGGACTCTTGACCTACTGAGCTTGAAGCAGTATCTGAAATGTCACCAAGAACTGACAATTATTGCTTCACATGTGTTGGGATTATACGTGATGGGATCATACTCAGCCTATTAAACATCTGCCTCACCATCCCTACAACCCACGATCTTGACTTCAGATAACCTCCTCTTTGTCCACGTCCAGACCAAACCAACCCTGGAAACTCAAGCTCCCAGAAGGCCTTCCTTGTGCGTTCAAAAAGGAATGTAGCATTGCCAGAAGGCAGGGTTAGTGCTGGAATGTGGGAGGGCTGGAGGGATGGCTAGAAGAGTGGTTCTCAGCCTTCCTAATGCTGAGACCGGACCTTGAATACAGTTCTTCATGTTGTGGTGACCCCAACCATAAAATTATTTTCCTTGCTACTTCATAACTGTAAATTTGCTACTGAGGGATATTTCAGTTCCTAAGACCATCAGAAATATGTGTTTTTCCAATGGCCACCACCCACAGGTTGACAATCACTGGCTTAGAGGTTAAGAGTACAGGGCCAGGATTTGGTTCCCAGCAACCCACATAATGGCTTACTGACTTCAGTTCTGGAGGATGCAACGTCCCTTGTGGCCTCCATAGGCATAAGGCATTGCACAATGCGCTTACATACATGTAGGCAAACACTAAGACACATAAAATAAAAAGAAATATGTATTTTAAACAATAAAGAATGAAGGGAAAGTGACGTCCTTTGGCCTGGGGCTGCATCTTGGTGTTTTTTTTTTTTTTTTTTTCAGTACTGGGGATGACAGCTGAGGCTCATATATGCTGGGTAAGCATTCTGTCACGGAGATATTTACCTGCCCTTGGTGTGTTGATTCTCCTATTTGAATTCAATTGCAAACTACAAAGCAAGGTCTGTCTGGCCCAGAGAAGCAATTCCTAGACTTGTGAAAGCTTGCCCGCAATGTTTGGCCGCAGCCAGGCCAGAGAGACTGCTATTGACTTGGGCCAGCCACATTAATAGACAAATGTCACGACCCGCTATGAGGGGTGGGGGACAGAAATCTCCCATCTGCGGTTATAAAGGACAGCCTAATGGGCAGTAAACCTTTTACCAGCTCCAGACAATTCTATGGAATACCACCTTTCGCCCTCCCTGTCAAATGATTCTCCCACAGTGCAGAGGGAAAAATATGCCTGTCGCTTCACCAGCTAATTCTCCGCACACAGTAGGTTCTTGAGAATGACAATTCTCTTCCCTCCCTCCCCTTCACATAAGCCCGTCTGTCCATAACCACTGGATAAAAATTGCTCCCCCATCCTCAGACAGAAAAGAGACGGGAGGCCAATGGAGGTGATCCTATTTTGGACAGTCATCAGCTTTTAAACTTTTTTTTCCCCTTAAGTTTTCCAGAGCGACAGGGTCAGTCCTGTTCCTGGCCTGCAGGAAAGGCCAGTGGCCCCCAAGTCATACGTTTCTATTTTCAGCTCCCCAAGTACAGAGAGCAGTCACCTCCCTTCGCTGAGGGCCATGCAGCCAACCCGCCAGCAGCTTGGAGCTTGCGGCTTCTCTGCATTTCTATTTCCATAAATTTACATCAAATTTGTGCTGAATCACGGCCCCCAGCCCCCGCAGAATGGATGAAACACATTATCAATAAGTACAACATATTTGAGTGATCTGAGCGCCAAGTGACTTTGTCTGACTTTTCTGTTTTTAACTCCATTCTGTGCCCGGGGCTCTCTCCATTTCCCACAGGGCTTGAGGTTGAATTTTCCCTGGCGCCCGAGGTTTTCGGCTCTCCTCCTGAGGTTCTTTCCTACCTGGCCTCTCACCAGGCGCGCAGGTCCTGCCTTTTCCTGGGTCCCTCGCACCCTCCAGCTCATTTCCCAGCTCTTCCCTTTTCGCCCTGGCATCTCAGCCCCCTTCTCTCAGCCTCCCTTCTTCCGCCTCCCCTTCTCCCTGCCACTGCCTCCCGCAACGCCCTAGCCAATCAGCCCAGGCATGCGACTGCTCCGGGTGACAGTTGCGTCCTGGAGCCTGCCAGGCGGTCATCAGCCCCACTCAGTGGCTCGGAGCACCTCGGCTCGGTTCAGCGGGAAGTGGAACTTCCTCCCACCCCTGTTGCCGGGCTGATTGGCAGCCAGCCGGGCTGGAGGCGGATCGTGAGCGCGCATGATTGCCGCTGGGCAGGGAGGGTTTAGAGGAGGTGGCAGGGAGGCCCCAGGAACTCCACTGGCTAACACACAAAGCATGCTGAGAATGAGGAAGCGGCCTGAATCCCTCATCTAGCCCTCGGCTGCCTGGCCGCTCTGCAGGGAAATGATGAATGAGGTCCCTCACAGAGTGTCCCTAAGCCGTGGAAGAGACAGAGCCTTGTTTTTCCACAGAACGGAGGCCAGTGGCCCAGGGGACCTCAGGTCTCAAGGCTCTTCAGGAAGCTCTTGCAAGGAACATAAAGACCTATTAGTTCTCTGTCTCAAGCTAAAATTAGGAGCAGCCAGCCCATGGAGGCTCCTGGTAGGGCGGGTCAAAAATGAGCCTTTCTTTATGAACAAGAGATATCTGCAATGTTTAAGTTCCTAGAGCAATTAATTGTCTCCATTCCACAAAAACACAATTAAACATATGGGTGGTCCACTAATCCACACTCGAGCAACACATCATTCAGCACTCACAAGCAATTAAAAAAAAAAAAAAAAAAAAAAAAAAAAAAAAAAAAAAAAAAAAGAATCATTGCCCCCCTCCCCCAGGTTTTCTTAATTCAGGCAAAAGAAAGGCAATGATGAGGGAGAGAACTAGCCCTGAGTAGGGCCTGGACAGTTTGGAAGGGGAGGGCTCAAACATCTCTCCAGGAGAACAACTTCCTTTCATTTGATGAGAACTCGGACATTTTTCACATGGGCAGCTAGAATCTCACACCGACTATCCTGTGCAAGTATCCAAAGCTCTGGGGTTTTACCCACATGTCTGAAGCTGCTGGGCCAGGGCCAGGTGATCTTGCTCAGCAGAAAACTCATTCTGATAGTCAGCTCCACGTGTCTTTTCTTCCCCAGTCTCCCCCAGGAGTTTTTTTTTTGGGGGGGGGTTGTTTTTGTTTTCATTAGTATTTACTGGTTTAATTTCTTAGATTGAACTATTTTGGAGTTTCCGCATCTAAGCCCCCCTCAGACTCTGAAAAGTGAGAAGCATCCTTCAAAGACATCTAAGCACTCCAGCTACCTTAGGTGTGTAGAAATAAATCAATAAAATTGGTCCTGGGGCTATGAATACCTATGAAGAAATTGGGTCTCGAGAGATGATTTTTCAGAAAGCTGAGGGGATGTGAGAACTAGCGCTAAGGCCAGTGTTTCCGTCTTTTGTGCCAGGGTGGGAAGTTGAACAGAAGGTCACCTGTTTTAAACTGGCCCTGTGTGCACTGGCACTGGGTAGGACATTTAATGGATTGCTTTTGTCCGAGGTGAAGACACTTGTAAATGGTTTTATTTTTATTTTTATTTTCTTTGAGAACAGTTAACCACAATATAATTAGCTTTGTTTGCACCAGCCAGGGCTGCTGTTGATGAGGTGTCTAGAGGCCTTCTGGTCTAGGTGCCTAAAAGCTTAAACTGGATTTAATTATTATTATTACTCAATGTCAGGCTACATAAATGAAAAGAGATAAAAAAGAATGGCTTGCAGCTCCGCTGTCTTTCTCTGTGATTCCTTCATATCTTACCGGCTGAGCCGGTGGGAGCTGGCACATGAAATCTCCAGGAAGCCCCCAGCAGCTCGGGATTCTGTTTTTCAACTTTGTGGAAGGTTTCTCAGCCTGCTGGGGGAGGGGGTGTGGGAGAGGCCTGACACCTTTTGATTTCCTCCCCAATTTTCCCTTTAAATACTTTGATCGATGTCTGTTATTGCATGGGAAAAAAAAAAAAAAAAGAGCAAAACACAGGCAGTCGCCTTAAAGGTCCATGCTTTCCAAACAAAGGCTCCTTGGCTCTTAGCAGTTCATTGATCACCCATCCTGCTGCCTAAAATATCCGTGATGGCTCCATGCAGCAGCTGAGTTTAAAGACTCAGCTAAACCAGGGATCCAGAAGGGGCTTTCCCACCTGAAGGCCAGCAGAGAGCAAGGCAGATGGCCCCAGATCTGCCCACTCTCCCTACAGTCTATTTCATCGACAGGTCAGAAGAGAAGCAGATGGTTTGCCAGAGGGCAATATATTGGCAGACAGTACCTTGCTTTCCAGGTAAGAGACAGGCTGTTAGGAGTAAGTGCTTGGCCTTGAGTTAATTAACCCTAGCGGTTCTATCGAGGGATGACCTCTTTCCACCTGCTTGGATTGCAAAGGGAATGAGCTAGGTGGGGTGGAATGGAGAGAAGACAAGATGATTTAGCAGTATACTAGTTCATTTCCTTTTTTTTTCTTTCTTTCTATTTTTCTTTTCTTTTGTCTTGTTCTCTAGAGCATTAATTTGCATACCTCCAGGACAGAGATCGTGGACTCAGGGCTTTTCAACCTTCCCAGGATGAGTTCAGGCACAAACTCAAAGAACTCACAGGTAGGCAGGCTTCTTCACATAGCCCCTTCCCTGTCCATGTGTTGTAAAAGCTTTTGTGGACGAGAACTCCATCGGCTGTAATGTCAGGCACAGATAGGCCATTAAGAAGTCTGATAGGGAGAGCTCAGCCATTCAGGCTTCTTCATCCATTGTGCTACCGTCATCCATACCAGTTATTTGCTGATATACCGCAAATCAGCTCCAAACACAGAGGCTTAAGCACTGCTTATTCGCTGCATGAGTCTGTGGGTCATCAGCTTGGGCAAGGCTCAGATGGGCGGTTCTTCTCCCATTGTTGCCGGGCTCACCCATGCACCTGTGTCAGATGGGGTCCTCACACATGCACTGGTTGGTTGGTGGTTGGCCATTCCAGGGAGTCATGTGATAACCACTAAGCCATTCTGGACTTGTTTTCATGGAGGTGCTCCTAGGCTCCCAGGAGTACTATGCAATACTAAGCCCCATCCCAAAGGTGCTTAGTGACTTGATTATTATAATACCCAAACATTGCTTGGGTAAAGCTGGTCAAATGACTGAGCCCAGAATGAGAGCTAATGGAAGAGACAGAAAGGCTGCCATCTTGAAAAGCCATCAGTCTACTACGCCAGGAAAAAAGCCAAGAATGGAGCTCAGTGTCTCCCATTCTCAGGCATGATATTTCATCTTTAGGTTAACAGCAGGCTGGGGCCCAAAGCCATTTCTCCACATTTCAGCACTCAGTTTTCTTAACTGATGAAAGGGATGTAACATCACAGGAGTGACTGACTACCAGTAGGAACTGAACATGTAAATATGTGTTTGGCTGTGAGGCTTCAGCAGTTGTCAAATGGATTGACAGCTTCTGAGACCGCCTACTCATTTGCACAAATTGTGTGTTTCCCCAAGTATGGGAAGCGTTTGGTTGGCAAATATGAGGGGGTCACATAGTACCCACCTGAGGTTCCCTTCCATCTGCAATTCTCTTCTAGTCTGCCCTCTAACGAAAGTTCAATGGAATTAACTTTATAAAGATGTTTTTATTTATTTTTTTAGAATTTCATACAAAATATTATTATATTCCTTCCTCTTCCCCAAATCCTCCCAGATCCTTCTTCCCTCCACCCAACTTCATGTTCTCTTTCTCTCTTAAAAACAAACAAACAAACAAAAGCATGGGGGAAAATCATGGTGTCCTATTTGCGTTGGCCAACTACTCCTGTACATGGGACCTGCCTTGGAGTGTGGTTGAAATGTCACTCTGTTTAAGAAAACTGATTTTCCCTTCTCCCAGCAGCTACCAATTGCAAATGGCTTCCTGGTTAGGGGTGGGACTCTGTGGTTACTGTTCTTCTTATCTGGCTTGAGCTTTTGTAGGTTTTGAGAGGTCATATGTACATCAGCCCTGTTGTGCTTGCAAAATGCTGTTTCCTTGAATTTGTCTACCATCTCTGACTCTTGGACTCTTTCTGCCACCTCTTCTACATAGAACCCTGAATGGCACAGTCTTGAACTCGTGCCAAGTCCCACCATTGAGCTTTTTTGGCCCTATTCAGAATTTGAAGTTTTATTTTCAGTTTTTGCATTTGCGTTCTAAATATGATATCTGATACTTAAAAAAAAGGCAAATGTTGGTCGCTTTAAAAATCAGTATCAGTGTACAGTATGGAGGGGCTCATTTGTGTGCGCAACAAAAAATATAGAAAGCACCTGCTGCGTGCAAACACTGTTCCACACCTTCCTCTGTGAAATGGAAGGCTCTTCCTTCAAGGAGCTTCGATTCCAATGGCGGAGGCCTGACCTGGCAGCGGATGGCTGGATGGGGGAGTTTGGCTTCTCAGGGTTGGGGTGACACCCACCTGTTCGCCAGCCTCCCTCCCTCACCGCAGGCCTGGGAATGATGGGGTCTGGGATTGTGTGCAGGTTCCCAGGCCGGCTCCCTACCCTAGGAGAAGCGGCTGGTGGCCTGGGGACCTCGGGGCGCCGCGGCGGGCCCCGGCCCCGGGGCTGCTGCAGGGCAGTGGTTGGGGCCCGGCTCCTCCTCCCCTTCCTCCGCGGAGGCTGACGTGGAGGCAGCCGCGCGGGCGGCGGCGGCGCGGAGGCTCGGTGGTGCCCGGCCCTCTCCCGGCTGCGCGGGGCCGGGGTGGAGGCGGCGACAGGAGCCGGAGGAGGAGAAGGGAGGCGTCTGTGCAGCCGACCGGCGCACGCAGGAGGGGACATGGACGGCGATCGGACCGAGAGCGACTGGCAGGGGCTGGTGAGCGAGGTGAGGCCGGGGCTCCGGGCCCGCCTCGGGAGCGGCTGCAGCGGGTCCGCAACCCCCGAGAGGCCGGGTACCAGGTGGCCCACGCAGGACCTGCAGGTGCGCGGTCCATCCCGCACTTTCAGGCCTGCGGGGGCGCCGCGGTCTCCCGCGCCATCTGGTGCCAGGCTCTGGGGAGGGGCCTTTAGCCCGCCAGGGTTTGGCCTAGGATAGGAGAGACTCAAGAGCCCTGGGATCCGGGAGGGGAAAGACAAGCCCCACCTGCCTGCCTAGTCACCACTGTTTTGGAGGCAAGCGATTGGATGATTCCTGGTGCTGAAAAGGTGACGCCTGGGGGACAATCCGGGCCCTTGGGTAACAACTGGGCCAGGCGGCATGGCTTGGAACTGTGGTTTGGAGTCCTTGCAACGGTTGGTTCATGCATTCTTACTCCATTCATTCAACTCCTGTTTCCTGCGCCTACTGTGTGTGAAGTGGTGGAGTCATTCATTTCTCCAAGGAATGAGACAGGTGCAGAGGTGATTTAACCCGTGGAAATAGACAACACCACACGCTCCCCTGCGAGTGTGCCAGAAGCAGTCCCAAGAGTGAGCTTCCAGACTCTTAGGCGGCCTCCTCTTTAATCCACCCAGAGTTGTTTGTTTGCCTGGCTCAGGCTGCTGGCTTCTTCAGGTGAGAGGGAGAGTAACTTCTCCCTGTCCCAAGAAAGCTACCACTCACCTCTACCATCTGTGTGGATGCGTCTTCCAGTTGTCTAGCCATTTAACGCCCAGTGTGTGTAGAGCGAGCTCCATTACTTAGGGCCTCTGCCCTAGTTTAGTTCGTTTAGTGTTGGTCTAGCATTGGAAAAGACGAACCTCCAGTAGGATGATATGTTATATCTCAGCCCATCTCTCTCTCCTCCATCTGTCAGGCTTTACGTCAAGGGATAGATCTACTGGGAATCTGTCCCTGGGCCCACCAAGAATCATCCACACCAGTAAAGGAGGCTACAGGGGCTTCTCCATGGAAATCCAGTGCTGGGCTCTGTCTCAAAGTACAATATTCCCTGTTCTAGTAGATGTGTGTTCAGAGTGCTTATTAGAAGTCAAACACCTTAGCTGGCAATGGGGATACACACCTGTGATCCTAATACTTGGTAGAGGTAGAGGCAGTAGGATCAGGAGTCCAATGCCATCCTCTGCTACACAGCGAGTTCAAAGCTCTACACGAGACCCTATCCTCCCCCAAACAAATAAACAACAAACAAGAAGTTAGGTTCACTATTCGCTGCTTAGAATTCAGTGGTCACCCATTCAGAAGACACCTCAGAACCTCCTGCCTTCAAAGAACATGTGAGGTTTACTGGTGTAGTCTGGGGAGAAGGTCACTCAATAAACAAAGAAAGGAAGTGTAATCAAATGCTAAATTGTACCAGGTGTCCCTCGAGGGTGCCTCCCAATGGCAGCTGCTTATTTTGTACTGACCACATTGCATGGCAGTGGTAACCTGGCTGGTCTGTGTTTTTTAATTGGCTCTCCAGTGCCTACATTTTGAGCTCCATATACAGAAGGTGATTGATAAATGCCTGCTGAGTAAGCCCACAGATTCTGGAATGGGTCTTTAAAAAGTTGTCTCATCCATCCCAAACGAGTTTCACCTCATTGATAGTATAGCATACAAGAATGATGCAACTGAGTTACAAAAAAAAAAAAGTGAAAACTTTGCATGTTTTAAGTAAGTTCATAATTTTGTGGCTATATTTATATCATGAGCAACATGCTGTAGAATAATGGAATTTCCTTTGCACAGATGTATATTAAAAAACCTGCAGTGTGAGTGTAAGCAGAATTTGCCTTCTGCCTTAGTAGTAACTAATGTCTGTCTCTTGACTCTGCCCTTCATGTCAGTCATTGTACAGGAAGTCATATTTCCCTTCTCTGTCTGAGCCTCATTTGACAACAACATATGTAGGAATCGCTTCTTAAACAGTATGGAAATCAGGGCTCACGCAAGCCAAGGAACATGCTCTAAGTCTTACAGCTTGCAACGAGAGGGAGCATAATTTGAACTCTGGTACACTTGCCTTGGGGTTCTTGCTTGGCATTATGAAGCAGTGCTTTATGTAATCTGTCTACATCTCTCATGAAATGGTATGTCTTCCAAGACAGGAGACCATACCTAATCCATCTCTGAATCTGCAACAAATGGACTAGCTTCTTCAAAGTAAGGTCTACAGATTAGAGTCCTTTTGGATGCCCATGAAAGTACAAATTTCTGGGTCTCCAATCTACCTCAGTGGATGGAGTTGTGCTTCCTAAACACCATAGGTATGTCTGAGCTGTAGTTGCTCATCTGTTTGTATTTGGAAGTAGAGTCTCTGTAGTCAGTCTCTCTTTGTACTGCCAGCTCCCAAATAACGACAAGGAGACTTTTTATTAATTATGAGTGCTTGGCCAAAACTTAGGCTTGTTTCCAACTAGCTCTTAGAACTTAAATTAACCCATTTATATTAATCTACCTTCTGTCACATGGATCATTACCTCTCTTCCATGCTATGTTATCTGACTCCCTCCACATCTTGCTGCCTCAGATTCTTCGCAAGTTCCTCTCTCTTCCCGGAAGTCCCGCCTGTTCTCTCCTGCCTAGCTATTGGCCATTCACCTCTTTATTAAACCAATCAGAAGGTGCCTTAAGCAGAGACACATCTTCACAGCATACAAAAACGATTATCCCACAACAAGTCTTTGTGGATATTGTGAAGCTGAGAGCCTTGCAGTGAGCTCATCTTACATTTAGGGTGAGCACTCAATCTAATGACTAGTGTCTAATGACTTTCAGAAAGGAGTGAGAGAGGAGGTTCACAAGACACAGAGACATGGTGAGAAGGCTCTAGGAAGACAGACACAGAGACAAAAAGCATATGAAAACTGCCAGAGATTAGAGGGGGTGCAGCCACAAATCAAGGAGTGCCCACTGGCACACTGATTCTGGACATATGACCTCCCTGATTGGACAGTAAGTTTTGTTGTTTTATTTCCCAGTTGGTATCAATTTGTTGCATTGGCAACAGGAAACAAATCCACTTCCTGCTTCAAAGTGCTGAGCAATGTGTGTTGAGAGATGTGGCTCCAAGTCTGCCTTTCTTGAAATCTCAGCTGCCCAGGAAACTACCTGCCCACTTATTTAACCAGCAGGATTCCCTTTTCGTTTATTGGGTCTGGTACCTAGTCATGTAGAATTCAAGAAAGTATGGCTAGTGGCATTACCAAGAGATTTGGGGACCAGGGCCAAATGGACTTTGTAAGGGGATACCATCTCTTTCTGCAGAAGTCCTAATTTCTGTCCCATCTGGGTCCCCACACCATTTCCCTTCTTGCCTGGAGCCCTGGGCTGTTGTTTTTTAATCTAAGTCTCTATGGATCTATTTTATCAGTAAAGACTTGAGAGCCAGATGCTGGGGTGAAAACCTGCCAGCTCAGAAAGGCAGAGAAAGCACCCAGCTGCTTCCTCCTTTGCTGTTGTCCCAGAAAGAGAGCTTTTTTCTACACTGTCTGAAACAAAAACTTAACCAACCAGATGTCCCTCCCTTCTACTTCTTGTGTCTCTCTATCCATCCTCTTACTTCCTCTAACTCTTTATGGTTTCTCTTATCAACTGGTTGCTTGCTCTGCTCTCGACTTATGGTTGATTTTATTTCATCCTGTTTGCATTATTCAAGCAGAAAGCCTTGGATTAAAGGTGTGTGCTAGGGCTAAGCCATACCACAGCTAGAAGCAGTTTCCTCCAGTAAATGATGCAATCTCAGCGAATCAGAGCATGCTGGTGGTTAAGAAACAGAGAGAAGAGAGAATTCAAGCCCCTGTTGGCTTTCTTCGTCACTTTCCCTTTTATCAGTCCAGGCCCCTGGTATGGGATGGTTCTGCCCAGATTCAGGGTGGTCTTCTCCCTTCCATCTTTCTTCCCTGGAAATGCATCTGCAGCAGTGCCCCCCACTTCTCAGTGATTCTAAAGACAGTCAAGTTGACCATCATATCTTAGCCTAATCACTTTTCGAAATTTTGTTGGTTACTTTGGGCATGTGGTATCCAGTGGCTGTGAGGCAGACAAAAAGATGGTGAGTTCTCCATCTCAGCTCCAAGCCACTAAAGTTCAGGCCTGTGGCCAATGAAGCGGAAGACCCAGCTTTTAGTTTTAGTGTTGACTTAGACTCTGAAGAAATTAAGATACTTAGGGACAAATCTTGGCTCTGCCTCTTGCTTGGTACAAATGATCAAAATCTTGAGCTAAAATGGGTAAACTCAGAAAGAATTTTCTTGGCCAATGCTGTGGATTAAATTGTGTCCCCCAGAATACATGTCCAACTGAACCTCTCTGTGCCTATGAACGTGACTTTATTCTGAAGTAGGGTCTGTGCAGATGCAACAAAGTCAGGATGTGGTCCTACTACTTGGACACTAATCCTATACCTAGTGTCCTTATAAGAAGAGGGACATTTGGACACAGAGGTACCCAGAAGTAGGACATAGTGAAGACATAGGAGAAAGATGGCTAGCTGGTGACCTAAGCAGAATTTGAAGTTAGCGTCAAGTGAAGGAATACTAAGACTTGCCACTGCCACTGAAAGCTAGTCAAGGCAGCAATAAACCTTCCCTTAGAGATATATTCAGAAACACAAACCTGATGACACCTTGATGTGGACTTCTATCTAGGACATTGAGAATGTTGATTTCTGTTGGTGTACCCCATTTGGTATGTGGCAGTGTTATAATAAGTACTACCTAACATGTCTAGTAACTGTGATAGGGTAGGATTTTTTGTGTTTCTGATTTGTCACACAAAGGATTTTTTCCCCCTCCATATTTAGGCCTACTTGTTTCCTGGATTTAGTCAGCCTCCCATCCTCTCAAGTTCAAGTCTAGAGAGGACGTCCAAGCAGTAATCTAATGTCCCATAAAACCTCAGGACACTACAAACTCCTTTATTTTATTTTATTTTTTAGACAACATCCTACTCTGCTGCATAGGTTGTCCTTGGGGTCACTATGTGGCCTAGGCTGGCCTTGAACTCATGGTAATTCTCTTGCCTCCTCCTCGCCGCCCGCCCCCCCCCCTCGCCCATGTTGGGATTATAGACATGAGCCATCATGCCTGGCCTTCAAAACCCTCTAGAGGTCACCCTCTTGTCATGTAGGGATTGCTCAGCAATGTAAAATCTGATGGCTTTAGGCTTGGATTTGTGCACTTAGGTGTCTACTAAGGCTCTATAGACTGAGAATAGGGGGGCCAAAAAGACCCCAACTGAAACTGGGGAACTATCCAAAGAAGGGAAGAGCTACCATGCAACTCCTGTGAACTCCTTGTTTTCTTTCTCTTACCCTTAAGATGACAATAAAATATTCTTTTTTTGAGGCGATCCTGGAACTCTCTATGTACACCAGGTTGACCTTAAACTCACAGAGATCCACTTGCCTTTGCCTCCTGAGTGCTGAGATTAAAGCATGCACCACCATGCTTGACTCCCTTAAGTGTTGTGAAGATAAAACCTACTAATGCCAACTTGTGCTGGCCTTGTTTTTGGCAAGTAAATTTAGAAAAATGAGCATAAACTCTAGGACTCCAATTTTAGTGAACACAAAACTTGGGTCTAAGTAACTTCACATTCTAAGAAAAAAGGATATATCTGTTAAAAATCCAAGATACCTACTCTCTAAATGTGGTATTTTAAATAAGATAGATATCAATGTGTCTCCCATATTATAGGGCCACAGCCCAGGTGGGCCTACACTCTGCTCTGTGAGTCAGTTTGGAACCCAGGCTCCTTCCATCTTGTTGCTCTACCATGATTTGAGGCATGGTCATCAGTGGGTAGTTGAATCCAGATGCTGCTACCTTCATATCCCAGCCCATGGGAAGGGGAGAGAGGGAGAGGGGAGGGGGAGTTCAGAGCATGGGGTTTTTCTAGACTGAGGGATGGATGGAGAGCTTTTTGCATTACTTCTGGTCATAAGCCATTGGTTTGAGCATCATTACATGGCCACTACTGACTGAAAGGATAGAAAGAAAATATAATCTTCATCTAGATATACCCAACTTGTATTTAGGAAGACTGGAGTAAAAGGGAGAGTGTCTACAGACATGGAAAGGAAAATCATCAAAGCAAGTGGTAGATAAATTGAATTTTATCAAAATTAAAAGTTATTTGCCTCTGAGAAACTTGCATGATAAATGCAAAACAAGCCATGGGTTGGGAGAAGGTATGTGCAGAATATACATCTCATATCTAGAATATATAAACAATTCTTATAACTAAATAAGAAAATAAGCAATCTAATTTTCCAAATGGGCAAAGTTAAATACACGCTGCTCTGCAGACGAGATAAGGACGGCGAGTAAGCACCTGCACAGATGTTCAGCATCATCAGTCACTAGGGAAATGGAAATTGGAACCACAGGGAGAAACCACAACACTCCTATTAGAATGGAAAATCAGCAAACAAACTAATAAAGAACTGACAGGGTGCAGAGCCACTGGAGTCTCCAATGCTGGAAGGAACAGACCGTGGTAGTCACTTCTGAGTGTGTGTGTGTGTGTGTGTGTGTGTCAGTGTGTGTTGTGTTGTGTGTCTATATGCCTGTGCCTGCATGTCTGTGTCTGTGTGTCTGTGTGTGTGTCTATGTGTGTGTCTGTGTGTCAGTGTGTGTGTGTCTGTGTATGTATGTCTGTGTCTGTGTGTCTTATGGGTGTGTGTGTCTATATGCCTGTGTCTGTGTATCTGTGTGTCAGTGTGTGTGTGTGTGTGTGTGTGTGCGTGCGCGCGTGCGCGCGCGCGCGCATGCACGCCCACAGAGGCCAGTGGAGGATATTCTATGTTCTGCTCTATCCCTCTCTGCCACATTCCCTTGAGACAGGGTCTGTTATTGACCCTAGAGCTAGACTGGCAGCCAGCGAGCCCCAGAGATCTTCCTGGCTTCTCCCTCCCCGCATTTGCTGGGGTTAGTGCTGGGGTTACAGGCATGTGCCATGTCAATAGCTGCACATTTATGTGAGTACTGAGGATTTGAACCTGGGTCCTCATGTGTGCGAAGCAAGTGCTCTCATCCACTGAGCCGTATCTCTAGCCCGTTGTATGTCTTCTAAACACACCTTTACTAAGGTTTAGTTGACACACCTAAAACACCACACTTCTTTAGTGTGTGCAGGTGATGGTTGGGACACTGGTATCCAGCTGATGATGGTTAATACTGAGACCAAAGAATAAAGAAACTGTTGAAAAGTCAAAAGTAACGGGATAGAAAACCCCTGTGGTTTGCCAGAGCCTCGTAGTGATATGAAAGAGGAACATGTTTGATGGACCTATCCTATGTCCTGATTATGGGGATAACTATAAGTTTATTAAAGTTTATAGAACTTCAAACTTTACAAAGGTGGTTTTCCTTATGTAAATTACATGTAAATACTACGGTAAATATATTTTCTTTTGAAGAGGAGGCAGTGGATATTGAAGACAGCCATTGCTATTGACAGTCTTACTCTGTGTCTCTGTAATTCTTTGACCTGACCAGTTTGTATCTAAATTAGCCACACACATTCCCTCCCCAGCCCTTTCCCTCCTCCAACACTCATCAGGTAAGGCTCAGCTTTCCTTCTAAGGCACCAAAGACCAAGTCCTCCTTCATACTCTGACTCTGCTCTGCCCTTGATGTAGGATATACTTTCTTATCTTTGGGAGAGCTTGGTGGAGGGAGCTTCTGGGGAGCCATTTATGCCTTGACATCACGAGGGCAAAGCATTTAAAATGGAAAAGACCATCTCATTGTTAGCTGGGTTTTGCTGGATTCTCCTTCACTGGGACGGAAAGGCAGAACATCTGGCCTCTCAAAAAGAGACAGGCACACACAGAGAGAAATGGCAGTGACCATAGGAAATGGAGGTAAGGTGGGAAGACAGGTCTATCCTGTCAATGTTCTGAAGCATTCACTCCCATTCGATAATGTTTTTATTTAATAAAAGGACTATGTGCAATAGTACTTGAGCTGGCCAGAGGAGCAGACTTAGAGGAAGTGGAATGTGAACAGTCTCTTCCCTTTAGTTAAACAGGGCAAAGAATATCATGAGCAGAGATGGGCGTGAGCCTGAGCTGGTGTTTGCTCTGAGAGGAAACATTCCAAGAAGGGGCAGAAGCTACTTGGTTGGGGGAATAGAATGCATCGTCGTGGTGAGATCCCCAGGGTAGATCAGGAAACAAAGGGATTCAGAGGCCAGACAACAGAGTGTGCTCTGATGTAGCTAGAACAGAAAGGCACCGAATGCTTGTTCAGCTAAAGTCCAAGTGGATGAAAGTGCTTGGGGTCGGTTTGTTTCCATTGAACTCACTTGTCACAGAACTTCAATCATCTGCAGGGCATGGTGCCAGGCAGTGGGAATGGAATTGGAGAGGGACAGGTGAGGGTGAGCTACCACTGATCTCATCTTTTCTGCCAACATCAACATTCTCAGCTGTTTTGTGTGGTTTGGAGAAAGGTCTATGATAGCCAGACTTCGGGTTTTCAATAAATGAGTTTATTAAGTATACAGCCAGTAAAAAAGAACAAATAGAAGTTAGCAGATAGAGAGAAGCGCAGAGAGAGTAAAATATTAAGCCTGGAGTTTACAACATTTAGCAGACTTGACCGGAGGAGCACAATTGAGAGAACAAATGAA